>NC_138554.1:60910877-61358377 GCF_964273705.1 Natrix helvetica
GGAGAGCTGCGCAAGGGCTTGGTGAATGGCGCTTTTCCCGGCTGGAGAGGAGATTTGCCGGGCGGCTGCTCAGGTCAGTGAATGGCGCTTTTCCCGGCTAGAGAGGGGATTTTCCGGGCGGCTGCTCGTGAGCATAGTTACCTCATGGCTACTTCACCCCTGAGGCTGTGCCCGGCTCTTCGGGAGCCAGTTCACAAGAGAGCAGCCGCCCAGCAACTCTCCCCTCTGGCCGGACAGAACGCCACTCCCCAACCTAGCGGTATATTGAAGGCGGAAAGCAACGTGAGCGCTCCCCCCACCCCCAGCTCCTGTAACTTGGTGCTTTCGGGATAACGCTAGGTCAGTGAGCGCAGGACAGGTTGTATTTTCGGGGAAACATGGTACCTAGGCATTTTTTGCATTGGGCGAGCCTGTGATCCTTGCAAGGGAAATGGGACCACGTGTGCAGGAGGCTCCTCAGCACACAGCCTCAGATTAGCAGAGCTGCGATCCCCTTCCCCTGCACACGTGGTCCCATTCCCCTCCTTCCTGAGGCAAGATGAAGGGGACCGCGGCTGCGCTGATTGAGGCTGGAGCTGAGGAGCCTCCTGCACACGTGGTCCCATTCCCCTTGCAAGGATCCTGGGCTCACCCGATGTAAAAAATGGCGAGATCGGCACACTTGGGGCTGCTGCTGAGATGTCCAGGGAGGCTAAACCAAGCCGCGCGCCTCTCCCAGCCACTTTCACGGCTTCCTGGAGTAATTCTTTTTTATTTTCATGACGAGAGTGGTGAGGCTCCGCCTCCCCTGCCTCCCCTGACTGCACGTCACTGCTTGGAATACTATATGCAGTTTTGGTCACCACAATATAAAAAAGATGTTGAAAGTCTGAAAAGAGTGCAGAGAAATACAGTGAAGATGATTGGGGGACTGAAGGCTAAAACTTATGAAAAATGGTTGCAGGAACAGTGTATTTCCAGTTTAGTCAAAGAAGAACTAGGGGTGACATGATACTAGTGTTCCAATATTTGAAGGGCTTCCAGAAAGAAGAGCGGGTCAATCTATTTTCCAAAACACCAAAAGGCAAGACAAGAAGCAATGATTGGAAACTGAACAAAGAGAGAAGCAACTTAGAATTAAGGAGAAACTTTCTGACAGTAAAAACAATCAACCAGTCTTCAGAAGTTGTGGGTGCTCCCACACTGGAGGCTTTTAAGAAGAAAGTGGACAGCCATTTATCTAAAATGA
This sequence comes from Natrix helvetica, assembly GCF_964273705.1. Lineage (NCBI taxonomy): Eukaryota > Metazoa > Chordata > Lepidosauria > Squamata > Natricidae > Natrix > Natrix helvetica. The sequence goes on from NC_138554.1 coordinate 60,912,106, forward strand.
TATAGAATCTCCTACTTGAGCAGAGGTTTGGACTAGAATACCTCCAAGATCCCTTCTAACTCTGTTATTCTGTTAACCTGAGACATAAAAAGCAACTTTAGGGTGATTACACACTGTAGTCCAGGACTGTCAAATTTAATTTCATTGACGAATGCATCAGCATTATGGTAGCCCTCAAAGATCCAGTTGCATGTAAGATTATGTGTCATATTAGTTCAGGAGCATATTATGTCCAAGATGTAGACCAAACAGGATTCACATTTCAAATATGAACAAATATTTCAAATATATCTGCAAAAACAAATTTAAAAGAAAAAACATAAACTATTTAGTTCTCTCTTTCGTATCATTTTGTCCAAGCTGGACATTTGACATCTTTTCTCGCCTACAAGTTCATTAATGTTTGAGGTTAGGTTCTGAGCTGTGGAAACTCTCAGGATAGAGTGGATAGAGTATGCATTGATGAGAAGACTTCTGTGTACATTTTTTTTTCACCCTTATCACAGAGAAAAGTTGCTCACACATGTATGTACTACCAAACATGCAGAGCATTCCAACAGTTTGTATGCAGAGCTGGGGCATCATTTCAGGGATGAACCTGGTGAACTGTGTGGGCCCCATAGAATCATACTTGCCTTAAGTGCGATGTTACATTGGAGTTCTATCAACTCCATCTGGATGTTTACAGGTGCTTTCTGTCAACTGCAAATGAATTACTGAACAGCCCAAACTGGAATTTCTCTGTTTCAAAGTCAACAAAGTGATATGTAAACTCCATGTGAAGTGTGCTCAGTTTATCAGCAAAATGAGCCTCTGAGAACAGACCAGATGAGACTTAGTTTATGATTGTTTGGCAACAGGGAAAGTGGGTCAGGTTTCCTTGTTCACCTGAGTCTCTCACAGTCGCAGCTTAATTTGAAAGTCTTCCACTGCATCATACATGTCTGTGATCACATGGTCCCATCCTGAAGCTGAAGGTTTAGTGCAGTGAGATGCTTAATTACGTCGCACCGAAAAGCTAATTCATACAGCCACTTTTCCCTTACTTTCCATGAACTGACAGATTTCCTTACATAACACGAAACATCTATTGAGCACTTTTTCTTGACTTAGCCATCACATCTCTGGGTGATAGGGAAGATCACCAAGTTCAGAATGTATTTCCTCCAGAAAAGACTTAAATTGATGGTGATTTAAACCTTTGGCTCTTATAAGGTTAACTATCTGTGTTACAGTGCTTACTACATATTCCTTCTTTGGGGCTTTGCCACATAGTGTTTCCTGGGTATATGATCCATCCTGTAAGTTTGTCCCAGGGCAGTTTCACATCATTTACACGTTTAGATACTGTTTCAAATATGTCTTTTCCTGTGATAGTGCCATGCATTGATTTTATAACCAAAAGTTCCTCTGTAATTAATAAATTTGAATCCAACCCACAGATGAAGATTGCTGGCTGTGCCATGTCACTGATGTGAGTACTCTCATCCACAGGCAAGGGAATATGCAATGAAATCTTTTCTCTTTTCAATCAACTGTCCTTGTAAATCAGTGACGAGCTCATATATCTGATCAGCAACAGTATTCCTGCTTATGCTTACATTCAAAAATGCTTGCTTTTGGTCTGGACACAAGACTTCACACACTTTAATCATGCAGCACTTCACAAACTGCCCCCTCTGTAAATAGTCAGGGTGATTTAGCTATCTCTTCTGCCACTATAAAACCAGCTTTCACAGCAGCTTCACTTTGTGATTTTGCTTTTCTGAACATATGCTGCCATGCAGGGACGTGCGGTCAAGGGAGGCAGGGGAGGCAGAGCCGCACCGCTCTCATCATGAAAATTTTTAAAAAGGGAAAAGGGAAAAGGCGCTGAGGAGCCTTCTGCACACGTGGTCGGGAATGGGAGCGCTCCGTGGTCCCCTTCAAGTTGACTCAGGAGTCAGGAAGGAGGGGAATGGGACCACGTGTGCAGGAGGCTCCTCTAGCCTCAGCCTCCCTCCTGCACACGTCCCATTCCCCACCTTCCTAAGTCAACATGAAGGGGACCGCGGAGCGTGAGCCGCGGTCCCACGGAGCGCGAGCCGCGGTCCGCGGAGCGCGCTCCGTGGTCCCCTTCATTTTGACTTAGGAAAGCGGGGAATGGGACGTGCGCAGGAGGGAGGCTGGAGGGATCGCGGAGGAGGGATCGCAGAGGAGGGATCGTGCAGCGTGAGCCCGCGGTCCTGTGGAGCACGCTCCACGGTCCCCTTCATGTTGACTCAGGAGTCAGGGAGGAGGGGAATTCCCCTCCTTCCTAACTCCTGAGTCAACATGAAGGGGATCGCAGAGCATGAGCCGCTGTCCCACGGAGCGCGCTCCGCGGTCCCCTTCATGTTGACTTAGGAAGGCGGGGAATGGGACGTGCGCAGGAAGGAGGCTGACATGGTCCCATTCCCCTCCTTCCTGAGTCAACATGAAGGGGACCATGGCTCACGCTGATGATGTCACCAGCCTCACCAGCCGTAAAGCTCACCGCACGTCACTGCTGCCATGATATCAGACACTTTTTCAACTCTTCCACCTTCTTTAACTTCTGCTGTATGTCCAGGTTTTTGTACTTGTCCTGATGTTTCTTCTCACAGTGCCATCTCATGTTATATTCTTTAAGTACAGCCACATTAGCTCCACAAACACAGCACAAGGCCTTAACTTCAATGTCAACAAATAGATACTCTGCCTCCATCTCTTTTGAAAGCACCTGTTTTCAAAGTCCACTTTCTGTTTGGCCATATTTGTGGTTTAAATATCAGTATAGGCATAAAGGTTTTCTTCAAGACAGATGTTGTATATATGGAGTCTGAGACTGCACAGTCCAAGGTGCTAAGTGAGGTGAGCAGTTGTGAACACTCTAGGTATCCATTCTGGAGCCTCAGTAGGAAGCTGTGAGTCAAGATGTTTTGAGCAGGTTTAGCAACATCAGAGCATCTACGGAGAGAAAGAAATTTACTATAGCCCCTTTTGATAAATTGAAATTATATATTTGATACCGAAGAGATCCTAGATGGGTGGAGGGGGGGAAATCAGCAATCCACTTTCATTCTGAAGCTGACCTAGCAGCCAGAAGGGCTAGTCAAAGTTAAGTTAAGCTACCTCTATTTCTGATCAGATTCTGATATTTTCAGGGTTGCCTTTCAGTCTCTGATTATAAGGAGGGGAAAAGAAAGACACATTCAGCTTTCCCAAATAGGAAACAAGGTCTCAATTTCTCCCCACAACTCTCCTAATTCCAAAAAGCCCAGAAATAGAGCTGAGAATCCCTGAAATATCCACCCAAAATTTAGCTTTCACAGGCAATGCTGGTTAGATGGCAGAAGAGGGGGTGCAAGCTGCAGGAGCCACATCTGAAGAAAGCCCGGCCATTCTCAGATGAAGGCATGCAGAGGCTGCAGGGGAGACACATCTGAAGGGCAAGGTGCCACTTCCATATTGGTAACTTCTACCTCTCCAAGCCCCCCCCCCAGGTGGTGGGAGGAAAAGAGCCAAAAGGGGGCATCTGTGTGGCGGGGGTTAGGCAAGGCTGGGAGGGGAGATCTGGAGTCTCCAGTGGAGGAAGGTGAGACCAAGTTTAGTGACAAAGCCTCATCCACCAGAGGAGCCTCACCGTTCCTCTTAGGCCACGCAGAGGACCCCTGGATGGTGGGTCAGGCTGCCTGGAGCCCTGGGCAGCAGAGGACAAGCACCCAGCCCAGCCCTCAAGCTTCCGGGGAACCAGGATCACACAGCCCAGGCCAGCCACGCTCCCCTAGGGGCTGCCCAACCACATTTACCTTCTCAAAGCTGCAGTTGCTGTGCTTACTCTCTTTGGCCAGGTTGCTCAAGGATGAGGACGGGCGAGGGGTGGGGGTGAAGCTTGCCGTCACCGTTCCAAAGTGGCTGAAATGGAGTTTCACCTCCAGGCTCATGGGCTTCCCGGGTTGGAGGAAAGCAGGGAGGGGTGCTCCTGCTGGAAGGTGCTGTTACTGCTGCTGATGGTGGTGCCGCTGGGGTGAGGTAAGGGGTGAGATGAGGTGAGACAGATGGTAGGGCAGGGATAGCCTGGCTGTAAAGACCTGAGATGAGCAAGTGCAGTATGGTGGGGCAAGTATGAATGTGGCTTATTGAAGGATCTGGGCTCACATCCACCTGGCCATTGCTATTGGCCAATGAGCCAAGGGACCAATGAGCTGCAGCTGCTGCTGAACATTGCCACCCCATGTGCTTGCCACCTCCTATACAAGCATCTAGGGGGAGTGCCAGGACAGGCTGGGGTGGGCCAGTGCCAAGATAGTGGAGGCTGGCCCCTTACCGTGTCCAGGGCAGCCCTGTGGACCAGATCTAAACATATCATGCCCGAATCTGGCCAATGGGCCTTGAATTTGACATGTCTGAGGTACAACTCTACTTTTGATTCCCCAAATATCACTCTCCTTCATCTCCCAGTTCTGGTGATATGTAACCTGTCTCGTGTCAAAAGCCCCTTATTAGGTGCTGCAATCATGTTCTAGGAACAAAGTCAAACTAGAGTTTTTGACTTTTAATCCTATTTCAATGAACTTAGAGAATTCATGAGAAGGATTTCATGGATGAAAGTCATCAGGGGACAAAAAACCAAGAAGCATGGGAAATTTTGAAAAGTGAGATTATCACTTATAATTATATTATAGTCTTTTAAATTTGGTTTGTTTTTTTGGATATGGATTTAATTTTTTTTAACTTTTGGGATGTGTGTTTTTTAATGTTGTATGCCGCTCTGAGTCCTTTTGGAGAAGGGTGGCATATAAATCCAAACAAACAAACAAACAAACAAACAAAGTCCAGTCTATCATAATACCACTGAAGAAGAAAAATAAACAATTCTAGAAGAAACCAGCATGGCTGCACAAAAAACTTCTCATAAATTGAAAGACAAAAAGGACAAAAATTAAAAGAGGTCTACATAATTGACAGAATATTAGCATATAGCTCAAAGATGAAGTCAAGAAAGCTAAGACTCAGAATGAACTAAGGCTTCCAATAAATGTCAAAAATAATTTTAAAAACTTCTTTTAACATGTAAAAACAAGAAAACAGTCAAGGAAACAATTGGTCCATTAATGAGCAAAAAATAGCATGAAGTTTGCAAGCAACAGAGGGAAAATTGAACTATTTAATTTATTCTTTACATCTGTATTTTACACAAAAAGGGAAAAATCACTCCAATCTTTCAAAAACATTACCATAAAAGAGACACTAGGAATGCAGCTCAAAATAAGCAATAAAATGGCAAGAGATCACTATCTTCCAAAAAGAAAAAAATGGATCCAGGAAATAGACCTTTCTCAATATCTGGGAAAATCCTGGAAAAGATAATCAAGCAACAAATCGGTGAACACCTGGTGGTAAGTAAAGTTATAACCAGAAACCAACATTTGTTTGTCAAAAACAAACATGCCAGACAAATCTTATTGCATTCTTTGACAAAATGACTGAATTAGTGAATCAGAAAAATGCTGGGGACATAGTATACATTCAGTAAGGCATTTGACGAAGTAGAGTGCAACCTACTTCTTGGTAAGACAAAAAAATGTGGGCTAGACAGCATCACCACCAGATGAATTCATAACTGTCTGACATGCCACACTCAACATGTAATCCACGATGAAAGTACAGGTAGTCGTCAACGTACGACCACAAATGAACCCAAAATTTATGCTGCTAAGTGAGAATTTTTTTAATCAGTTTTGCCCCATTTTACAACATTTCTTGCCACAGTTGTTAAGTAAATCACTGCAGTTGTTAAAGTAGTAACAGGTTGTTAAGTGAACCTGGTTTCCCCAATGATTTTGCTAATCAGCAGGATGTACAAGGGGGTCACATGATCCCCGGACACTGCAACCATCATAAATGTGAGTCATTGTCAAGCATCCAAATGTAAATAATGTGACTATAGGGATGCTGAAACAGTCATAAGTATGAAAATCTAGGAGTCCTACTGGAGAACCACTTAACCAGTGGAAGAGCTTGCCTTCAGAAATTGTGGGTGCTCTATCACTGGGGATTTTTAAGAAGAGACTGGACCTTGCCTGAAATTGTATAAGGTCTCCTACTTGGGAAGAGGGTTGGAATAGGTAACCTCCAAGATCCCTATCAACTCTTTTATTCAGTTATGTACTGTATATATGTACAATTTGCATATAGATATCATTATTTATTGCTTAAGGGTTTATTTGTCCAGCTCTTAAAAATATTCCCTGATTATTATTAGGCTTTTTAGATGAAATTTGATTTTTTTTTTTCTTATTGAATCACCAGGCAGTTTAAGTCTTTGATTTGACTTAAATATGCAGGCTAATCCAAAGCAGAGCAAAAATGATGAGTTTAAATATCTATTATTGAAACCAAAGTTGGTACTTGTCTGTTACATTCAAATTGGTAACAGATGTGGTCCTTTAGAAAGCAATGCTGCATTAGAATTTGAAGGCATGATACAAACAGCATATCCATTCTTACCATTTAAGCTGCTTTGTCCTGTGCTTGTGCAGGCTTAACTCTAAGCATGCTTAAGAAAATCCTGTTTTGATGTAGAGATGTCAGTTGCAGGAAATCATGAGCCAGAATAAAGTTCAAAAGCATTATGAATTTATTTCATGCTACCTATTCACAGGTATCTGGTCAAGGCATATTTGTGACAGATAAAAGTCAATGGACCTTAAGAGTGGAATGAACTTAGGTTCTTATGTGGTATAGCAACTCCAAACTAATGATGAATTAGATCCCACCTTTGGACTCAGCTAGTAATCTCCTACAAGAGTTTTTGGATTGACCTTGCAAATTATGGGTTAGTGAGGAGCCAAGGAGGAAACATTCTACCTGGTGATTATCAAGATGGTAAAATGGCATACCTCTAGGCTTTACAGAAAAAAAGCTCAGGGAGAAAATGAGTTATCTTTAGAAAATGAAAAATAAAAATAAAACAACTTGCAATCTAGGTAAAGATCTATTGTGCTATTTTAACACTGCTGGCAAAAGTAGTTAGAGAAATGATCGAGCATAAATAAAAGGGAAGCTCAATAATTTTTATCTTCTTACACTTTCTGTCTACATGTAACACTGATACGTCCAACAGACTACCAGATATCAATATATACTATCTGAACTATCTAAACCTTTTGGGCTCAACATGTCAAAAATTCAGAAAATGCGCAACTTGACTTTACTGGTGTGTGTCACACACACACACACACACACACACACTCACACACTTTGTAATAAAGAATCACTTTGGAAGTGAGATGTAATAGACAAATATATAAATAAAGATAAAGTTTCCCCTTGCACATCCGTGCTAGTCGTTCCTGACTCTAGGGGGTAGTGCTCATCTCCGTTTCAAAGCCGAAGAACCAGCACTGTCCAAAGACATCTCTGTGGTCATGTGGCTGGCATAACTAAATGCTGAAGGCACACAGAACACTGTTACCTTCCCACCAAAGGTGGTTCCTATTTTTCTACTTGCATTTTTACACGCTTTCAAACTGCTGGGTTGGCAGAAGATGGGACAAGTAATGGGAGCTCACTCAGTTACGCGGTTTTAGGGATCTGATCGACAAGCTCAGTGTCTTAGCCACTGAGCCAATGCATCTCTTGAATATGTAAATACATAAATGTAAATATTTTTGTCTTCGCATCTAAAAAAAAAAACCTGCCTCTCTGAGGCAGCTTCATGTCCATCAGGTCTGTAAACTTGCAGTCTCCAAAAAGAAGAGAAAACATATACCATTTGTGCTCACTTTTTGGAGACTCGGAAGGCCATGGAGGAACAAGGCCCTCTAGCACTTCCACAAGTGCCAGTAATGGGCTCTTGGCGATTGCATCTCTTAAGATGGTGTTAAATTTCTGTATGAGTCAAATTTCTGATCTGAAACTGGAGGTACTGAAAATAGCTATGTTTTCCCACACCCAAGGGCATTTCTGGAAATTGAATCAAAGGCATGTTTAAAATCTAAAAAGGCCACAAAGAGGGATGATTTCTTTTTCTGAGTGTATTTTTTGGAATACCAGAGTGTCTGCTGTTCACCATAACCTCTAAATTCTGCCTCTATATCTTAGAGTAGGCCAATTGTCTCTATCTAGTCATGGACGTTGTGATTTAAATGTTTAATATATAATTTACTAACAACATGCAAAAGGCTGATAGTCTGTAATTGCATTGATCATTGTTTTTTCCCTATTTTTATAAATTTGGACTGTTATTTGGAGCATAACCAGTCTGATCTCTGACTATAAATAGGCATGTTGCAACATGACTAGGCATGAGGAACAACCAGCTGGAATTTTTTTTTTAAATTTTATTGGTTTTTTTAACATTTATAAGGGAAAAGGTAAATGGAAAGGTATACAAATTTCGGCAGTTGCAAAGTGTGGCAGGCGCCCCCCCCCTCCAAACTCATAGAATACATCTAAGTATAAAACATTGATACATAATCATATATAATCAGCATGTTAGTTCTATTAATATTTTCAATCAGTTTAAGCATTGTAGTATATGTTTCACATATAATTCCATTACTGCTTTTGGTCAGTTTATAATATGAAATTTTCTTATTGATTTTTGTGATCTGAGCTTTCTTGGTATTGCCCCTTCTCCCCCCGCTGGCAGAGCTCCGGCCCCTCCCGTGTCCTGCATATCCGTTGTGGGATCTTCTGTTTTTTCTAGGTTTGTTTTGTTTTTCTCCATAAAGGCCTGTGCCTCTATGGGTGTGTTAAGAGCTGGAATTTTCAATTATTTCAAGCACAACCCAATCAACACCTGGAGCCTTGTTCGTCATAAGGAATTCAATAAATTATGTTACCTATTGGTCCAGATGGATGTCACTCTCATTTATGTTACTAGTAGGGTCTGTGTACAGCCCTCTAAAGTTCTCCTTCCAAACTGGAATACTTGATTGAGCGGGCAAGGTATTTAGTGGTTTTCCTGGTCCTTGGTGTTTTGCCAGAAAAGGGAAGTAATCCCTCCTTCTGGTCAATTGAATTGTTTCTCCTTCGCTGCCAATCTTTTCTTCTTTTTTTGCCCCTGTCTCTCTCTCTCTCTCCCTTCTCTTCCCACCTTGTATCAAGCCTTTAAAATCTGTAGGGAAGTTAGTTCTCAGAACGAAAATGTTTATTCAACTTTCATCTTGCTAAGATAGGAAAAATGACAGCATGACCACCAGATGGATTTCTAACTGACTGATTAATTGCATTCAATATATAGCCCTCATATATCTACATAGAGGGAAGTATGCAGAGGAGTACCCCGAGGTTTTGTTTTAGGCCCAGTACTCTTCAGCATCTTCATATTACTTTTATCAAAGTGAATGTCCAGAATACAGCATATGGCTTAGCTGGAGCTTCTGCAGAAGCCTTAATGGAAGTGGTGAGTCCAGGCTTATATTTTGGAATGAAAGCCGCAAAGTGCCTTTTTCAGTAAATCTAGGTCATATTTTATATCTGATGGGTCTTCAAAATAAGGAAGACATTGCTTTGCCATAAACTCTGCTGAATTTTCCCAAAGAAGCTCCCAGAGTTATGGGTGCTCCATTGCTAGAGGTTTTCAGGAAAAGATTGAAACCGTTTGTCTAGGATCATATGAAATCTTCTGCCTTGTGCAGGGATTGAACTAGAAGATCTCCAAGATTCTCTTCAATTTTATGGTTCTATTATAATTATCCTGTATCAGCCATTTGCGACCGTACAATGAAAACTAATTCAGCAAGGTTTGTCTTCATTCTCTTTGATTTATATATTAATGATATTGCTTTTTAAGTTAAAAGTTGATGAAAGGAAAAAATTTTTATCAAGGTGATCCTTATTTTAAATGCAGTTGGTCTGTTTACATTACTATCAGCTGGGGCCAATATTTCAGAAATTCTGTAGCAGTTAACTATTAGAATGGTAAGATTCTGGAATTTGGCTAAGAGCGCATAAGAACACTTGATTACTATGAAAATGTATTTTCATAGCATGTATTTCCCTACTGGTACTTTAGTATTCTTAGTTTCATGAAATTGTTGTGTCCATTTCAAAGCATAAAAAGTGAAAACTACCTGCTACTAAATACAGTTCTGACATTTCACCCTACTGATATGCACTGATTATTAAATTTTACTTGTACATATTTTATTGAGTCTGAATTATCTTTTCTTTTGGAGATGAGATATGGGGGATTTCTGAATTGAATAACACAAGTTCATTCATGATATTCTTACACAATTAGAATTTTAATTATCTTGAGTTATGATGTAGTACCAGCGAAGGTTGATGATTTGCATGGACTGCAACTAGATAACATGCTATATAGTTTATATATCATAAACCTTTCAGAAGATTGTGAAATTTAAACTTAATACTCCAGGATACTACCCCATTTTACCATCAGCTAGCACTTCACTTAATGTGAAGAAATGTTTGTTTTATTTGCATTTCACTTTTATTATTTTTATAAATAACTCAAGGCAACAAAGATACTCAACACTCCTTCTTCCTCCTATTTTCCCCACAACAACTCTGTGAAATGAGTTAGATGGAGAGAAAGTGACTGGCCCAAGATCATCCAGCTGGCTTTCAAAGTTAAGGCAAGGCTGGAACTCATGATCTCCCACTTTCTAACCTAGTGCCTTAACCACTTTTTAGATGAATTACATTGGTATTTCTTAACAGATGCAAACAAACCAGTGTCGAAATGTTGTTTCATGGGGGTCCCCAAGATGGTATTTTGATTCAGCAGGATTTTCCCACTCCCTCCACTGACAGAGAGCTGGTTTCACAGCCAAATAGCTATAGCAATAAGACTTATATACTGCTTCATGGTGCTTTACAACTCTCTCTCTAAGTGGCTTACAGAGTCAGCATACTGTCCCCCCAACAATCTGGGCTTCATCTTACCAACCTCAGAAGGATGGAATGCTTGGAAGGAGGAGCTGACATCGCAACGACATGACGTGTGATCTTGGAGCTCCAAGATTGCAGTCAATACTTTTGCCACTGGATGGTCTTTTTGGACCTAAACCATCCCAAAGAGATGGTGACAGGGAAGAGTACGTTCTGCTGATCTCAGGGCCCCCTCAAAGTCTCTGATTGATCCAGGAGAATCTCTTTTTGCCAGTGACAGAAGTGCAGCCACTGAAGCTGCTGAAGTTGGGACAGCTCTGGAACGGGAGGAAAATAGAAAGAGAAAGTGTGTCCATCTGGTGAGGAAATCTTATTATTATAAAAGAGATTACCCCACAAAAAATTAAAGCTAAATTAAATTTGAAAACAGAAGAGAACAAGCAGCGAAATTAAGCTACATTAGACAGCGTGTTATCCTTTTTTAATTTTCTTTTATGGATGGAACTTTTGCAAATGTTTCCTATTCTTTAAATTGAACGGATTAGTTTTTCTTCTACTACTTTTTCTATATATACATTTTTATACCTATGGATTAAAATCTTTTTTCTTATTCCCTAGTTATGAACAGAAGCTACTAGGAATGACTCAATATTATTCTTGGACAACTGTGGATCTATCTGAGAAGGGAACCTAGAACATAACAATTCTAGATGGGAGTGGTTGGAGAGAAATCTCAATTTTTTCCTTTCCACTGTCTGCTTTTTAATAACATCTGGGTTTTAGCTGTCCTTTTCAATATTTTCTTTCTTTCTTCTGATTTTTATTTTCAAATGTTAATCTCCTGGTTGAATGCTGATTTAATTTACTCCCCTACTGGATATTAAAGTGGCTTCTTTTTTATATTCTTTTTATTGTTTTATTAGCTGCCATAAACCAATTCTGCCTTTTCCACATGGGCTTTGTTGTCTTCCTTCATTGATCCTTGTTTCTTTCCTCCATCCACCTATACCATTTATCCCATATCTGGTAGTATTCTGTTTCTTCTTTTCCCTGGATTTCTTTTGTTAATTTGTCCATTTCAACACAATTCATAACCTTTCTTATTATTTCATCTTCACTTGGAATTAATTTGTTTTTCCATTTCTGGGCAAAGGCAAACCTTGCTGCCGTAATTATATGTAATATTAAATACTGAATTTCTTTTTTATATTTCACAGTCATTATTCCTAATAAAAAAAACTTCAGGTTTCCATTCTATTTTAACACCTGTTATTACCTCTAGCTACTTTTTGAACCTTTTCCAAAAAAATTTAGCCTCCTCACAGGTCCACCATAAGTGGTAGTATGTTCCATATATTGATTCACATTTCCAACATTTTGGGGAAGTATTTGTTGAGATTTTAGCTAACAGATGGTGCCAGGTGCCATCTGTAAAACATTTTGTACTGATTTTCCTTGTATGCAACTGATAGTGTCATTTTTAAGTTTGTTCCCCAAAATTTTTCCCATTTATCCAATTCAATATTATAGCCAAAGTTCTGTGCCCATTTTATCATTTGTTCTTTCACGATTTCCTCTTCCATTTTATGCTTCAGGAGAAATTTATATATTCTCCCTATCATCTTTCTATCCGAGCTATGAATTATTTTATCCAATTTATGTGGTTCTGTTTCGATGTCATATATTTTAGTATCATTATTGTGTTTAGTTTTGATTTGCAAGTAGGTTAGCCAGTCAACTTTGATGTTTTGTTTTGCCAAATGCTTTCAAAAACATTTAATTAGAAGAGCGTTATTGCAAAACTGGCTCAAAATAAATAAAAAAATCTACTATGTGAAAATCCTGAATTGGCTATCAGCGCCAGAAAGGACAATCCATCCAAATTTTATAGATATGAATAAAATGCTAAGATACAGAGACATAACTGACGGACAGGGAAATTTAAAAACAATTAAAGAATTGGCAGACAATGGTTTTATTATACCTATTGATTTTGTTTGTCAGAAGGTAGCAAACGTGGGCACATGACTCTGGGACACTAAAACCATCATAAACATGACTCAGTTGCCAAGCATCTGAATTTCAATTACATGACCATAGGGATGGTGTGAAAGTGTAAGTGTGAAAAATGGTCATGTCACTTTTTCAATGCTGTTGTAACTTGGAATGGTTACTAAATGAATGGTTGTAAGTCAGGGACTACCCGTAGTTCTGGTGTGCTCTCATGAAGAGGATCTATATCCTAGTTAAAATTTTTTGATATGCAGATCACTCTTAGAACATGTTGATTTTAGGAGAAATGGGCACCTAATTCCTAAGAGGAAGTATATAATATAGAATCTCACAAGGAATGCAAGAACTCTCTGATATAATCAGAAGAATGGGTTTCGCTCTTTGGATAAACTGGAATAATATCCTGGGGTATTAAGTAGCTCCTGCATACAAACACTTCTGTGATATGCATATCCAAGTATGGGTCAGTGTTTGAAAGTGACTGTAACTTGCAAAAAGCATCTTTGAGTATGGAAGCAAATCTGTAAAAATAATGATCTTGGCATTCCATTTCAGGTATCTCCTTGTTAAGCTAAATCCAAGATATGGCCTTGTGTTGGGGATAAAAGTTAAAAAAAAAAAACTGTAACCAGACTGGATCACAGAAATTCATATATTGTTTATCTCCCACTTAAATGTTAATGGCAGTGAGAAAAATCTCCTGGACCATGTTCTCCTTATAAAGTGCTAAGGAATGATCTTGGAAGGAATGTTCAGTAAAACAAATCTGTTTTGTTTCATCTTGTGCATCTTTATTTCCTTTTAATATTGTTTCAGTATCTGTAGAACAATGTTGAACAGAATTTTCAGTTTCAACTTCAGTTTCAATTTTCTTTTTGTGTGTGTTTGTGTGTGAGAAATTTGATAACTAAGGCTTTTCTTTTGGATATGATATTTTCCAGAGAACCCAGTTTCAGCATCATCTATAAATTATTCTGTTTCAACTCATTCATTGAATTAATCTGCCTAAAATCAGTTATCTAAAAGATATTTTAATGTCAGGAGTATCCCCAGATACCTTCTTTTAAAATTGCCAATCTCTCATGTAGGTCAGGAATAAATTTAACTTGTTCCTTTTCAATAGTTTCTTCTTGATCTTTGGTTCTTATCTTCTTCATATGTTGAGACTCCAATCCCACCACACACATCGCTTTACAGGGCCTCTCTTATATATACAGCCTCTTAAAGTCCTATCAATTAAATAATCCTGCTGACTCATTCTCATTGCATCATCATTTCAGTGTTACAGCATTACAGCAGCTGGTAGCTATTAAGTCATCATTACCTGACAGTTAATACCACTTAATAAGTGGTATTAACTACTTACCACTTGGTAAGAACATACTTGGAATACTACATCCAGCTTTGGTCACTGCAATGCAAAAAGGATGTTAAGACTCTAGAAAGAGGGCAGAGAAGAGCAACCAAAATGATTAAGGGACTGGAGGCTAAAATGTGTAAAGAACAGTTGCTGGAATTGGGTAAGTCTAGTTTCATTAAACTAAAATGAGTTGTGAATGCTCTAACACTGAAAGTTTTTAAGAAGAGATTGAACAACCAATTGTCTGAGGATCTCCTACCTGAGCAAGGGGTTGGACTAGAAGACCTCCAAAGTCCCTTCCAACTCTGTTATTCTGTTACTCTCTTATTCTGTCTTTTTCATTTCATAGCTATAGTCAATCATTTCTCTGAATTTTTGAGCATTGCAATTTTCATGCATTTTTTAAATAGCACTGATTGTCTCAATCTCCCAATGAAGATCAGACTGACCCCTTTCCCTGATTGTGAGCAGAAAGAAACTGACAGTGGAACTATTCTAATTAGACTCGTCATCTCTGATTCATTTTACAGTTGTTTTATCTCTGAGTTTTTATATTATTGCTATTTAGCTTTTATGAATATTCTGACTTGTTTTCCTTTATATACTAACTATAGTGTTAACTGCTGCAAGTCACTTGATTTCTGTGATATGCACATTTGGTACATTTGATAATGTAACAAATAAATAAAGTCTGTTAAAACTGAATGACTATCTGTAGAGTCTGTAAAAACTTATTTGCTAAGAAAAATATTATTAGATCTTCTGATCAAGTCATATACAAGAAAGAAGAAAATGCATGACAGATTCAACTTTCCTCTTTTTTAAGACAAAACATCAAATCTAGAGAAAATAAGCATAAAACGCTGCATCAGAGAATTTGCAATGTAAGCGATTTAATGTGTTGCCTGTGTCAACAATGTGAGAAATGCTACCATTCATTTTCAGAACAGTGGCAGAAGGAAGCTCTAGGAGTCAAAAAGTTTGCAAAATATTTGAATTGTAATCATATAATCATGGGGATGCTTGAAAGGTCGTATCTGTGAAAAACAGTCATGTCACTTTTTTCAGTTATTTTGTAACTTTAAATGGTCACTGAATGAACTGCTGTAGGCCAAGGACCACCTGTCTTAACTCTGTTAATATAAAGATTATAATAGACTATAATAATATAATAGACCACCTGTATTTACCTCCTCTATGGCCATATGATTGCAGATCAATAGCTGATGCTTTCCCTTTCAATGCAGAGCTACAGCAGAAACCACAGACTCTTGAGGCATTCAACTTTTTCTGGCCCATGGGAAATGCCTTCTCTACCACTCCACATCAAGGAGTCTTCACCCACCCCTGTCATGGTTATATCATGGTTATATCATGCAAAACAGGGCTCCCTGGAAAATTATGCTAAGGATTGCTTGTTTGGGGGTAAGGGTACTAATACCAAAACTACATATATTGGGATAACTGCAAAAAAGATTATGAATAACAGGAGTACTTTTATACAAAACTATTATGTTGGAATAAAATTTCATTTGTTTGTGTTTTTCCAGTCTAAAAAATGTCACCAAACAGAATAGTAATGCACAGTAATATATGTAACAATGATCACATTCAGACTGATTTACACACTTCTAGCTTTCATGCACTGTCACGTTATATTCAGATAAAAATACAAAGTATTGTCAACAGAAAAGTATATTTTGAAAAGCAAGTAGAGATTATGTCTCCTTCTCCAGAACATCTATTAAGAAAACTAATGACATTTTGAACATTGTGCCAAAATATTTGTTCTGCATCTTCTTTTTCCTTTTCTCATTAGCAGACATTTATATCATTTAGAAATGTCATTATACTATTCTCAAAGAAGAAGAATTGCTTTTATGTAATTTTTACAGATGGTTCCTTGTGCTTAATCTATCTGCAAAATAGATGCTTTTTTTAGTTTGCTATTTTTTATGGTATAATTATCTCTTCATCATTTTGCAATTTCCCCTGTTGTTTTAACTTTAATTAAAGCCTGGGACAGCGATATACAGAAATTCTTCTCAAATTTCTTTTTTTCATAATAGGAAGCAAAATCACTTGGTGGAACTGCAGTGAGATAATGTGTCCAATAAATGTATATTCTAGCCCTCATCCCTAAATTATTGAAATTCTATCCTTAATTTTTTTCAGAACTCTGTGATAAACTGAGAGACAAAAAGAACAAATGTGAAAAATAGAAAGAGGGACACCTAACTAAGGCAGAATACAACAATATAGCATAATTCTGTAAAGATGAAGTGAGGAAAACTAAGACTCAGAATGAACTAAGACTTGCAACAAATTTCAAAAGTAATTTAAAAAGTTTCTTTCAACATATAAAAATCAAGAGAAAAGTAAAGGAAACAATCAGTCCACTAATGGAAGAAGATAGCAAGGAGATGAAAGGCAGTAAGAAGACAGTGAAACTCTTTAATTTATTCTTTGCATCTGTCTTTGCACAAAAGGAAAAAACAGTCCAACCTATTAAAAGCAGTATCATAAAAGACAGAATAGAAATGCAAATCAAAATAGCCAAGAAAATGGTAAGAGTTCCAATCACCAGGAACAGATGGATTATATTCTAGAGTTTTGAAGAAGCTGGCAGATGTGACCTTTCAATCATTGAACCATATCTTTCAATGATCCTGGAGTACCAGGTGCAAGTAAATCAAACTTAACAGAAACTAAAGAATATTTTGTTGGATTAATCTTCTATATACAGATTAATTGAGGGGACAGGAACAAACTATCTGATGAAAGGTGAGTAAATTAATCTAGTCTGAGTTGGATATAGAGAAAACACACCTGTTTATTATAGCCATTGCTGCAGCTAATTTTTTGTAATCTTCTTTTAGTATATTGATTTTACAATAGCTACAATAACTAATTTGTAATCACTGATTGTGGTAATGTAAAATATACTAATAAGTGCTTTAATAAATTCAAGATGTTAGATACAATTAAGTGGAACGAAATAATACCTGTAACAAAGACACAACCTTGATGACTAAGTATCAAAATGGAGGAAATCTATAATATAACCTTTTGGTTGTATAGCAGAAAGAGATTTTCTGCTTTTTAAAAGTTTTTGTTCATTACTTTATTATTAAATATATCAAAGTTAACTAACATGAATACACTTATATTTTAAAATTACACCTGCAACAGCATCAAGTCAATATGATATTGGTGGAAATTTCCTTTTAGTTCCTATAATAATAAAAAGCCAACATCCAGAAGATATCTGAATATCCTTCAGGATCTTGATAGACTTGAATATTGGACACTATCTAACATAATGAAATTCAGTGTAGAGAAAAGTAAGATTTTACACTTCGGCAAGAAAAACCAAATGCACAGATATAGAATAGGAAGAACCTGGCTTAATAATAGTAACTGTGAGAGGAATCTAGGAGTCCCGTCTTTGCTATGCATTATACAGTTCTGCTTCTTTTTATTTGTTTTATTTGTTTATTTGTCTATGACTGTGCAGTAGGTAAAATAAAATATTTTTCCCAGAGCTGAGAGGGACTGTCAGATGCCACCTCAATGTTCTGCTACTTCACTTTGAGAGGCCTTTAGGTGCCAATTTGCCACAAACTCTGGGAACCTGATGGGTTAGAGGGGCGGGAGGGACATACTTCAGGGAAATGAAAATTCAGCTCTACTTTCCAAGAGCTGTCACAAGGTTAATGAATTGGGATCAGAGAACAGCTGCATTCCTCAACAGACTTTTGTAAAACATTTCTTTTGAATTTGATTTGACTTTTGAGAGGACCAGTTGTAAGAGGCACTTTAGGGAGGGGAAATGGGATTTTGGGGAACACAAATATCAGTTCTGGCTTTGATTTACTGCAGTTCACTGGACTTTTAATGAAACCTTTTGCAACAAATGGAACCAAGGACCATTTTTACTAAGGACTCCAAGCTGAGACAAGGCTGATGGACACTGAATGTCCAAGATCACCCAGTTGACTGGCTTTCATGCCTGAGGCAGCAGTACTCTGTCTTCCCCACTCCTAGAAGAATGCGTATATGTTTGTGTTTGTATATATGCACGCACACACATATGTATATGTGCATACAATCATTCATCTCTTCTCCCCTTACTTCCCCCCCTTTTCCCTCCCCTTTCTTTCTTTCCTACCTTCTTCCACCCTTTCTTTCCTACATTCTTCCAGCTTACTCATTTACTTTGCTTATGGAGAGTTGCAGGGAGAAAGTCAGTGGGAAAGCCAGCAAAAAATTGTAAGAGGACAGCAGGTGGATAAGTGGTTGCTGCTAAGCGGATGAATGAGCGAGAAGGTGTACAGGTATGCGTGTCAAGAATGGCACATGTGAGTGAATAGGACATGCTGTATGGGTTGGGAAAAATGTATGGAAATGTGCCAGAATTGTTGCATGGGTCCGGGAGAGTGTGGGTATGATGGTCAGGAAGAGTATCCTGGAATGAGCAAGAGATATATAGTATTGATCAGATAGGGTGCAAAAGGGTGGCATGGATCATGAAGGGAAGATATATTCTCTTTCTTCGATACTTCTTTTTTTCCTTTCTAAAAAATTTATCTTATTCAATCAGAGGGTTATAGAGACAAGCTGTCTTATTAAGAGCTTTTGGACTTAAGCTGGGGCCATCTGATAGCTGACCCCTGATTCAGTAGTAATAAATTGATATCTTTTAAAAAGTGCAAAAAGTGAAGAGAACTGTGCCCTTATTAGACAAAAAATTATCATAAAATATAAAATCTATCTCCTTGGAGAAAAACAATGAAAGGTAAATTTTATTAACATTGTAAGAAGGATTTGATTACAAAGTGTGTTGAGATAGCATATCTATGGAGAAGAAGCACTTTGAGAATAAAAGGGAGGAGGAGTGATGGAATTCATAACACAGTTACTGTACAGATAATTGAGACCAATAGTTAAAATTACTCTATCACATTAAAAAGACATAAAGCATAGATTTAATTGTCTCGTATTTTATTGATCCAAATATAATTATATCAAAATTAGGGAAACGTAGAATTACCATAATTAATGTGCATTGAAGACTAGATACAAATGAATAGATCTACCTTGTGTTATACGGTCAATCATGGCAAGAATTTTTTTTAAAAAACACATAATTATGTTCTATATCTAGCATGGTTGAAATTAAAAAAACAACAGAATGAAATATAATATAATTTGTAGGAAACGTATAACAAATTTCTTAGAAACTGCTGAGTGTATTTTAAGTGCCCATCATTATTTTATACTATTAGTTTTAGGCAAAATATTGTGAAAATTGAAATTAGAGCCTATGATGAGTTTCTGTAATAATATGAGATGAAGCAAATGTTGATTAATTCTTTAAATACCATTCTGCCTTCTTGGAGAAAATAAAAGTGTTGCTGGTAGTCTAATTGGAAAAGTTACTTTGATCTGAAGACAAGCTTCTCAGCTGCTGAAAGCAATCTCTCTTCTTCCCACCTAAACATTATGAATTATGATTCTCTATATAAACACATTTTCTCTTCCATTCACCCACTTGAGTTCTGAGTAAAAGAGATCTAGGAGGAATACAAAGAAAGACTTTGAGAATATTATTATCAATAGATTCTAAGATATCACTTCGCTCTTCCCCACACCCATTCACCCAAGACAAAAAGCAAAACAAAAACAACCTGTCAGGAATTTTAGGAAGGAAGAGCAATTGTGGGGAAATAATAGCAACATAACATTTTTTTTTCTTTCATCTCTGAATGCCTTTTAATGTAACCTACCAAACAGTTTCAGAGTCATTTGGGCCACAGAACACAGTGATCTGTTTCCTCTTGAATTCTGCAAATCTTTCACCACCATCTCTTTTCCCTACCTTACTTTCAAGATACTACCTAGTGATACTTGGGGTTGCACTTTCCATTCATCATTTTTTTTAATGAGGAGTAGCAATGGGTGGATGCCTGCATAAACATGGATGATACAATTGTAACACTATGTCAGGCATGAGCAATAAATTAATTTAACTGAACTTAACATGTGGTCGTGATTCTCTGTGCCTTACACACTGAAATATAATTTATAAAATTAGCTTCTTACTCATTTTGAAAAGTATACTCCTCATCATCCATATCATTCTCATCATCCCACAGCATATGTAAAATAAAAACAATTAGTTCTTTTATGTTTTGACTGATATCACATTCAAAAGTACTTCTATCCTAAGGAAAAATTATTAAACTGGGAATACAGAACACTAGGCATTGCAATTACTTTAAAGAATGGGATCAGCATGCAAAGTCACTACAGATAGTCCTAGACTAATAGTTTAACTGATCAAAATTATCATGAAATTGAGCTCTATAGCTATTAAAGCAGTTCCAGCCATTATAAAGTGTCACTCCATCCCCCACACAGCAAGTTGTCATATGATCACACTTCAGGCACTTGGCAATCAGGTCACATGCCAAGCACCCTGCCATCATGTGACTGTCCTTTGCAATTTTCTCTGTGGCTTCCCCAGAAAGTCAATGGAGAAGCCAGTAGGGAAAGTTGCAAGCTAGGGGAACAAAGGATTTAAGGCCTATTCCTACAAAGTATTCCTACTTTGCGCCTAGGGATTTCCCTTCCCCTAGCGATATCCCCTGGGAATGGGATATCCATCAATGGGCTTCAGGATAGACATCAAATCCTGAAGATTCGCTAACTTCCTAGGACTAGAAAACTAGTGAATACAATCATTCTGAAGACTACAATTATTTCTAGCTTTTAGGACAGTGGTCCCACAAGGGAGCAGTTTGATTTTTAATGGGGCAATTTGAACCTTGTTTAAACCAAGTTAATGGCCTTTTAGGCTTCCTCCGTTTGAGTAGAGTTCACTTTTTGAGTAAAGTAAGAATTATATGTCATGGAGGGAGGGCATCAGGATTTTAGAGATGCTTAGGTGGGGCCTGGCCAAAAAAAAGGTTGGGAACCACTGCTTTAGAATGATTGGGTTTGATAGCTTTCTCCTCTTCCTAGGCTAGGAACTCTAATGAACATGATCATTCTTGCAAGGTCTCTTCACCAAATTTGTTATTGTTGTTGTTTATACTTGTACATTCTACGGAATAAAAGAATTAATACATTTCTCTTCAAATATATTCTTTAAATCCTCAGACTGCATATCAAATTTACTTTTATTGTATTTTTACTGTCTATTAGAGACAGCACAAATGGTTACTTGCTATACTGTTAGTTAACTGCTCCTTCATTTTTTAATCCAAGATTTTAATGAAACGTAGTCATTTTCCTCTGCTCTAATTTCACGAAGATCAAAGAATTAAAACGCTGCTTGTGATATTGTGTGTTAAAAAGAAATCAATCTGCTTTAGTGCACTTTTTTACAACCCAGGAATTTGGACAGTAGATGGCAAAGTTTGTCCAACAATCACTGTAATGCTTTTACTTAAACAGAATGATAGATTTGGAAGGAACCTTGGAATCTTCTAGTCCAACCCCCTGCTCAAGGAGGAGACTCTAGAATGGTTGTCCGATCTCTTCTTAAAATCCTCCACTGAGTAATTTTTCTAATTGTCAGGAAATCTTTCCTTAGTTTTAGGTTGGGTTTCTCCTTGATAAATTTACACCTGTAATTTCTTGCCCTGCCCTCAGGTGCTTTGATTCCCTCTTCTCTCAAACAGCCCCTCAAATACTGGAAGACTGCTGTTACCCTGTCACTACTAGTCCTAATTTTAGCCAGAGTAAATATACCAAGTTCTTGCAGAGTAGATATATCAAGTTCTTTATTCTGTTTTAGCCTCCAGCCCCCTAATAATCTTTGTTGCTCTTCTCTTCACTCTTCCTAAAATCTTTGTTATCTTTGATAGCTGCTCAATCAAAGAGTGAATTGGGAATCCATACACATTTCTTAAATAAAGGCTATGGCTGCCAGACAGAGGACATGAGGATAAAAAATTAAATACTGTCCTTTTTATCCTTATGTCCCTGTCCGGCAGCCATAGCATTACAATCAAATATTGTCTGGCTCTGAAGTACCTTTTTTTGGGGGGGGCGGAGGTATGGGTTTCACAGCCATACTCAAATATTTGTGTATTTACAATTTACATTGTAAATTGTCTACTTCTTCATCTGTCAACAGATTCAACATCTTAGATTTATGTTATTTATTTCCTGATTCCAGCAATCGGTTTCAATCCAGCCATTCAGATCTGTAGATCACATGACTTATGTGTTGAAATTTGAAAAGAGTGACATTAATAATTGCATATTCTAATCTAATTGGCACATTTTTGAAAATGAAGAACAATATTTATTGGAAAATATTGCAATTGAATAATCAGTCTTCTGATGCTGGAAAAAGAAATTTCATTTATAGGTTGCCCTAATAACTATTTTCTGCAGTCTTTTGCTGTAAGTAACCAAAGAAGTTAAAGAGTGCACCTTGTTCGTTCAGCCCCCATTTGTCCTGCTTTCCAATGATCCATGTTCTTCCTTTGCTTGATATCTGGTAATGGTAAGCAAGCCCTTGTTTTGCTTTATTTTCTTCTACCATTGGCTGTTTTTCCTTAAATACATCTATCACATTATTCTTTGGGGGGATAAGTGGGGAAAACGTGCAAAGTGTGGAAAAAGAGAATGGAACAGTAAGGAATAATACATTCCATATATTGCCGGAGTAGGGGGGGAGGGGGAAGAAATATAACTCTTATGTATCCCAAAACTATTTATTATATTGTTCCATCTTTGTAAACCAGCCTTGCTTCCCCGTGAAACAACGCAACTATGAATTATATTGCTAATACCAAACTGAGGGAGTTCTTTAAAATAAAACCTTGTTTTCAAAATAAAGATTCAACCGCTATATGAACTTAGGCCCTTCCTGGGAAAGAAACAGCAGTGCCAGATCGCCATTATTGGATCCATTCATCTGCACCCACTGGGTGGCGCCAGCAATTGTTTCTGGCAGGCAATAGCTAAATGGGGAGGGGAGCAACTTTCCCAGCAGCAGCCGCTTCCCTCATTTGCCTTTTCTTTCCACTTCGGTAGGGTGAGCTGCCGGCTGAGAATGAGGGAGGCACTGCCACCGCCCCCACCACCATCGGTCGCCGCCGGGAACTTGTTCTAGCTCCGGCAGCCACCTTTCCTTTCTGCAGTAACTTTTGCCTGGAAGATGCGCCAGCTCTAATGTTGCTCTCCTTGATGCGTGGCTAAAGCTTTCGTAGGCTCTTCCCGATTCCCAGTTATGGTCGGGAGATGATTGCTTGCAAGATTCCTGGATTGCGTGCATATTGTTCTTTCTCTCTCCCTCCCTCGGCGCGGTTGGCGCCAGATCTTCTCAGCAGCGGGAAAAGACGCGCAAAGGTTTCTGCCGTCCATCCTATTACTGAAATATAACTTTGTATGTTTTGCGAGGAGAGCGGGTCATCTTCCTTTGCTTGGTGGTGAAGATAGAAGAAGTTCTTCTCGACCTTGCGTTTTGGTGCCGCTGTTTCCACGGCTGTATGTCTATGTTTTTTTGAATGGCTGCACCATGGCTACCGCAACGATGGTTTGCAGAGTGCAG
Source organism: Natrix helvetica (assembly GCF_964273705.1). Classification (NCBI taxonomy): domain Eukaryota; kingdom Metazoa; phylum Chordata; class Lepidosauria; order Squamata; family Natricidae; genus Natrix; species Natrix helvetica. Next base: position 60,935,916 of record NC_138554.1, read on the forward strand.
TTTCTGGACGACACCGATCCTTTCAATAGTACTAATTTTCCTGAGCCCACCCGGCCGCCCCTCTACTCCTTCAGGGAAGACATCCCCCTGGTCACCCAACTGGCCGGGGTCCACCGCCTGCTAAAAGCTCCGCAAAAGGTATGGAACTTCCTGGGAACGTTTAATTGGCCGGAGTGGCCGTATTAGGTGAGGAAGGAGCCAGAAACTTCGCGAGGGGGGATGCGCTCTGTTTGTATAGGCCGTTCAATTCTTGGATTCATGTGATACCATTAGAGTTGTTCACGGGAACATTAAAAAAAAAAAACTCGTAAGCAATTTAGGACGTTTTGGTGCTGAAGAACTTGGTGGACTTAAAATATCAATGGTGTGACTGAAATTTACTAATATTGAATGGCTGATTTATTAAGTGAAATGAATCGGCAGGCGTTGGATGACAATATCTGCTTCACATCATGCATAATAAAGTTGGAATACATTGTTCCAAGAATAATTGATTGGCACAATTTTAGAAATTGTAAGGATTCAGAAGTCAGGCTGTATTAATTATACTTTTCTGCATTAAAATAATTAAAAACCAGTAGAATTAATAACCTTAATTGGCTTGCCCCATTGATTTTAGCGAGGTTAAAACGTGATTTAAGTGGATCAAATGATTTCTAGAGCTTAAGTCAACAGCTATTTTGACTGCTTGTATAAAATCTTCAGATGCAGAGGCAGTTGCTGAGGGGGGGGGGGAGTTGGGATAATTGAAACTGTGACTGAATTCCTTTTTTCCCCCAAAGGTATCTTTCACTTGAAAAAGGATAACTGCTTTCAGATTTTATTGATAACACAATCTCAATGGCTACTGTATTCTACTTTGATTAATTGTTGTGTGATTTAGAAGCAGATCTTACTTTCTTGTATTTTGTTTTTGAACTAATCAAACATCCCAAAATTAAACCGACAGGAGCAGTCAAAATAATTGAAATTTTAATTCCTTGAATACAAACTGTAAAATGTATTGATTTTGCATTTAATTATCCAGAAAATTCCTGAATATACAGGGGAAATCATCCCATACTGTGTCATGTTGCTCCAGTACTCTTTATTAGGCAACTGTGTGATGTTCAGCCAGTAAATTATAAGTTACTGAAATTGCAGTAGATCTGGAAGATGCTAGGTTGGGGAACAGCGTCAATATGATTAATGCATAAAAGGATCTGCGCAAATTGGCTGTATTTGTACAGTCTGGGACAGGCCTTTTGAACTTTTTAGTTGCATTTATAAGGCCTATGAAGGAAATAAGTTTTTATACAATGTTATTTCATTTATTTGTGGTTTGATTGTAATATATTGCTCACTTCGTAAAATAATTACCTATTTTCTGTGTCAGATGATGGAATAAACATGAAAAATAATATCTTGAGACTGTTGTAACCCCCATAAACAAAACACCAATCTCATGATAAAATAGATATTTTTTTAGTGTTACTAATTGGAACACTCCTGGGAAATTTAAGAGTGTGAGTTTTATTTGATTCATATTTTACAAAATTAATAGATATTTATCACAATTAAGTGATGTTTTCATTCTTTTTTGCTTGTGAAAGAAGGAAGTCTAATTTTAAATTTCTCTCCTACTAAGTATAATAGGCTGGGATAATTATAAAAATAGTTCTCCACTTAGATATTTGAGATGGAAAGATTGTATCTCAGGTTTCAATAGAGGTTTTTGCTAAGAACCTGGCATAAAAATAGTGCAACAGTATGCTGATACCAAATAAGGTGCAGATGGAAATAACAGTGATCAGTTAGTAGTACAGCAACTATAGTGAGGTAGGGTGATGCCTGAATATATTAATGGGTATTTTATAACATTTCCATAAATACTTTTCATAGCAAACAATCATACTATAAATTGACCCTGTATCTAAGAATTTTTGTTTCCTTGAATAGAAAAATAATAATAAAGTTTTATAAAACAAGATGCCTAGACCCTGGGCTACTTGCCCTTTTCTAATACATTTTTAAGTTCTTTTTTAATAAACTACCCTTGCGTGGAATGAGTCATCTGAATATTATCAAATAGTTGTTTCTTGCAACTGGATTTGATATCCATGTAAATGAATGCATGTAAGTGTTTCTATTAATCATTAATTTGCCCTCTTTTCTTAGGTCTCTAGAAATTGCTTTTCACTTTCACAGCAGCTTTACTGGACAAACAATTCTATTTAGCTAGGGTTTCTGAAATGACTAAACTCTTAAGAAACAAAGTTAACCATAAAGTCATCCTTACACATACATTTGTATTACCAACTTTTCAGAAAGTGAAGTAATGGTGGCAAGACAAATAGAGTTCACCACTGTTGGAAAAATTGGGGAGGGAAATATGTATAAACAAAAAAAAGATATTCTTAAGTGGTTGCATTTGTGTGTCTTAAGATCTCACACTTGTGCTGAGCATTTAATAAAAATAGAAGTTGTGTGTCCTATTCCTGGAATAATTGATACCCTGGTAAAGCTACAGCACATCAAATAAAAGGAAGCCATCTACAATGGGTATAAAAAGTCTGCCACCCTTATTAAAATGCCAGGTTTTACATAAGATGTATAATTCAATTGAAAAAACAAATTGAAGTATTTTAGGAGGAAAAATAAAAAGTACAGTAACTAGGTTGCATAAGTGCACATCCTTAAACTAGTACTTTTTTGAAGCACCTTTTGACTTTATGACAGAATTTACTGTATTTTTTGGAGTATAAGATGCACCTTCTTCCCTTAAAAAACAGACTGAAAATCTGAGTGCACCTTATACACTGAATACAGCATTTTTTGCCTCCCGAAACCCTGCCCCCCTTCACCAAAATGGCCATGCATAGCCTTTAGGAGGTTTTCAGAGTGCTCCTGGGGACTGGGGGAGGGCAGAAATGAGCAAAAAACAGGCTGGGTTTTGCTCAGTTTTGCCCCCCCCCCCAGCCCACAGAAACACTCTGAAAGCCCCCTAAAGGCTATGCTTGCCCTTTGTTTGAAAAAAAAAACCACTCCCGTTTTTGTGAAAAACTGGCTGTTTTGGGGAGGTCTGCAGAGTGCAGAAAAAAAATTTTTTTTATTTGCCTCTTCAAAATCTTGGTGCGTCTTATACACCAGTGCGTTTTATACTCCCAAAATACAGTAGATTTTTTGGGGATAAGAGCTTACAAGCATGGCAACATCCTTCTTTGAGAATCTTTGCCCGCTCTTCCTTGCAAAAGTACTTCAAATCTGTCAGATTGCAAGAGTACCTCCTGCCGCAGCCCTCTTTAGTTCATAATCAAACCACAGATTTTCAAAATGTTCGGGCTCTGAGTGGGTCATTGTAAAACTTTGATCTTCTGGGGAAACCATTCTTTTGTTGATTTGGAGGTTTGCTTTGGATTGTGGTCATGTTGAAAGATGAAATTCCTCTTCAGCGTTTTAGAAGGGGCTTGGAGGTTTTGTGCCCATATTTACTGAAATTTGGAATTGTTCCTTATTCCCTCCACCTTGACTAAAGCCCCAGTTCTAGCTGAAGAAAAATAACTCAAAATATGGTGTACTTGGGTGATGGGTAGTGTTATTTGTGCATCAAACGTAGTATTTGGAATTATGGCCACAAAGTTCAACCTTGGTGTCATCAGACTATAACAAATTTTCCCACTTGGTTTTGTCAAACTTAATGTAGGTTTTTGCAAAATGAAGCTGGGCTTGGATGTTTTTCTTAGTAAGTAAAAGCATCTATCATGCCACCTCAAGCGTGTAAACAATATGGGAGATTGTTGTCACATGTAGTACACAATCAGTCCTTCCTATGAATTCTGTAGCTCCTTTAACAATGCTATAGATCTTTTGGCAGTTCTTGGACCAAGTTTCTTCTTATTTTTTCATCAATACAGTTCCTGGTAATGTCATTGTTGTACCATATTTTTCCACTTGTTGATGTCTGCCTTAACTGTGCTTCATGGTATATCCAGAACCTTGGGGGGGGAAAAGTACCCTTCTCCTGACTAATACCTTTCAACAATGGGATACCTTTGCTGCTTTATAAACCCTTTGCCAAACCGTGGCTTTTGCTGTAAGAGGTAATTGAGTAAATGTCAGACAAAATATTATCAGCACAGCTAAACTTTATATGGCCTTGATCACAGTCACTTTAATTGATGGCAGGAGGGTACTAATTAGCAGTTAACATCAGTTTGGGTGTGATTGGTAATTCTGAACACAGCCATACCCCTACTTATAAAGATAGTGTGCACACTTCTGCACTCACGTTATTGTAAATTTTTATTGCTATTTTACCCCCTTAAAAAAATTTTTTTTTTCAATTGGATTGTAAATTTTATATTAAAGGTAGAAATAATGCTGAAGTGATTTAGCTCGTTCTGATTTTTTTTACATCTCAGAAACCTGGCATTTTAACGGAGGTGTGTAGACTTTTTTATATCCACTTTTAAATAGTAGAAACAGCTCTTTTTTTCTTATGTCCTATTCCATTCCTTCCCATTTTGTTATCTCTATGCACTTCTAACCTTTTTTTCCCCAGCTGCTAATGGTACTCTGGACTAGTAGTATCTTTCCTTTTGGGAAGTCTACCTGGATTCTGTTTTTGTCAAGGGGCCCTTCCTCTGTGTGTAAAACAAAATCTCTTGATGGTTCAAATTCTGGAATATATCAAACAATATCATTTTGGGGCCTTGTCATCATCTGATATGGATTCAGAGTGCTATCTAAAGTACCCTATTTTCTCGTATGAAGCTGTACTTTGAATGCTAATGTAGATTGTGTTACATAAAATTCATTTTTAGGAGAGGGGATTGGAAAATATGTTTACTTGCATTAACTTATAATAGAGGCTGTTGAAAAAAATCCAACCAGATTCTTCCCTTTATATTATGGTCTATAAATATGTACTGTAACTCTTAGATAGGTATGCGAAAAGAAAATAAGGAAACTGAGGTGCTGCTAATTCTTAGTATTTGGATTTTTGCCTATAAAATCATTGAGTAAATTGAGACATTTCCTTCAGTATATACTCTGCTAATTTTGTATTTTATATAGAAAACTATTGTCTTAGTTATTTTCTAATTCTTTTTAGTAAACAATATAATTTCAGTGCTAGGCTATTCAATCTTTGGGTAGATGATATGTTGTTGATAAGAAGATGAAAGCTTGACTGAAAGGAGTTCTGTGAAACCAGATATGCCACTAGTTACATTGAAAAGGAAGTAAGAATATAATGAACCATTTTAACAATTTTTATAAATTTAACATAGACTTGTTTGTTTATTAGTCAGTTCACTCATAATTTGCAAATCTAGGAGGCTTTCCAGACATAAGACGGTATCAAAACAATATCTTCAGTATTCTATTCCTAAAAAACATACGGTCAAGTAAAGAATAATAACCAGTATTTTTGGAAAGTCTATTAATCTGAGTACATTTGATTTTCTGCAACAACCATTTAATTTAACCTATAGAAGGAAATTCATTGTGAAAACAGTATTAATTATGGAAACATTTCTTCTTGAAAGATTTGGTAGGAAAGGAAATTATAATGTAGATAATCCTTGACGTACAACCATACATTTAGTGACCATTTGAAGTTACAACGGTACTGAAATAAGTGACTTATTACTATTTTTCTTACTAATGATCATTGCAACATCCCCATAGTCACATGATTTACATTCATGCTTGACAACTGACTTAAATTTATGATAGTTGCAGTGTCCTAGGGTCATGTGACCCCCCCTTTGCAACTTTCGAACAAGCAAAATCCATAGGGAAGCCAGATTCACTCAACCATGTTACTAATTTAACAACTGAGTGATTCATTTAACAAACATGGCAAGGAAAGTCATAAAATGGGACAAAACGTGATACATTTCTCATTTAAAAACTTAAATTTTGGGCTCAATTGTGATCATAAGTTGAGGACTACCTGTAGTGAACTATTCCGTCTTTGTTGGAAGCTTTCTACTTTTAATAAGCTTTTGTTATCAACAGTGTAAATTCTGCTTGTTTAGAACTATTTCCACAAATTCTCCAAAAGATTAGTTTGTTTTTCAACTAAAACTTTACATATAAGTATGATACTGTGAGTATTAAGATTCTGGGAATCCTTCAGAGAGAAATCAGTCATTTATACCAAAGAGACAACACTTAGAGGAACCAATGATATAAAACAAAATAGAATGATAACACAGAAACCATTCCTAGTGGAGCAAAGATTACAAGCTATGAGATACCTGATTATGAAGAAATTAAACAAATGAAAATCTTCCAATTTTTGATTTCTCTTCAATATGGAAAAATTAGTTCAGGCTATACCACTGGGTAGGATACTAATAATAGTGAGGTACTATTTTGGAAACATCTATAAACATTGGTGAATTTGAAAATATAACTCATGACCTTGAATTTTTATTGAAAATGATTTATAATCTATTATTGAAATACAATCCAGAACTTGAATAGGTCAAGATTGTATGTTTAAGCGGATGCAAATTTTTAATATAGTTAAGAGAGATGGAACAAATATTAAGTTCACTTCAAACATATTTGGAAACTATTGGCATAAGAAGTTTTATCACTTGGTATATTACTTCAGTCATGTTTTCTAAAATGACAGCTGCATTTCCCTGAAATGTTGCAAATACAATTAACAGATTGGGTCTTTTTTCATAGATAGTGACAATATTACAAAAATCAACTAGAAATAATTCATCATGGAACAATTTTGAAAGTCATTATTCCATTTCAACCTGACATATGCTATTGAACTTCACCAAATCACACATCTCTTCAAAATATATCAAATTGGCATTGTATGTAATATCAGCTACAAAAATATGTGTTAATAGAAATGATCATAGAATCTTTCTATGGAAGAATAATTAAATAAATTGTGGGAATATGCTTCAGTGCCCAAAATAATTTGATATCTAAAACATAAATCTGATGTAGAATTCTGTTGTATTTGGAAACCATTTTGGGACTATGTGGAATTATGCTATATCACAAATTTGGTTTATATTAAATCTGGTATTTAGCCTACATATTATTTATGATATTCTTTTAATGAATATAATTTATAGGACTCCCTGTCTCACAGACTACCTATCGTACTGAACACCATATAAATTTTAAATAATTATTTATCTATATCTTTTCCTTCCACACATCAATTTCCATAGTGTCAATATTTTGATAATTCAGTAGGCTCATGTTTTTACTAAAAATTGGTTATAAAATATCTTGTCTTTCAAATATTAATGATGTACTAAAATATATTAGCCCTATGCTACTTTAGGTCTGGTTGGTTATTTGAGATTGGTTAGCTATCCTCCCAAACATTCATCCTCTTCCCCTTTTTCCATTTCTCATTGTAATTTCTGTAATATTTTCTATCAGCATTATTTGTGCTTGTATTAGCAGTATTTATACTTATTTTTCTTGAAATTACAATAATAAAATAAACATTAAGGAATTTTGAAACAAGTCATCAGTCCCTGAGTTTAAACTTCTTAAACTGTAAGTAGAATGTCTGCTTATATAGAATGTATTTATATTTATTTATTTATTTTATTTATTAAATTCTATACTGCCTATCTCACTATCAAATGACACTGGGCAGCTTACACCCTGGTAAAAACTGCAATATAAAACTTAAAATATAAACTATTAAAATTATCTAAAATTTAGGAACAACGGAGTAGATGTGGAGTCTTCTTTTTAATTTATAACCACTTCCAGCATGAAACATCTGCATTAGGGCCTCAGGCCAATTGGCAAAGCAAGGTTTTTAGTCTCTTTCAGAAAACCAAGAGGATTAGGGGTGGGCAGATCTCACCTCAAGAAACATGATGTTCCAGAAGGCAAGAACCCTGGCAGAAAAGATTCTTCTGGAAATAAATGAAATCAGTTTCTTAAGAAAAATGATGTTGTTGATCCATGTCCTCAAAAATTCCATTGTTATCTCTATGTGTTTACCTTCTTGAAAGGTTGCTGCTGTTGCTTTAATTTGAAATAAGATCTTTAGATCAATATTTTGGAGTGATTCACTCCTGGCAGTGAAAAGGGCAAGCAGGAACACTGACAGGGCGACTCAGCTCAAAACAATGATTCCTGCTTAGTTTGCCTTTTGGGGGTGGGTGGGCACTGGAAAGTGAGATGAGAAAGCCTTTGGAGAAGAAGTTCAGGCAGACTATACAGGAATCATTGTTCTAGACTGGGTGCTTCAGCAGGAAGAGCCTTTGTGGCAATGGCCAATGGGAGTGAGTCAACCTTCACCCTCCCTGCTTTCTCCCTCCCCTGTCTGGGAACAGTCAATAGCATGTCAAGGAAAGGTCTTCTCCCCAAGCCCAGATATGATAGGTAGCTTATCAGCTAGGATGCTGATAAAAATCCCAAACTTCGGAATGAGTATGTGTGTGTGTGTGTGCGTGTGCGTCTTTGCGCTTTCACAGGGACCCCTGGAAAAAGAGGCGAGGAAGCCTTCAGAGAAGGAGTATGGGCAGACAGGAACTTTCACCCCCCTTAAGCAGGGCTGGCTTTGTAAACTAGAATTGAAGGCCCAGGCTTGCAGTGAGTTGTCCCTGCAGTGAGTTGGTTGGGACGAGGTGTCCCACAACAAGGTGGTGGAGATGAGTTGGCTGCAAGGTGGCAGCGGTGAGTTGTCATAGACCAGTGGTTCTCAACCTTCCTAATGCCGCGATCCTTTAATACAGTTCCTCATGTTGTGATGACCCCAACCATAAAAAGTGTTTTCGTTGCTACTCTATAACTATACTTTTGCTACTGTTATGAATCGTAATGTAGATTCTGATATTGGAAGACTACTATCATATCACCCTTACATCCTTCTTTTCATTCAACCAGACATACCCAGTTCCTGCAACTGTTCTTCATATGTTTGAGCTTCCAGTCCCCTAATCCTCTTGGTTGCTCTTCTTTGCACTTTTTCTAGACTAGAGTCTCCATATCTTTTTTTATAGAGGCAGCCAACATCTTGTCTGCTCCTAAATTTTGGGTCTGAAAAGAATCACATCCTGGAGGCTGGACAACCTTGGCTGCTATACAATCATACACACACATACACAGAGACACACAGTGGCTTTATTCCCACAGCCTCCTTAACTAAGTTGCCTGCAGCTGCATTCACAAACTTGCTTACCCTGCCTGGATGGATCTTCAACCTGGTTTGGGGTTGTTTGCAGGAATGCTCTTAACCTTGGTGGTGATGGTAAGCTTAACTTTAATTTATTGGGCAAACGTCATGCATTGTTTATTTTTAATTTTTTTAAAAAAGGTTATTTTTTCTTTCAAGTTCATTCACAAATATACACTCTTATAATTACCATTAATTATATCATTAGCATTAATCATTTATCGTTATTTTCTTACAAATATATAGAACAAAGTTTGGGTCACTTTCTTGCCACCCCATTTTATTTTGCAACAACCTTGCTCCTTCTATCTTCTCTACCTCCCTTCTCTGCCTTCTTCTTTCCTCCTCTCCTTCCTCCCTTCTTCCCCTCTCTTTCCTCCCCTCCTCTTCTCCTCCCTCTTACCCTCTCTCCTACTCGATTCCCCTCCTTTACTCCTTCTGCTTTACCCTTTCTTCCTTTCCCTCCTCATCTTTCCTCTTTTCCATTGCCCTTGCTTATTTACTTTCTCTGATGGGTTCTTGGGGTGGTATTTGAGGAAACCCAACTTTATATTTTCATATCATTTTCTCTGTTACATTTTATTTCTAATAATAATTCCACTTGTATCATTTTTAAAATTGTTATCCTGCATTGCATTTTTTTTTGCTCTTTTCCTTTGTGCATGGTTTATGGTACTTTTAGCAAGCAGGTTTTCATTGTGTGAATAGGGCCAATTCGGGCTCCTGAGCTTGGCTCTTGATAACAGATCCGGTTGTGGATTTAGATATAGTTAAAAGTACCTGGCAGCGGCGTGGAAAACATAGCCACGCGCACGCCCCGCACAATTACAGCCTGGAGCAGGACCTAAGCCCCTTCCTCCCTCGCAGGAACACTTTCCCTCCATTACAAAGTCTCCAAGGCTAATTGTTCGGGGTGCGTGCGCGCACCTATGTTTTTTATGGCGTGGAGCCGTGGCGACACTCTGCGCGGCCATTCCGGAGCCCATCAGGGATTTCAAGGAACGCAAGGTGGAGTCTAAACTTTAGAGTTGCACTGGTCTTAGTGACCCCTGTGAAACAGTCATTCGACCCCAAAAGGGGTCGCAACCCACAGGTTGAAAACCACTGTCATCGACCCTTTTGGATTCATCCCTGCCTTTTGTCCCATGTAAGATCTTTATGGTACTTAAAGTATTGTCTTTAATTTTCAGGTTTTTTTAATTATATGTAAAAACTGTCTTAAATTGGGATTAAGATTGTAAATAAAAAATAAATAAATACAATATTGTTCAGTAAATATTCTGCTATAATCTTTGGGCATATGAGGTACAGTGAGTTGTATGTGTTTGTTGGTGTGTGCTCAGAAAGACACTCGTGTAGGGAACTCCACAACTTTAAATGTTCCATCTGTTTTATAAATAAGCTCTTTTCTGCTTGCTCTTGTGGAAAGTAAGATTTGTTGATTTGTTCTTGGTGGAATGGGATGCTTTGCTGTTCCTACTCACTGAGTTACTGTGATGTTAGGAGAGCTGTCTTTGCAGATGCAACTCTCCTTAGAAGGAAGTACAGGTAATTCTTGAAGTATGACACTCCATTCAATGAACAGGCCCATTTTGGGAAAATTTACAAAAAAAAAAACCCAATGCTAAATACAAATTTGTTTCAAAGCCCCCCTTCCCCGTGGTCATTTGCCTTTAATGACCAATTGCAGAGATGCTGCAGGCGCGTGTGCGTACACACACACACACACCTATTTCCCTTCCATCTTGCTCAGCCAGGTCCTCAGAGGCCCCCAGAACCCAGTAAGTTGGCCTTTTGCCAATATACAAGTTTTACGCATTCTTCTCCACCCCTATTCTCCATAACCATTCACTTACTTTTTGACGACCTCAGGAAGTCAGCGTAGAGAAGGCTGCTCCCTCACTGGGCCACATGGCATAAACAAGAAGAAACCTGATCTCTTTTGTTTCCATGGTAATCCTTTCCCCACAGCCATGGTAAACCACTATGGTGTCTTCTTAGCTCCTCCAGTGCTAGTGTTACGCTAGTCTTGCTCTGTTAGGCTCAATTAATGTCATAATTAATTGGGGACTACCTGTATTCATTTATGTTATGACTGCAGCTTTCAGGCAATATGGTCAATTAGTAATGACAGTGGAAGCAGCATTAAGAACTCTTACAGATTCATAGGGCTGAAAGGGACATTGGAGGTCGTCTGTCCATTTCCTTGCCCAAGAGAGGAGTCTTTACACCATCCCCAACAAATGAATGTTCTGTCTTTTCTTGAAATAAAAAGGTTTATAATTTTTCTTGAAAACTTCCAGTGGTGGGGCTCCCCCAAGTGTGGGAGACAAGCTGTTCTATTGATTAATTGCTTTCAACTGTCAGAAATTTCTCCTTAGTTCCAAATAGGATCTCTCTAACAAGTTTCCACCCATTGCTCAGGTGCTTTAGGAAACTCTAGGCAGATACCCCAGTGGGAGTGGGATATTTATTTCTTAACCACTCCTTTTAGGTTTAGGTTTAGGTTTATTTGGATTTATATGCTGCCCTTCTCCAAAGGACTCAGGGCGGTGTACAACATTAAAAACACACATCACAAAAGTTAAAAAAAGATTAAACCCAATTCCAAAAAGACCAAACCGATTTAAAAAAAAGAAAGAAAAGAAACAGTACATTTAAAATAAATTAAAATTAACATTAATATTAACAGGCCAGGCCGGCTTGCTGGAAAAGCCAACTTTTTAGGGTGCGTCAGAAGGACCGGAGGTCAGGGATTATGCGGAGCTCCAGGGGCAGCTCATTCCAGAGGGAAGGCGCTCCCACAGAGAAGGCTCTCCCCCTGGGGGTCACCAGCCGACACTGCTTGGCCGACGGCACCCTGAGGAGGCCAACTCTGTGGGATCGTACTGGACGGTGGGAGGCTACTGGTGGCAGTAGGTGGTCTCGCAGGTACCCTGGGCCTAAGCCATGGAGCGCTTTAAAGGTCATAATCAATACCTTGAATCGCACCCGGAAAACAACCGGCAACCAGTGCAGGCCGCCTAAAAGGGGTGTGACATGGGAGCACCTAGGTACCCCCATGACAACCCGCGCGGCCGCATTCTGGACCAGCTGAAGCCTCCGGGTGCTCTTCAAGGGCAGCCCCATGTAGAGAGCATTGCAGTAGTCCAGGCGAGAAAGGACGAGGGCATGAGTGACTGTGCACAGAGCATCCCGATCCAAGAAGGGGCGCAACTGGTGTACCAGGCGAACCTGGTAAAAGGCCCCCCTGATCACGGCCGTCAGGTGTTCTTCTAAACTAAGCCATGTATCTAGGAGGACTCCCAGATTGGGAGCCTTCTCTGAGGGGACTAAAATTTCTCCCCCTATCATCAAAGATGAACAAGATGTACAAATCGGGATGCCGGGAACCACAGCCACTCAGTCTTGGAGGGATTGACCTTGAGTCTGTTCCTCCCCAAACATTTGAATGAATCTCGTATTAGCCCATTTTGGGAAAATGTTCAAATGTCCAGAGGTTTTGCTCTTGTCATAATGGTTATTGCACCCAGTTTTATAAATTTTGTTTGCAGTGGTCATTAAATAATTTGGAATTGTAAAGTGAACAGCATGTTTGTTAAGGGAACCATTATTCACAATGAGGCATTTTTGCGTAATCCAGAAATAAACAGCATCACTACCAGATGGATTCATAACTAGCTGACCAGCCGCACTCAACTCAGTCCTTATTGGAAATGTATCTACATGGAGGGAAGTATGCAGTGGGGTACCCCAAGGCTGTCTTAGGTACTCTTCAATATCTTCCTCAACCATTTAGATGAGTTAGATGGGGAACATCAAATTTGCAGATGACACCAAGCTGGCACAAATAGCCAACACTCCAGAACATTGGCTTAAGATACAGAAGAGTTCTGACAATGCTGGGCCTATCTAACAAAATGAAATTCAATGGAGAAAAAAATGTAATTTTCCAGTGGAGGAGAGGGAGTGGTCACGTGTGGGTATTCTCAAAGCCTGATTGGTCCAAAGACTGAGAGCAAACTTCTTAAATACTCCTGCCTTCCATTCTTGCCCAGTTTCCTCTCAGTCTCTTGGTCCAAGCACTGCTTGAGATTGGTTATTAGGTAGGCTGTCTACATGGGGCTTCCCTTGAGATGCACTCGAAGACTACAGTTGGTCCAGAATGCGGCCGCGCGGGTGATTATGGGGAATACTAGATACTCCCATGTAACACCTCTCCTGCGCGAGCTGCACTGGCTCCCTGTGGTCTATCGGGTGCGTTTCAAGGTTTTGATTACGATCTTCAAAGCGCTCCATGGCACAGGACCTAGCTACCTGCGGGATCGCATCCTGCCCCATACATCCCTACGACCAATCCGCTTGCACAGAGAGGGACTTCTCCGGGTGCCGTCCACTAAACAGTGTCAGAGGGCGACACCCAGGAGTAGGGCCTTCTCTGTGATGGGCCCAGCCCTTTGGAATGACCTCCCCCTCGACATTAGGATTACCTCCGATCTCCGCTCCTTCCGTGTAAAGCTCAAGACCCACCTTTTTCAATTATCTGGCCTGGCTCAACCATAGTTCCATTCTATTCCTCCTGACAGTCTTTTTAAATTTGTATTTTAAACTGGGGTATTTTAATTGTTAATTTTATTATTATTATTGTATGTATTTAATGATTGTTACCTCCTTCGTGTATGTGTATGTGTATATGTGTGTATGTGTGTGTATATATATATATATATATATATATATATATATATATATATATATATATATATATATATATATATATATATATATATATATATATATATATATATATATATATATATATATATATATATGCTTTTATTGTACGCCGCCCCGAGTCCCTTGTGGAGAGGGAGCGGCTAACAAATTAAATAAATTGAAATTGAAATTGGAAAGTGTATTTTTTTGTTTTCTCTCTTTTTTCCCTTTTCCCTTCAATTGGATTGTTAAATTGGCTCACTTGGTGACTTTAAATTTAAACAAATTCCAAATTGCTGTTGCGGCCCAAAGGGACAGTCCTTTCTGCCTCGGGCGGTTTGGGGAGGGCCCCGTGGGGCGTGCTTCCTCCCTGCCATGGACCTGGAGTCTTTGCCCGATCCCCGGGACCGCGAGGGTGCCATACTCCAAGAAGCGGCTGGCGAGTGAGTCTGCGCCTCCCAGCTGCAGCTGGGAAGAGCCGGACCTTTGGAGATGCTTGAAGAACGGCGAGGCGCTTGCGGAGCTGCCATTCTTTCCAGGCAGCTGCCGCGTTTAGATTTTAAAGCGGCAAGGCGCAAGCAGCTTGGGAGTGTGCGCTGGTGCGCGGGGCCCCAGAGCTCTTATGAGGCTGCCTTTTGATTCGGAGCTCCCAGCGGGGTGGCAGGACTGTCCGCGGCACCCAGGGGTCAGCGCCATCACGCTGCTTGACCTGGCGGCCATTTTGGCTGGCGCCATGTACGCGGAGCTAGGCTTCGAGCTGTGCGGCCCTTTTGAAAAGGCCTATGCCGGCAGGCCTTGATCTACCAGGCACATTCAGGCCCAGGTTCCGGCGGGACCAATAGAGGCCTACTTCCATCGCCCCGGGCTTCAGGACACGTAAGTGGGGCAATGGAGGAGGGCTCAGAAATCCCCCAGGGGCAGGCGGAGGGCCCTTTGGCGGAGAGCGGAGGGCTGGGGCAGGTACCTGGGTCCAGGGAGCCCCCAGCCAGGCCTTGGCCTCTCATCGCCCCTCGAGATCCACTATGAGAGAGGAGGCCAGGAGGCACAAGGCCTTGGAAAAGACGTTTGCTAGGGCTGAGCAACAGGCTAAGTCTGCTGGGCCTCTTTCCACAAGCAGATCCAGGTCACCACTCAGGCCTGCTTCGGCTCGTTCCTCCCCCAGGGGGTTCAGTCCTTCTTCTCCCTCGGCCTCTCCAGCCAGATCCCGTAGCTATTCTAGACGAAGAGGGCATGCTTCTCCCTCTCCTTTGGTTTCCCCAGGCTCAGAGAGGGATAGCTCTGAGGACCCCTTGGAGGGTACCTCTGGGGCTCATTCAAACCGTAGGAAGGCACCACAAGGTCCTAACTCTCATGATAAGGACATGGATGACTTGGAGAACCTCCCTGAAGGGATCAAAAGACTCATTGTGACAGCTATCTCACGGGGCACTGTCCAACGAGACAAGGGCTCCCATTCCTCCAGATCTCAGGGTGGATCAGGCCGTTTCCAATATAGAACATCCCCCCCATCCTTGGTTAGCGAGGGGTCTGTCATGGGGGAGGAGAACCTCCAGGATATGGGGTTTTCGGAGGATGAGGATACACCGCCTCCTGATCCACCTTCTTCCTTGGGCCTTTTTCCTCCAGCCATGTTCAAGACACTCCTGAACAAGGCAAGGAAGACCACCAAAATTGGGACTGGGGATCCCACGGTGCCCCTGCCTAGGGACCCCGATATGGCCATGTTTTCAAACACGACCACAAACAAGGAGGAGATTCCAGCCCCTCCCTTATTTATGGAGGTCCTCACCAGCCAGTGGGCCCGGCCATCCAATTTCTCTAATCCAGGGAGCAATGACTGCCGCTTCTACAATGTGGAGCAGACCTTTGCCCAGGCCATTCATTTGCCCATTATTGACACCCCGGTTGCTACTCTGGTCTCTTCTTCCCTGGTGGTGTCCGGCAACGCAGTGGATAAGTTAAAACCCTGAGGATAAGCGCGCAGAGCTTACCTTGTGGAAGAATTTCAATGCCACCGCCTGGGCCATAAAGTCCGTGGTGGCGGCATACTTCAACCGCACCACGGTCATGTGACTTTGCCTACTCCAGGATCGCATTCTGATCCTTGGTGGAGCGGCTCCACCAAGATCTCACTAAAATTATTGATGCCTCGCAGTTTTCCGCGGATGCAACTCTGGACACAATTTAATTTGCGTCCAGTGCCCTGGCCACTTCTGTTACTTCCCGCCGCCTATTATGGCTCCGTACCTGGCAGATGGATAACAAGGCCATGTGGAATCTGGTGGCTGCCCCCTTTAAGGGCCCCAGCCTTTTGGGGGAGGCTCTCGATCCCATTTTAGTCAAGAACAAGGATAAAAAGAAAGTCCTGCCGTCCAATTCTAAGAAATCCGAATATTGGGCTCATCCCTATCGTAGGCAATCTTATAGGGGTTCTGACTTTGACCATCATCAGCATTTCTCTTTTTTCAGATCAGATAGACAGTTTTCTCGGTCATCCTACCAAGACCGGAACAGGTACCAGCATCAGTCCAGGTGGCCCTTTCGAGGAGGAGGCGGTCGCTTCTTCCGCAGGGGGAAGTGACTTGAACCCGAGTCATCCCATAAGCGGCTGCCTATCCCACTATGCGGATCAATGGGATGAGATCACGTCAGACCCCTGGGTCAGGTCCACAGTTCGTCAAGGCCTCAGGTTAGAATTTCTTTCCTCCACCCCCCCACCCCCCAGATCTCTTTAGGTCGTTCCCTCCGTCGCACAGCCTAGAGCGCCGTTGCCTGATGGATCAGGCGATTCTTCACTTGCTCGACATTCGGGCGGTGGAGACCGTTCCCCAGGTGGAACAAGGTCAGGGCCACTACTCCAACCTGTTTGTGGTTCTGAAGAGCTCGGGGCTGGAGGGCCATTCTGGACCTCAAGCGACTGAACCGTTACCTGGTGTACAGGCGCTTCAAGATGTCCTCCCTCAAGTCTATCCTTCAGGGTATCCGGAGGGGGGGATTTCTTGGCGTCGGTAGACCTGACAGAGACCTACCTACTTATTCCCATTCTCCCGTCTCAATGCAAGTTTCTGAGATTCTTGCACGAGGACTGCCATTACCAGTACAGGGCACTTCCCTTCGGGTTAGCTTCAGCCCCTCGGACATTTATGAAGGTGCTAGCGGCATTGGTGGCTCACCTTCGATCCATCCCGGTGAGGCTCCAATGCTACCTAGACAATGTCCTGGTCCAGGCGAGTTCGCTGCCTCAGGCAGTCTCGGACCTGCGTCTCACCATTCGGAGTCTTCAATCTCTGGGGTTTTCGTTGAACTTCCCAAAGAATCACCTCTCACCTTCCACATGCATACTTCACCTGGGGACAGTCATAGACTCCCAGTCGAGGGTGGTCCGTCTCTCCCAGGACCGCCGAACAAGTCTGCAGCAGCTGGTAAGAAAGGTACACAAAAGTCGGTTAGTTTCTGTCCTCACGTTATCTCAGTTGCTCGGCAAGATGGTGTCCTGTATAGGGATAGTTCCGTGGGCCAGACTTCATCTTCGGCCACTTCAGTGGGAGCTCATTCCGTTCCAGAGGGGATGGCTGAGCAACTCTCTCCTGCGCCCTTCAGCGGGGGCCTCAGGTGGTGGATCTCCCTGGCGATCCAAAGGGGTTGCTCCTTCTGAGAGCCGGAAAGGATGACAGTGACCACGGACTCGAGCCTATTCGGTTGCGGGGCCCTGGTGGGCTCTCGGTTGGCCCAGGGCAGGTGGACGACTTCATATCTCCAACACAATATAAATTGGTTGGAACTGAAGGCGGCGCATCTAGCCCTGCAATATTTCCGGTTCTCCGTGGAGGGCCATCATGTACTCCTCCGGACGGACAACGTGTCCACCAAGGCCCACATAAACTGTCAGGGTGGGGGACTCATTTCCGAGCTCTATGGTTGGAGGCTCTGAGATTCAGCACCTCGGCAGAAAGTCATCTGGCGTCCCTGGTGTCGGAGCACATCTCCAGCCTGGCAAATCACCAGGTGGACTGGTTGAGTCAGGCGACCCTGGACAACGGTGAGTGGCAACTCCATCCGTCCTTGTTTCAGGAAATTTGCCGGAGGTTTGGCACTCCTCTGGTAGATCTATTCACCACCCCAGCAAATTCACAGTTTCCGTGCTTCTTCACCCGGTTTCAGTCCCGGCTGGCAGAGGGCACGGATGCCCTCCGGAGCAGATGGCAGCAGGCCTTCTCTTTGCCTTCCCCCCGTCCCCCTGATTTCAGGGACCCTCAGGAAGGTGATAGTTGAGAAGGCACTAGTCATCGTGGTGGCTCCTTATTGGCCCAGGAGGTTCTGGTTCACAGATCTAGTCCAGTTATCTGTGGCCCCGCCATGGCAGATTCCGCAGGAGGAGGTAGTACTGCGGCAGGGGGTCCTACTTCACCCAGAGCCCCGGTGGCTCCATCTGGCCATCTGGCTCTTGAACGGCGACTCCTCAGGGCGGCTAGCCTGTCTTCCGGCATCATACGCACCATCGAGGCTTCTAGGCATCCTTCAACAACCAGGATTTACAATTCCACCTGGTCGGCTTTCGTCAAGTGGTGCACTCCGCTTGGTGTTTCCCCTGAGGGGGCGACTATTCCAAATGTTCTGGACTTTCTGCAGAAAGGTCTGGAAGGGGGTTTGGCTGTAAACACCCTGTGCAGACAGGTGGCGGCTCTGTCTTCGGTCTTGGGGGGTGGGGGGGTCTTCCTGGAGGAAATGGCGGTCTGCTACAGAGCTCCGTAGATCCGCAGCTCTTTAAGGGAACAGGGGGTGCTGCCGGCCCCCCTCTTCCATCATGGGGGGCCGGGCGTCCAGCAATCAGCTACCCTGGATCTTTTTACGACCCAAGTGGGGGTCTCCCAGGGTAGTTTGACGACAAAAAAGCCTGGGAAGTGAGCCGGTAAACAGCTGAGGGGAGACGCCGTCCGAGACGCCATTGAAATCGGCGGGGAGCGCCGTTTGAAACCGGAGGAGAGCAGAAGAGAGCAGAGGAGTTGTGTAAGGACTGTGCAAGGCTCGGAATGGCTGGAAATGGCTGCTGATGTGTGTGGAAACGTACTGGTGCTGGCAGTGCCGGAATTGGAGGTTTTTAATCTACAATCCGACTTGGGACCGGGGCCAAAGCCGGCGGAGGGGGGAGAGGCCGACTTTGGAGCGACGACGACCTGAGCGCCGGTGGCGCCGGCTGAGAATACCGAACGCCGAATCCCCGGCCTGCTGTTAACTGCGTGAACCGTGGGAGGCGCAGAAATTGAAAGGAAGGCTGGAGGCCGGTAGGAATGGCGCTGGGATTTGAAATGGCGGTTTTTGGGTGCTAAGGACCTAGAGGCAGGCCATGGTAAGAACTAAATACCGATGGCCTGGTAGGAGGAGGGCTATGATTCAGGAGGCTCTCGGAGACAGGGGGGGGGACTTGCTGAAGACGGACAGGAGGCTCCAACATCAGGCTGGGCAGAGGAGTTATCCACTGCTGCCAGCTGCCTCCTGGTCTATTACCATCTACCCCCCCCCCCCTGCTGACTGCTGACTATTCATCTCAACTTGCCCCTGTTTCCATCTGTTTTCATCTGTGTGCGCCCTGGAGGATTACCCTCCATCCTCTGTGACCCCATTGCCTGACTGACCATCTTCCCTTACCCATTATTAACAACAGCTTGACTACCCCTCGCCATCCAGCATTGACCATCATTGACCTTCTACCTACCCCCACCATTGACCATCATTAACCATACTATCCCCACTTATTGTCTGTCATCTGACCAGCCTACTACCATCACCCCCCCCCCTCATTTAGGACTGGACAATTCTTTTTATTCACTGAAGCACGGCTTTTTTAATTTCTTCAAACTAGACTGGAGCATGGTACGTTGGCGGGAACATCCACAGCACAGTTCCTAGGCCCTGGCGAATTTTCTTTCCACCATTATATGTACTCAAGAGCAGACCTCATCCTACTGCGGGAGTCCCCCCTTTCGCAGGTGTGGCCCTCCGCCCTTTCGAAGGCCCGCCTTGATGACGGATTTATTAATCTCGAGAGGTAGAGGAAACGGAGAGTTAGGGTTTTTTTAATTAATTGTTTTTTAAAATTGCATAGGGGTTCCGGGGTTGGGGGGCGGGTGGGTCAGGTCAGGAGCGAGGACAGAGCCAGGTCTCTAGGTGTGGTCACGAGCAGAGGGAGCGGTAGGGAAGAGGAGGGGGAGGTTGTCGTTCCTGTGCAGGGCCTTTTGATTCCAACGGTCGTAGGGAGGGGCAGATACGAGGACAGATTGAAAACTTGCAGTCGGTTGGGAGACCGTGGGTGCTGGTTACACCCGGTCGCTTGTACCAACCCCCGCATGCTAGGTGGTCAGGAGCTCCAGACCCAGGGCCTGAGGCTGGTGCTATGCAATGCGAGGTCCGTTGTTAACAAGGCCCCCCTCATCTACGATTTAATTTCAAGAGGGGGAGCCGGACCTCGCAGGAATAACGGAGACCTGGCTGGGCCACGAGGGAGGTTTACCCCTCGTGGAAATGTGCCCACCAGGTTATCGAGCATTTCACCAACCTCGGGCCCAGGGAAGGGGCGGTGGGGTAGCAGTGATTATCCGGGAGGACTTAGAGCCGAGGGAGTCCACTGTGCCACAGACGTCCGGATGTGAATCCCTTGTTGTGAAATGGGGCCCTAGGAGACAGTTGGGCCTGCTGATAGTATACCTGGCTCCTCGCTATACATCAGCGGCCCTGCCCGAACTCCTCGAGCTGATCGCATCGGTGGCGGTTGAGACCCCCAAACTTTTAGTGATGGGGGACTTTAACCTGCCATCGGTGGGAGAAGCATCCGAGGGGGTTCGGGAGTTCATGGCTTCCATGACAGCCATGGACCTGACTCAACTGATTCAGGGCCCGACACACGAGGGAGGGCACACCTTGGACCTTGTTTTTGTCTCTGGCCAGTGGTTGAGTGATCTGGGAGGAGGGGACTTAACCATCACTCCCCTGTCATGGTCAGACCACTCACTCCTCCGACTTGACTTCCCTGGTGCTACCCCCCGCTGCGGGGAGGCGGAACCGGAAAATACTAGATGGTTCCGCCCCAGGCGCCTGATGGAGCCAGATAGGTTCCAGATGGAGCTTGGGCCACCTGCGGCCCTGACCCGCCCTCGGGTAGAGGACCTGGTGGTCGCGTGGAACAATGCGACTACTGGGGCCTTGAACCGGGTGGCGCCTTTGCGGCCTCTCCGGCGGCAACGCTCCACCCTGGCCCCTTGGTTTACCGAGGAGCTAAGGGTGATGAAGCGCCGCAAGAGATGCCTAGAGAGTCGTTGGAGATCCTCCCGTTCCGAATTTGACCGAACACAGGTACGAGCCCATTTAAGGACGTACCTTGTGGCATTGAGAGTGGCCAAACGTCAATATTGTGCCACTCTCATTGCATCCGCAGAGAACCGCCCTGCCGCCCTGTTTCGGGTGTCCCGCTCCCTCTTATTTCAGAGGCCGCGGGAGGCCCCTTTACAGGGTAGGGCAGAGGAATTTGGGAAATACCTGCAGGATAAAATCGCTCAAATCCGGAAGGATTGGGTCCCTTCCAGTGGTCCTGCAGAGGCGTCCGTGGCGAGTCTTGAGAGTCCTATCTGGGAGGAGTTTGACTTGATTGCCATCGAGGATTTGGACAGAGTGCGTGGACGACTGCGACCTACCACATGTTTACTGGACCCGTGTCCCTCCTGGCTTGGACTGGCATCCTGGGAGGTTACACGCGACTGGCTCCTGGGCCTAGTGAACGCTTCACTGGGTGAGGGGTCCCTTCCAGCCACCTTGAAAGAGGCGGTGGTGAGACCCTTGCTCAAGAAGCCTTCCCTGGACCCTACGGAGCTGGCCAATTATCGTCCTGTCTCCAACCTTCCCTTTTTGGCGAAGGTTGTAGAGAGTGTGGTGGCTTATCAGTTTCCACGACATCTGGAGGAAAATGATTATCTAGACCCGCGCCAGTCCGGCTTCCGCCCTGGGCACAGCACGGAGACGGCCTTGGTCACGTTGGTGGATGATCTCTGGAGGGCCAGAGATAGGGGTTGTTCCTCTATCCTGGTCCTATTAGACCTCTCGGCGGCTTTTGATACCATCGACCATGGTATCCTGTTGCGCCGACTGGAGGGGTTGGGGGTCGGGGGCACCGTTTTACAGTGGTTCGGCTCCTACCTCTCCGGCCGGACGCAACGTGTGTTGACAGGGGAGCAGAGGTCGACTCTGAGCCCCCTTACCTGTGGGGTGCCACAGGGGTCGGTCCTCTCGCCGCTCCTGTTCAACACATACATGAAGCCGCTGGGTGAGATTATCCGTGGTTTCGGGGTGGGATACCACCTGTACGCTGATGATACTCAGCTGTACATTTCCACCCCGAACCACCCCAACGAGGCCGTCGAAGTGATGTCCCGGTGCGTAGAAGCCATACGGGTCTGGATGGATGGCAACCGACTCAAGCTCAACCCCTCCAAGACGGAGTGGCTGTGGGTCCCGGCCCCCCGGTTCAACCAGTTAACTCCATCTCTGGCCATCGGGGGCGTGCAACTTGCCCCGGTGGAGCGGGCGCGCAATTTGGGCGTCCTCCTTGATGCCCGGCTGTCCATGGATGACCATGTGGCGGCCGTGGCAAGGGGGGCGTTCCACCAGGTTCGCCTGGTGCGCCAATTGCGCCCCCTATTGGACCGGGATGCCTTGCGCACAGTCACTCGTGCGCTGGTGACGTCTCGCCTGGACTACTGTAACGCTCTCTACATGGGGCTTCCCTTGAAATGCACTCGTAGACTACAGTTGGTCCAGAACGCGGCCGCGCGGGTAATTATGGGGAGTACAAGGTTCTCCCATGTGACACCTTTCCTGCGCGAGCTGCACTGGCTCCCTGTGGTCTACCGGGTGCGTTTCAAGATCTTGATAACGATCTTTAAAGCGCTCCATGGCTCAGGACCTAGCTACTTGTGGGATCGTATCCTGCCCCATACATCCCTGCGACCAATTCGCTCGCACAGAGAGGGACTCCTCCAGGTGCCGTCCACCAGACAATGTCTGGGGGCGGCGTCTAGGAGTAGAGCCTTCTCTGTTGCGGGCCCAGCCCTGTGGAATGACCTTCCCCCGGATATTAGGACTACCTCTGACCTCCGCTCCTTCCGGATTAAGCTCAAGACCCACCTATTTCAAGTAGCTGGCCTGGCTCAATCATAGTTCGTTCACACTGCTCCTGTCGGGTTTTTTAATTCTGCGACTTTGGGAATTTTATTAGGGGATTTTAAATTGTGTTTTAACTGTTTTTACTCATCTTCCTTCCTCCTCTATGTATATGTATTCGTTTAGTTGTTTGTGTATTTTTCGTATTGTTCCTATGTGTTTTGTTGTACGCCGCCCCGAGTCCTTCGGGAGAGGGTGCGGCTTAGAAATAAATTTATTATTATTATTATTATTATTATTATTATTATTATTATTATTATTATTATTATTATTATTATTATTATTATTATTATTATTATTATTATTATTATTCCTCTCTCAGGTTTCACTGATTAAGCGTTTTCTAAAGGGGGTGGCTAATCTCCGGCCTACCCCCATTCATAGGTTCCCTACATGGGATTTACCCCTAGTGCTCTGGGCAAACACACGCAAAACCAAATAATCCAAATCCAGAAAGACCACATAACAGGAGAAGCTCCAGGAGTCCTTCGGGGGGGGGGGGGAATGTTAATATAAAGCCAGACTTTCTTCAAAGGTAGTTTCAAAAGGCAGACTTCATTTATAAGTGCGAAGAAGAAGATGAAAGCAGGCCATCTTAGCTCCCCCTTTCACAAGGAACCAGGAGCAGAACATCAAAAATTTCCATAAAGTTTTCAAAACAACTCAGCAATCACCTCTTGCAATTGTGATATAAATCTTTTCACATAGTTAGTTCAAGTGACTAATTCAACTTTTTGCTCTCTCTCTCCATTCCGAGATTGAGAGATAGTCCAAATGCCGCTTTGCCTGAGAGGCGTAGAAAAGAAAAGAACCCCCCCTCCAATCTTCCAACTTCAAACAGATTGAATCCACAACTTACAAAAAACTGCTGCTCTTCAATTAAAAGCGATTAAGGAGATTGGAGCACTTCAGCCGCTGCATGTAATTAGTTATTTCCTTCCGGAATCCATTCAGCGAAGGTGCTGCTATGCACCCTCTACGTTCCCCGACTCCTGAGGCGAAACTGGAAACACCCCCCCATGGCTGCCACCTATCCGGGGGAGGGTTCCAGCAAGCCGCCCTATGGCAGGTGGTCCCTCCAAGACATCCTGTGCTCCTAAGAGGAGCCCACTGGAGAAGCGAACAGCAGACCAACGTCCGTCGCCTTCGGAAGCCGGAAGCAATCCAGTCTTCCCATTCTTTAAGTAAAAAAAAGTGTCCTTTTTTTCTCCAATTTATTTTAATTTTTCAAATTTGCTTCAGTGGTGTGATTAATCAAAATCCAAACTTTTCACATGCCTCACTGACATACTTTTATAGTTCATTGAAGATGAGCTTTTAAATGTGAAACTTTTAAACATGCAGATTCATTATTTTGAAATACAGCTTCAAAGTCAGAAATCTAAATTGCACAGACAACCTATTAACCAATTTAAATACTATATAGAGATTAATTACCAATTGCCAAAGAAGATAGTAGATTAAGAACTTTTTAAATGGAGAAGGTAGCATTTTAAATTTGTTGCATTTGTTCTTTAAAAAATATTTTAAAAGGGTTTTTATAGCCAATTTTACTACAAATTGGTAGTAGCCATAGACTGCTAATTCACCTATACAAGTAGATTTAGAGTGAAAGATAGAGAACACCTACTATTCTCTAGTGCCTGAAATGTTTCTTTAAGCAATAGTTTTAACACATTTTTTTTATTGTCAACCAGTTAGCAAAATCTGAAAGTTGTTTTTTCCTCAAAAGGCAATAGGACTGTTTTTTTTCTTTGAGGAGGAAGAAAACATCTCACTTCTCATCCAAGATGCTTTAACAGTTCTGATGGCAGGAGGATGGAAGAATAGATACTGGCAGTTGAGACTGAATGGTGGGTGAGATGGAAGGATTGTATTTCTTTCCAAGTCAGCTGATTATAAACAACTACTTTACAAGCACATTGCACAACAGAGGAGATCAAACCCATCAGGACAAGACTCAGTGGTCTATCTGCATTCGAAAGACAGCAAAGTCCACATTTTGGATACAGAGGATCATTGGTTTGAAACGGGGGTAAAATAATCCACAATGTTAGAATTGAATGGGCCCTATCAAATAAAATGAGATTTAAAGTGGAGAAAAAGCAAGATTAAGCAGGGAAAACTACAGGTACAAGTACAGATTAGGCAAAAACTGACCCCAAAACGGTAACTGTGATAGGGACCTTGGAGTCATAGTGGGCGATCTCTTAAATATGAGCCAGCAGTGTGTGACAGCAGTCAAAAAAGCTAATACGCTGTGTGCACAATTATTAGGTAAATTAGTATTTGGACCATATCATCATTTCTATGCACATTTTGCATCTCCAAGCTGTATAAACTTGAATGCTTAGTGGATATAAGCCTATCAGGTGATGTGTATTTGTGTAATGTGGGATGGTGTGGCATAAGAAGATCAACATCCCATATCAAAGAGGGCATAATTGTTATGCTACTTCTTTACCTCAGGCAAAATGCCCCCCACCCCCAAAAAAAAGATTTAACTGACTCTGAGAATTCTAAAATTGTAAAAAGTCTTTTGGAGGGATGCAGCACTCTTGAAATTGCTAAGATAATGGAGCGTGATCACAGAATCATCCAATATTTTGTTACAACAGGGTCACAAGAAACATATTGAGAAAAAAAAGACGCACCTTAACTGCCAAAGATTTGAGAAGAATCAAACTTAAAGCTACCAGGAACCTATTATCCTCCAGTGTTGTATTATTCCAGAAATGCAACCTACCTAGAGTGCCCAGAAGTACATGGTGTTCAATGCTCAGAGTTATGGTCAAGGTAAAAAAAGTGAAACTCAACCACCATTGAACAAGACATATAAGTTGAAACAGCAAGACTGGGCCAAGAAATATCTGAAGACAGATTTTTCAAATGTTTTATGAACTGATGAAATGAGAATGACTTTTGATGGAGGAGGTCGATAGACCTGTGGCTGGATCAGTAAAGGGCACAGAGCTCCAACTCTGACACCAGCTAGGTGAAAGTGGAGTACTGGTATGGGCTGGTATTATTAAAGATGAGATATTTGGACCTATCAGATTGAAGATGGACTCAAAATCAACTCCCAAACTTACTGCCAGTTTTAGAAGTACTTTCTTCAAGAAGTAGTACAGAAAAAAGTTTGCATTTTTCAAGATCATGATTTTATGCAGGACAATGAATCGAAGTACTCCATTGCATGGCTAGCCAGTAAAGGCCTTAAAGATGAAAGAATAATAACACGGCCCCCTTCCTCACCTGACCCAAACCCTATTAGATCACTTGTGGTCCCTTCTTAAATGGGAAATTTATGGTGAAGGAAAACAGTATACCTCTCTCAATAGTGTCTGGGAAGCTGTGGTTGCTGCTGCACAAAAAGGTGATTGCCAATAGATCAAGAAACTGACAGTCCCCTCCGTGCTACTCAGATAAATCTCTTGTGGATTGCTACTCTTTGAACTCCCTGGAGTGAAAAACTTTGCTCTACTGCCAGGGTGATTAGAGAAACTCTCTTCTGCCTGGACCTTCTGCCTCCTGGACTCATCTGGCTGCTCTGCCGTTCTGACTGTCCATTCTCTACACTGACTGAACTCTTTATTCCATAAACAATGTCTCCTAAAAGACCACCTCCTGGAAAGCCTGGCTTTGCTACCTCTGCTCCGACATCAGCAACTTCCAGCCCTGCTACACAATCAAAGATAACAGACCTGATGCAACCTAAAAGTGCAGAGATGGACTTCCAACAAATGCTTCAGCAACTTTTACAGGGACAAGAGAAAATCAAGAAACAACTAAAGGAGATGAAAGAAGAAATTAAAGAGAATCAGGCCCAAATTTATAAGAACTCACAGAGACTGGACCTTCTGGAGGGTGGGGCGGCTGAGATGAGGGAGGGGGTGGAGGGGGTGCAGAAGGGAAACAAAGAACTTGATACCCAACAGATGAAAACAGAATTTGAGAGAATGTCCTTTTACCTTAGATTTCAAAATATGATGGAAGCAGATGATGAAAATATAAGGGACATCATGACAAATATTTTGGCTGAATACATTCATAAAGAAAAACAACAGATGGAATGGGAGATAGATCTGGTTTATAGAGTGAACTCAGCCTATGCTAGAACACACAACGTACCCAGGGAGGTACATATTAAATTCCTTAGAAAAAGCACAAGAGACGAAATTCTGGGTGCACAAAAGGGGCAAGCCTTGACATACCATGATAGGGAAATAACCATCCTGAAGCAAATCCCCAAGAAAGTGAGGGGGAAAAGAAAAAATTAGTCGCAATTAGCGAATAAATTATACCAGAAGGGGGTGTGGTTCAGATGGCTGATGCCTGAAGGTATGTTAATATTCTGGGAGGAGACAAGAATCAGAATCAATACACCCATAGAGGCACAGGCCTTTATGGAAAAAAACAAAACACACCTAGAAAAAACAGAAGATCCTACAACAGATATGCAGGACACGGGAGGGGCCGGAGCTCTGTCGGCGGGGGGAGATGGGGCAATACCAAGAAAGCTCAGATCACAAAAATGAATAAGAAAATCTTTTTGACATAAACTGATCGAAAGTACCACTGGAATTATCATGTGGACTATATACTACTATGTATTAAACTGATTGAAAGTATCAATGGAACTAACATGCTGACTATATATGACTATGTATTAATGACTTTTACCTAGATGTATACTATGAGTTTGGAGGGAGGGGGCGCCTACCACACTTTGCAACTGCTAAAATTTGTATACCTTTTCCACTACCTTTTCCCTTGTAAATTTTAAAAAAACCAATAAAACTTTGTTTAAAAAAAAAGAAAAGAAACTGACAGTCCCCATGAATGGAAGGCTTATAATAATGTTATTGAAAAGAAGGGGGGCTATATTAGTCACTGATATTTTTTTAAAAAAATGTGAGAATTGTTTATTTGTACATTTTGATTGTTTATTTTTCTCACTTTAACAGATACAAATAAAGGAATGTGCAAAATTTCATTTTTCATTTAGTTGCATCATAATTCTGCACACTAATAGTAGCCCAAATATTGTGCACACATAGATATTCTCCTAAGAATGCCAATACCTCACTTCTACTTTCTTAAATATTCATGTTTGATGTTTATTAACCTTTTGGGTTGACGGAGAGTATTGTAGTTTTTCAATAATAAAATTAATCTTCCAAAATACAACTTGATTGTGCACAGAATGTACAATCCTTTGTATAAACAGAGGCATAGAATCAAAATCACATGAAGCATTAGTACTGCTTTATAAAGCCTTAAGTAAGGCCACACCTGGAATACTGTTATCTAGTTTTGGTCACCACATTTAAAAAAAAAAGATATTGAGACTTTGGAAAAAGTGCAAATAAGAGCAACTAAGTTGATTAAAGGCCTGGAGACTAAAACATATGAAGAATGGTTGTAGTATTTGGGTTTGGCTAGTCTAGAGAAAAGAAGGACTAGGAGGGACATGGTAGCAGTATTGCAGTATTTGAGAGGCTGTCATAAAGAGGAGGGGGTCAACTTATTTTCCAAAGCACAAGAGACAGGAGACAAAACCATGGATGGAAACTAATGAAGGAGAGAAAGAAACCTGAAATTAAGGAAAAACTTCCTAAAAGTGATGACAATTAACCATTGTAACAGCTTGCCATTAGAAGTTGTGGCTGCTTTATCGCTGAAGGTTTTTAAGAAGAGACTGACAGCCGCTTGTCTGAAATGGTATAGGGCCTCCTGCTTGAGCAGGAGGTTTGAACTAGAAGACCTCCAAGATCCCTTCCAGCTCTATTCTTTTTTTTTTTTTCAAAAATTTTTATTGGTTTTTTAAAACATTTACTAGGAAAAGGGTATGTGGAATAATATACAAATTTTGGCAGTTGCAAGTATGGCAGACGCCCCCTCCCTCCAAACTCATGGTATACATCTGGATATAAAACATTAATACATAATCATGTAAAATCAGCATATAGGAATAAAAGTTTTCAATCAACTTATATATCATAATATATTTTCTAAATATAATTTCATTATTACTTTCGGTATGTTTATAACAATGTGGTTTTCTTATTCATTTTTGTGATCTGAGCTTTCTTGGTATTGCCCCTTCCCCCCCCCCGCTGGCAGAGCTCCGGCCCCTCCCGTGTCCTGTATAACCGTTGTAGAGTCTTCTGCTTTTTCTAGGTTTGCTTTATTTTTTTCCATAAAGGCCTGAGCCTCTACGGGTGTATTAATTCTAATTCTTGTCTCCTCCCAGAATATCAACATCCCTTCAGGCATCAACCATCTAAACCACACCCCTTTCTGGTATAATTTATTCGCCAATTGCGAATAACTTTTCCTTTTCTCCCTAATTTTTTTGGGGATCTGCTTCAAGATGGTTATCTCCCTATCGTGGTATATCAATGCTTGCCCCCTTTGTACACCCAGAATTGCGTCTCTTGTACTTTTCCTAAGGAATTTAATATGAACCTCCCTGGGTACATTGTGTGTCCTAGCATATGCTGAATTCACTCTATAGGCCAAGTCTATCTCCCACTCCATCTGTTGTTTGTCTTTGTGTATATATTCAGCTAAAATGTTGGTCATAATGTCCTTTATATTTTCTCCATCTGTTTCTATAACATTTTGAAATCTAAGATAAAAGGACATTCTCTCAAACTCTGTTTTCATTTGTTGAATATCAAGTTCTTTGTTACTCTTCTGTAAAACTTCCACCCCCCCTCACCTCCTCCACCCCACCCTCCACCAGGTCCAGTCTCTGCGAGTTCTTATAAATTTGGACTTGATTCTCTTTAATTTCTTCCTTCATTTCCTTTAGTTGTTTCTTAATCTCTTCCTGGCCCTGTATGAGTTGTTGAAGCATTTGCAGCAAGTCCACCTCTGTGCTCTTAGGTTGCATCATTTCTGTAATCTTTGACTGTGTGGCAGGGCTGGATGTTGCAGATGTCGGTGCAGAAGTAGCAAAGCCAGGTTTTCCAGGTGGTGGTCTTTTTGGAGACATAGTTTATAAGACAGAGAAGTCAGTCAGTGTAGAGGCTGGACAGCTGGAGAAGCAGAGCAGGCAGATGAGTCCAGGGAGCAGAAAATCCAAACAAGTGAGAGTTTCTTTAGTCAATCTGGCATTAAGAAAAGGTTTCCTCTCCAGTAGATTCAGGAAATAGCAATCCACAAGAGATTCCTCTGGGTAGTACGGAGACAAAGACCGGAAGCCTGAGTTTTAAAGGTGGAGTCAGGTTTCACAGTTCATAAAGACAACGGAAGTGTGCCATCTTGCCCTGCCAACTTTGGGCTCAGAGGCATAATAAAATTTCAAAAGTTCACAAAGTTCTCAGGTCATCAACAAGTTATAAAACTAAGTCCAGTGAAAATCACTTTTATAGGGGTGAGGCATCAGTAGTTGGCTCTCCCCCCTCCTCCATCCTCCTAGGGGGAAAAGCAGAATTTTTTCAAGCCGCTTGTCCAAGGGGGGGTAAAATCCCCCCCCTCTAACCGCACCTCCAGCAAAGCTCCAAAAGTTTAACTTGTAATCTTGCTGAAAAGTCCATCAATTCAACATAAAAGGAATGGAGAAGGGAAGCACCTCACCACATCGCCACTGCTTCCTTCAAATTCACGCTGCCCGATCGGCATGGGGCGAGACGCATGTGCGCCCTCCGAAACTGCTCCCCGGTGCCTAGAGCAAAGCGGAGGAGCCCCCACCAGCCGCCGCCGATGCCAGGGCCCTCCGCGAGCCGCTCCCTCGGCAGGACGCCTCCCCGGGGCGTCCTGTGCCCCCCCAGAAGCGGGGGAAGCCCACCGGGAGAGCGCCTTCCAGCTCTATTCTGATTGATTGAAGAATTGAATACCTCAGAGGGGAAGGAATAAGACACTACCTATTTTGAGTTGACAACACAGCCCTTTCAACAGTTCCAAGAAGTTTCCATAACCAATTGTACCCTAATTCAGGTGATCCTGAGAGCATAGATAGCAATAGCACTTAGACTTATATACTGCTTCAGAGTGCTTTACATCCCTATCTGAGCTGTTTACAGAGTCAGCATATTGCTTCCAATAATCTGGGTCCTCATTTTACCAACTTGGGAAAGATGGAAGGCTGAGTCAACCTTGAGCTGGTGAGAATCAAACTGCTGAACTGGCGGCAGTCAGCAGAAGTAGCCTGTAGTAGTGCTTTCTAATCACTACATCACCACGGCTCATAAACCCCCAAGTGGCCTCAACAACTCTTAGAGAGATGACTACAAAGAAATATACTTCCCCTCCTCCTATCTGAACCTATTTTTCAATCCCTCTTACCATCCAGTTTCAATAGTTGGTATCTATCCTTCCATCTCCCAATCCCTGTCATTAGAACTGATGAAGCTTCTTGGATGAAAAGCAAAACATCATCTTCCTCAAGGAAAAATACACCCCAGTTACCTTTTGAAGAATTAGTTAGTTTAGTTAGCAAAATGTGACCCTTTTGTTGCTCTGTTGAAAAACTTTTAAAAAGTGCTCTACTGCTTAATTCATCAGTAACATTAACATTAACAAAAACTATGGATACAACTCCCAGTACCCACTATTATTGCATTTGCAATTGCTGGCCTTGTCAAACCAGGAAAACCTGCATTTAAATATACTTCAAAATTTTAACAAGTCACAAAAGTATGTCTTAACTGTACACACCCCAATCAACGCTCAGCAAAACAACCAATGTAATATAGATGTCTTTTAAGACATTTCTGTTCATTTGCTGAGGCTTTGTGTATGTGCATACAAAAAATGTACATTCAGGCATTTTGTCCTTGTTGATAAGTCTTGATTTTTTATGGTATATTTTAAAATGCAAAGAACAGTTTTTAAAAAGTACATGCCTTAAAACTCATCCCAGCAGACAGAAGAGCATGCCTAATCACATACCTACCAAACCTCAATAAATCAATCAAATAATTGAACTATAACTAACATTAGTATCTTTGCGTTTACAGATTGCATTCTAATGTATATGCATACATATAGTTTTGCATTTGGGTACCTTTAACTGCCTTTACCTTTTTCTGCAGTAGTCTGGCGTCCCGACTGGACTACTGTAATGCTCTCTACATGGGGCTCCCCTTGAGATGCACCCGAAGGCTGCAGCTGGTTCAGAATGCGGCTGCGCGGACAATTGTGGGAGCTACTAGATACTCCCACGTAACACCTCTGCTGCGCGGGCTGCACTGGCTACCTGTGGCTTTCCGGGTGCGTTTCAAGGTGTTGGTTATCATCTTTAAAGCGCTCCATGGCACAGGACCTAGCTATTTGCGGGATCGTATCCTGCCCCACACATCCCTTCGGCCGATTCGCTCTCACAGGGAGGGACTCCTCCAGGTGCCGTCCACTAGGCAATGCCAGCGGGCGACGCCCAGGAGTAGGGCCTTCTCTGTGATGGGCCCGACCCTCTGGAATGACCTCCCCCCGGATATCAGAACTACCACCGACCTCCGCTCCTTCCGTAAGAAGCTTAAAACCCACCTGTTCAATTTAGCTGGCCTGGCCTAATACCAATTTTAGTCCCTCAAGTCTGTATTCTTAAATTTTTAGGGGTATGCATTTTAGTTGATTTTAACTTTTACTATTCTGTACAGTTGAATGTAGGTTTAATTCGCTTTTAAGGGAATATATTTAAGGGTATTTATCTTTTGTACCTGTTTTTAATGAGATGCCTGTACACCGCCCCGAGTCCCTTCGGGGAGAGGGGGCGGTCTATAAATTTTGAAAAGAAAAAAAAAGTTAAAGGTACCCAAATGCAAAACTATATGTATGTATTTATATGAGAATGCAATCTGTACATGCAAAGATATTAATGTTAGTTATCTTTCTGTATTTTATTATTTATTGAAAATACAAGGCAATCATTCTTATTTAACACATCCATTTCAATTTTAACTGCCTGATAGGGAAGTTTTTTAAAAAAGAAGTAAATTACCCATCAGGCAAGAAGGTAGATAAGCAGCCATAAGCAGTCTTTTGATTGGGCTACAAACTTCATAAGACTATTTTCATGCAAATTGGTCACAGGCTCAACAACATTATGCTGGCCATAAATG
The DNA here is from genome assembly GCF_964273705.1 of Natrix helvetica. Lineage (NCBI taxonomy): Eukaryota > Metazoa > Chordata > Lepidosauria > Squamata > Natricidae > Natrix > Natrix helvetica. Next base: position 60,969,072 of record NC_138554.1, read on the forward strand.
AAGGAGATGGATCATGGGAACAAGACTAAAGGAAGCAAGGGGGGGAGTGTCTGAATCTGACTGCACCTCAAATTATACAATTATCCAGAGGACAACTCCACTGTGTAGCACAGAAGGTCATTACTTCAGTGTGTATCACTCAAATGATAAAATACTAGGTTGCAGTGTTAATACAAGCTTAGGTATCATCAATGGTATGTCATTAACTACTGTTTTCCAGAACATCATCTCATTTGGCACAGATTGGTGTGTGATGACATAAATCAAGAATTTATAAAACATTTTAAGTATGGTAACATGTTAATATTGTACTTGCTGAAGCCCAGCTAGGGTTGGTTAAGGCACCAAGCTAAAAAGCAGGAAACAATGAGTTCAAAAGCTGCCATGAAAGCCAGTTGGGTGACTTTAGGCTAGTTACTTTCTCAATCCAGACTACCACATAGAGTTGTTGCAAAAATAGGAGGAGGAATGTGTGTTGGATATGGTTGCTACCTTAGTTGCAAGTAATCCTCGAGTTACGAATGTAATGAATCCTGCCAATTACATTCATAACGCGAGGATTCATTTTAGTGAATCACATAAAATGATTGTGAATACTCCCTGCTTTTGCCTATGCATTTGCTAATCGAATGTGCGGGTTGTTAAGTGCACATTAGGTCTCTTAGTGTGGGGAAGGACATGGGGTCGTGATGGAACATGCCATCTGCTTCGACCACCCAAGGCCTCTCCTGACCTGAGTCCCCACAGTTGTTTCCCCTCCACCATGCCATGCCGATTCACTTACCTTATGAAGATCCAGTGAGCTATCTCCAGCCCATCTACTGCAGTTTCTTTGCTTACTTGCTGTCTCAGCACAAAAAGCATTTGCAAGCCAATGAGACTTTGGGGCAGCAGAATCACATTGATTCAAACCTTCATCAGCTTGCAAACGCTTTTAATGCTGGGACTAGAAGTTTCTGGGGACTGTGATCTTGCATCAGATCATGGTCCCCAGAAGCTTCCAGTCTCTGCACGAAAAGTATTTGCAAGCTGATGAGACTTGAAGTAATGCAAAGCAATGCAGTGCAAAGCTGCTCCAAAGTCTTGTTGGTTGCAAACAATGGCCGGATCTGATGCAGGTCTTGGTTTGTTGAGAAGAAAGTACTGTAGTGTGAGATCAGTAGTGTGATAGGGAAGAAAATGGTAAGTGAGCACCAGTCTACCCTAGACGAGTTCAAATCACCAGGACCGGACAGATTACACCCCAGGATTCTGAAGGAACTGGCAAATGAGATCTCAGAACCACTAAAGTATATTTTTCAGAGATCCTGGAGCACCGGGAAACTACCAGAGGACTGGAAAAGAGCTGATGTGGTTCCCATCTTCCAAAAACGGGAAAAAAATATCCAGGAAACCACAGACCTATCAGCCTGACCTCAATACCAGGAAAGATTCTGGAAAAGATAATCAAGCAACGAATTAGCGAACACCTAGAAGCAAACAAAGTAATAGCCAAAAGTCAACATGGGTTTGTCAAAAACAGATCATACCAGACTAATCTTATTGCATTCTTTGACAAAGTGACAAAATTAGTGGACCAGAGGAATGCCGTCGATATAGTTTACTTGGACTTCAGTAAGGCATTTGATAAGGTAGACCATAACCTACTATTAGATAAAGTAGAAGAATGTGGGTTAGACAGCATCACCACCAGATGGATTTGTAACTGGCTGACAAACTGCACTCAACGTGCATCAATGGAACTGCATTTACATGGAGGGGAGTATGCAGTGGAGTACTCCAAGGCTCTATTTTAGGCCCAGTATTCTTCAACATCTTCATCAATGATTTGGATGAGGGAATATATAGGGAACTCATCAAATTTGCAGATGACACCAAACTGGCAGGAATAGCCAACACTCCAAAAGATAGGCTAAAGATACAGAAGGATCTTGACAGACTTGAACATTGGGCACTACCTAATAAAATGAAATTCAATGGTGAAAAGAGTAAGGTTCTACATTTAGGCAACAAAAACAAAATGCACAGGTACAAGTATAGGTGGTACCTTGCTCAATAGTAGTAACTGAAAAGGATCTGGGAGTCCTAGTGGACAACCATTTAAATATGAGCCAGCAGTGTGAAGAAGCTGCCAAAAAAGCCAACACAGTTCTAGGCTGCATCAACAGAGGGATAGAATCAAGATCACGTGAAGTGTTAATACCACTTTATAATGCCTTGGTAAGGCCACACTTGGAATACTGCATTCAGTTCTGGTCGCCACGATGTAGAAAAGATGTGGAGACTCTAGAAAGAGTGCAGAGAAGAGCAACAAAGATGATTAGGGGACTGGAGACTAAAACATATGAGGAACGGTTGCAGGAACTGGGTATATCTAGTTTAATAAAAAGAAGGACTAGGGGAGTTATGATAGCAGTGTTCCGATATCTCAGGGGTTGCCACAAAGAAGAGGAAGTCAAACTATTCTCTAAGGCCTTGTTCCCCAACCCCCGGGCCGCGGACCGGTGCCGGTCCGTGGATCAATCGGCACCGGGCCGCCCGAGGAACTTCAAATCATTTCACTGTGGCGGGTGGCCGAGGCACAGAGCATTGCGCCCTCCCAAGCCCGCCCATTGTGTGACAATAGCGAATGAAAATTCGCTATTGTTACACTGATGCTCCTCCTGGCCAATCAGAGAGCGGGTCCTCCCGCTTCCTGATTGGCCGAAAGGCAAACCTCACGCCATTGGCCGAGGAGGAGGCGCCACGGGAGGACTGAGGACTCGAGGTCAGAGACGCGGGGACTGAAGAGAAGCTGCCGTAAGATAAGTGCACGGAGGGGGGGGGACTCAGCACTATCAAACGGAAAGAGGAGCAGCAGTGGTTTTATTAGAATGCCCTCTCATTCACCCAGGCCTATTGCACTTATTTAGGTCAACAACTCCTGGGTCGAATGTGTTTGTGCGGGTTCAGGCATAAGTGCATGGAGGGGGGGCGGGGGTTCTCTGCTATTGAGGAGACTCAGCACTATGGCGCGATGATCTCTGTATTGAAAGGGGGAATGCTGGGGCATCTCTGTATTGAAAGGGGCATGCTGCCATCTCTGTGTTGAAAGGGGCACGCTGGCATCTCTGTATTAAAAGGGGCACACTGGCATCTCTGTATTGAAAGGGGCACGCTGGCAACTACGTTCGAGACAACAACTCTGCTGGTGTTCTGGATTAAAGTCATGGCGGAATACCCTGAGATTGCCACCACAGCACTTAAATCCCTATTGCCATTTCCGACAACCTATCTGTGTGAAGCGGGGTTTTCTGCAGTGACAGCAACCAAAACAAAACAACGGAATAAACTGGACATAAGCAACACACTTCGAGTGTCATTGTCGCCTATTACCCCCAGATGGAACCATCTCGTTGCAAAGAAACAAGCTCAGGGTTCTCATTGATTTGGCATTCTAGTGAGTTAAATAAAATAAATCACTTTATATTCATTTTTTGGTGTAGCTGTATTTTATTTTGAAGGCATGTTTAAATACAATTAAATTAAAATTATTAAATCAAAACAAGCGGGCCACGGAAAAATTATCAAACATTTACCGGTCCGCGGCGATAAAAAGGTTGGGGAGCACTGCTCTAAGGCACCTGAGGGTAGAACAAGAAGCAATGGGTGGAAACTAATCAAGGAGAGAAGCAACGTAGAACTGAGGAGAAATTCCAAGGTCCCGTCCAACTCTGCTATTATATTGTATCTTGTGCTACTCATCTCATGATTTAGCACTACAGCACTCTAGACACTGTTCTTTACGAATGGAGACTTGTTCTGCAGTAAAAGGCTTGGCAAATGGAGCAAAGGCCTCTCTTTTGCAAAGTCTTTTGCCGTGAATCTTGTGCAAAATCTTCTGCTGAGGGTCTTGTGCAGCCTGGGTTCGCAGAGAACAGAGTCATAAAGTAGTTCGAAATCACATGAGATCAGTAGTGTGACATCTCACACTACTGATCTTGCATCCTCTACATGACTTTAGGTCTCTGTTCTCTATAAATGCACCTAAGCAGGCAAACGAACCAATGACTCGCTAGATCATCACAAGGTAAGTGAGTCTCCACAGGTCTGTGGAGACCTGGCCTGAGGGGAGGAATAGACAGGGTGAATGTTGTTAGTAAGTGTATAAGATTGCTGTGGTGCTGCAACATTCATAACTTTAGGACTGTCATAAATACTTGGGGAAGGGGAGGTTATGGCATAGCTTTGAACTGTCCCTAAATGAACTGTTGTAAGAATGTTTTAACAAATTATAACCAGAAAACATATTGAATTATGGAAGTTTTGTTGAGGCTCACTTGGAGGAGTCACTTATATTTAATTATAGCTTTGATACAGAACCTGATTTTGTTGTTTGAAATCCTAAACTAATCATCATCTATCCTGGCTAAGTAAAAATTATACGTGGGAAAATATACAATGTCCTTTTATAGTTATTTATTCTAGTTAAGGCAGAGAGTGCTAAGAATCACCAGATTAAATCAGGCTTTCTTTGAACTTTGGACATAGGAACAGTCAACACTAGAACAATGGAAATGGACGCTTGACTAGAAGAACTGCTAATTGAATTCAACAATATTCAGTGGGATATCATTGGATTATATGAAACATGAAGAAAAGATGAAAAGTTAGTTGAACTTGACAGTACTGGACATTAACTCTACATTACATTAGAGGTATCGAAGATGGACAATGTGGCAGAGTTGGTTTTTTCATCAACTAAAAGCTGAAAGACTCAGTAGTAAAAATCAGACAGAGTCACCCATTCAATTGAACAAACATTGCAAGCTTCAAATCACTGAACCTTATGCATCAACAATAAGCTACAGTGATGATGAGGTCGAAGAGTTTTACGATGATATGGGCTGCCTTCAAGACAAAGAAAAATACTGATACAAAATACTAATGGATGACTAATGCAAGAAGAAGAATATCTGGAGAAAAAGTGAGTGGTCCACATGTAAGTGGTGGATAATATAGACCACAGACTAGTAGATTTTGCTGAAGGACAGAACTTAGTATCATGAACTCATTTTATTAAAAAAAAAAGGTAACAGAAAATCAACATGGAAGAGTCTGTCTGGGTACACAAGTGAAATTGACTATATCATGTCAAGTGATAAAACCCTAATCTGCAATTGCACTGTCATTGATTGTTTTAATTTTAGAAGTAGGCATAGGTATTAATAGTAGGTATTAATTAAAGTGAAGATAGACTGTCAAGGCCATATAAAAATAAAGATGTCATGAAAGACAAAAATAATGATAAGCTATTAGAGGGAAAACCCCGATTTTGAGATTAATTGATCAAATCTTTTTGCTGTGTTTTGGAAAATTTGGAAGAGATTGATAAATTAAGGTGATAAGTAAATAACCAGTCCATCTGTCAGCAATCTAAAATTGAACATCTTGGGAGCATAGTTTGTTTTCAATTGTGACATATATTGTGACATATATTTTTTTCTGCTCCCACCCCATGGATAAAATTATAATTCTTCACATCGTTTGGGATACATAATGCAAACACACACTTCCCTCTTTTTTTACAAACCTGTATTCCCTTAATTCAGGGTAGAGTTGAAACTGAGAAAGAAGGAGTTTACAGCAGATTTTTTTCTATTCACCCAAGAAGCGAAGCATCTGCTGCTGCCTAGTATTGAACTCTCAATCTTCTGAGTGGGAGGCAAGCATCTTCACCACTAGGCCACCATACAAAACCCCTTATAAAAATACTGCAGTAGGATCTGAAACAATCAATTTATGTTAGAAAATTGTTAGAATGTCTGAACATTTGGAATGAAAAATGCATAAACATTGCAATAGATCTCCAGTTCACCAGTCTGAAGGGGAAGCTGCCCATTTTCAACTATCTACCTAACTATCTGATGTAGCTTTTGTACTCATACTCCCCCTTTGCGCGTGCCCTCCTCATTTTCTTGCTTCCAAAAGGTGAGGAAGGAATTAGTTCAGTTACATTCCTGTGAGGTCCTAGTATGTCCCATAGAAATCAAAGTATTCTTCCTTTTTACAGGTTGGGAAAAAAATACAAACTTTGCTGCTTTCAAATTATTTCTCAGTTAAGAATAATTATTTCAATTAATTATAGCTAGTTTCATGCATAATTGCTTTGGACATAATCATTTAGATCATTATTAACATCTACAAATGTTAACTGTGCCTGTGCCTCTGATTAGAATATTCATCCATCACTCCTTGTCCACAGCAATCTTTGCATATTCTGGGTTGGTTAATACTTGCCCCTCAAAATCACTGAATCCTTTTATTCTCTTCCTTTACACTACCGTAGTTATTCATAGTTGGTACCCAAATGTAGTGTTCTAGATGCTTCTTGGGGACTCATATTGCTGGACTGGGCTTGTCTATAAAAAAAGCAAGAGAGACATTAACTGGAATCAGGCCGAGGCACAAACAGTATTCCTCAGCAGCTAATCATTCTGCAGCACAAAATGGTAAAATGATAGGAAGCTGGTTTTATTTTACAGTGCTTATGTAAAGGCCCTAGGTTTTGCTTTTTTAAAATCTGTGAATAAAATATTCCTTGCTCCTTTATTACATTTGGATTCACATTTATGTGACTCAAAAACTGGGTTTGACCAGAATCAAAGCGTTTTCAGGATTTCTTCACTCATGCTAAGAAACCACTTTCCTTCTATGAGCTTGGCAACTGATTTGTATTTATCTGCAAATATTCTGTTTCACTTGAATCACGATTACTTTCAGTGACTCTTAAGAGTAACTTGGGAGTCATGGAGACCATTCTTTGAAAATCTCCTCCAGAGGAACTATTCATGCATCTACAGTATTAGAAAATAAAATAGCGACATCAAAAAAAAAATTGAGACAAGAGCTAAGCCTATTAGCATATAAATACTAATTGGCCACACAAGAATGAAAGAAAAGAAAGAAATCAATTGAAATGTATTTTAGCTCAAACCTATTAGTAAAATGATTCTCCTAGAAAAGCAATTTATAATCCTGTATGTTTGTTTTGAACAAATTTATTAAGTTCATGAAACATCCCAGTAACGATTTAGAATTGCAGGGCAAAATAGTTTAAATATGTTAAATTAGATTGCATTCTCTCTGCATATAATTATGAGAATAGTTTGCTAAAGTTAATTAAAATCTACAGATTTGTGCTGTAAAATAGTGTTGTTTTATATTTTTATACTCTTGAATACTATACCTTGAAAATGGTGTATGTGTTTAAAATATTCAGCCAACAATTGTCCAAGTTGTCCTTTACTGAAGCTAATTATAACTCTTAGTACCACTTCATACCATTTTCATTCTGTGTTTCAACAGAGCCCTTGTATTCCCCTGAGAGCTGATCAGAGATTCTTTAATTAGAAAATCCACAATGAGGAACAGGGTTCTCAGGAAAGTAGTTTGCTAGATGATTGGTGAGCTCATAGAATAGCTTAACTAAGGCTTCCAGGAAAATTGAAAGGGCTCTTTAAAAGATGATCTGGAATACTCTGAATTGAATTGCTGCTGGGCTTGAATGATAACTTTTTCTGTGATTGAGAAAGAGTAAACAACACTAGCACAAAAGCTGTGTCTTCTGTTTAAGATTATCTAGGAAAGTCAGAGTAATTTACAGAATTATAATATTTCAAATCTTTTCATTGGGGAATTAGCCCCAAGATTTATAGAATAAAAGTTAAAACATTAGTAGAAAACAACAATTTTGAGGAACATAGTTCTCCATAGTGAGGGGAGGACTATCCAGGATGGATTGACCTTGTCCTCTCATTGATTGGGCTGAGTCAGATAAGCTCTTTGGGCCACGCCCTGGTCATCAGGTACCACCCAGTTATTGACTCAGCCCCTCAATGGGTGGCTGTGATCATCCCAAGCTCCTAGAAATTTTTTTTTAAAGGATAGAACTCATTGTTAACTAGATTGCATTCGCTGCCTCCCTGCCCGAGTGAGTAATTGACTCTTGGCTGACTCCCTGGCCAGAAAGAGAGAGAGAGAGCACACGCAGCAGGCCCTTCAGGGCAATGAGCAGCCCAGGTCATAAAGAGAGACCTAGGACACTAATCGAGACTCCGGGCGAGAGGACGCTCTCCTGGAAGCCCCAGGAAGGCAGTCATGTTGGAGAGGCTCAGACGGCGCCGGAGCGCTCCGCCGCTCCGCCGCTCCCCCCCCCCAGGGGGTCGAGCAGCGAACCTTGGCATTTTTAAACACAGCAGAGCGTCTGCGCCTGCCTGCAAGTGCCGGAGAGAGATAGCAGCCCGCAGTAGCTCACAAAGCTCGGAAGAGAGTGGAGGAAGCCAGAGAGAGAGAGCTCTCCAGCGGAAGCCGCGCAGCAGCCCCAAAGGAACAAGCCGCTTCCACGTGTTCCCAGGGAGAGAAACATTTTGAATTTGGAGGTGGTGGCCATTTTGAAACCACGTGATCCAAGATGGCGGTGCCCAGCAGCACAGAGGATACCGGCAAGACTCCAGCCCAGCAGCCGGCAGCTCCACCGGAGGAGCAGAGGAGCAGCTAAACAGGTCAGAGACTGCTACAGAGGCTGCTAAGGGAAGAGGAGGAGGCAAGGCAAAGGCAAAGAGAAAGCACATCTCCTCCAAGCGGGCCAAAGAGGCAGGCTGCAGCTCCAAGCCCCCAAAGCCTGGCTCCAAATATGAAAAGCGGAGGCACCAAGCCTTGGAGTGCATTTGCCACAAGGCCAGCAGCAAGAGGGCTACGCCTGGCCAGAAACCTGGGGAAGGATTTCCAGAGATTCTTTCTCCTGGCAGGACTGCAGATGGGAACACCCCCCCCCCCACAGGTGAGGATTCCCTTTGATACTTCGGGCATCTGGGGGCTGCACAAGGATGACAATTACCCCCACGCCCCACAGCAGCGGGACCCTCGCCACAGCCCTTCCCGTCCACACCTGCTGCCACAGGGGCGGGAATACCACCTACATCAGGGATGCCCAACTTCCAGGATATCATGATGCGGGCCTTCCAGCAATGCATGGCAGCAACCTTTCAGCAGCCACAGATACAGACCCAGGCAGTCCCCATGCCTAGGGTCTCAGAAGGGCTAGAGACTCAGGAGGAAGATTTTCCAGAATCACCTGCCTCCTCCCAGGGGGACAGCGATTCGGTTTCCGAAGAGGGTGAAATCAGAGAGGATAGACTCTCTGAGGATGAAGGCATGCCTCCTCCCAAACCTACCTTCTCCAGATTGTTCCAGCCCTCTTTGTACAAATCCCTTCTGTTCAAGGCCAAGACATCTGCCAAGCTTGGCAACAGGCCAAAAGAAGCCCCAGTTTAACCCTAGGGGTTTTCAGTAGAAAACATTTTCGAGGAGCAGGCCATTGAGGCAGACACAGTGCCCACACCCAGGTCTTTCCTAGATATGATCAAGTGGCAATGGGCCTCACCCACGGCAGGCTCCCATGCCCACTTCCACAGACTAGACCTTTTTCAACGTGGACAGGGACATGGCCCAGGTGCTTTCGCAACCCACCATCGACGTGCCTGTCATGGCCCTGCACACGCCTACTAACATGCCAGGGGAACCAGAGGATGCCCTGAAGGCGGAAGACAAAAAAGCTGACCTAATCTTACAGGGGATGCATCAAGCAGCGGCCTGGGTAGTGAGAGCAGCCACCACCACCTCCTTCTTCAACTGGTCTTCTCTGCTGTGGCTGCAAGACCTGCAACAGCGAAATCCCATTTCGGATGGCAGGACCCACCAAGATGTGAACAAGCTGGTGGCCGCTACCCAATTCTACTCAGATGCTACCTTAGCTGCAGCCAGGTTTGCCTCCAGGGTGATCGCCTCATCTATGGCATCTCACAGGCTGCTTTGGCTAAAGCAGTGGCAAGTGGAAGTACGCCACAAATGGCGCCTGGCATCGGTCCCCTTCACGGGAGAATCCCTCTCTGGAGTAGCCCTCGACCCATTCCTGGTAGAGAACAAGGACAAACGGAAGGTGCTCCCCACCATTCACAAGAAGTCCAACTTCAGGGCGGCGCCATACTCTAGACGCCCCAACTCCCGGGGGCAGGATTTCAGGTCCTCCTTCCGGGGTCAGGATTCCTTCCGGGGGTCGGAGTTTGGGTACTCGGGCCCCAGGCAGTACCAGGGAAGTTTTTCATCCAGGCAGAGATACCCAGATAGACAGCAGAGGGGCAGGCAGCAAAAGAGGCCTTTTCGAGGGGGCGGAGGGGGCGGCGACGGACGCTCCTTTCATAAGAACTAGACCTAGACCTAGCTCACCTCCCATTGGGGGGCGCTTGGCATACTTCGCCAACCGCTGGGACTTAACCTCCTCCAACAAGTGGGTCCAGAACACCATTCGGTATGGTCTCTCATTCAAGTTCCTCTCCACCCCCACCCCCCCGAGTTCCTTTCGGAGCTGCCCTGTATCAAGCAACCCGACCTGGAGGTTGCTGATGCAGGAGGCCAGCCAACACCTGCTGGACATCAGGGCTATCCATCCAGTGCCTCTAGAGGAGCAAGGTGAGGGGTATTACTCTATTCTCTTTGTAATTCCTAAGGCGGCTGGAGAGCGATTCTTGACTTGAAACTCCTGAACCGTTTCATCCGCTATCAAAGGTTTAAGATGCATTCACTGCATTCCATACTGGAAGGGATTAGGCAAGGAGATTTTCTCACCTCCATAGACCTCACAGAGGCCTACCTGCATATACCCATAGCCCCGGAAAACCTAAACATCTCAGGTTCTGCTATCTAGGGCACCACTTCCAGTATTGAGCACTGCCTTTTGGGTTGTCGTCCACCCCTCGAGTTTTCACGAAGGTAATGGCGGCATTGGCAGCTCACCTGAGGCAGGTTCCTGTTTGAATTCAATGTTATTTAGATGATCTGCTGTTGCAGTCGTCCTCCTTCAAGGGTGCGCTATGGGATCTAGACACTACTATGGCAGTCCTGAGAGACCACGGGTTTTCGGTAAATCTGGCCAAAAGCCACCTTCACCCCTCCACTAGTCTGGTCCACCTAGGAGCCCTTATAGATACAGAGGCAGGCACAGTTTCTCTGTCATCAGAAAGACAGCTCTCTCTCAGGCAGCTAGCTGCTCAGGTAGCCAGGGGGTGTAGGGTATCCTTAGCCACACTGTCCAAGCTGCGTGGTACTATGGTGCCTGCCATTAGCATTGTCCCTTGGGCTCGGTTCCACATCAGAGACCTTCAATCCTTTTGCCTTTTCAGCGAAGGCTCATTAGCTGCTCCCAGACCAAGGTTCTTCTTCCCACAGAAGTATACCGCTCACTGACTTGGTGGACGTTCCCGGCAATCTCTAAGGGTGAGATCTTCAGAACGCCAGACAGGGTGACGGTAACAATGGACTCAAGTCTGTTCGAATGGGGCGCCCATCTGCGGGCTCAGATGACGCAAGGACACAATGGAACCAGGAGGAACTGACTCACAACATAAACTGGTTGGAGCTCACCTGGAATACCTTCGCCAGATGTGCACTACTCGTGGTACGTCTGCATCTTCCGCTTCAGTTCCTGTCATCCTGGACTTCCTGCAGGAAGGTTTGGACAAAGGTCTGGCGCCTAACACTCTGAGGCGTCAGGTGGCAGCTCTGTCAACCATCCTTTCAGTTGAGGGCTACTCCTCTCTTGACCGGAATCCAACCATCCGCAGTTTTCTCAGGGGGGCGACCAACCTGAGACCCCCAGTGGTCCACAGATATCCGTCTTGGGAACTCAACGTAGTGCTGAGGTCTCTCATTGGTCCCCCGTTTGAGCCACTTAAAACGGCCAGTCTCAAACACCTCACATTCAAGACAGTCTTTCTGGTTGCTATCACTTCAGCTAGACGGATATCAGAGCTGGCTGCCTTGTTAGTCAGAGAGGACTTGTGTCTCATTCGGCAGGACAGAGTGATCCTCAGGTTGGATCCTTCCTTCATCCCGAAGATCAATTCCTAGTTCCATCGGGCACAGGAGGTGGTCCTTCCGGATTTTTGCCCGCACCCTCGTCACCCGAGGGAGAAATGCTGGCACATGCTGGATGTGCGCAGGACTATTCGCAGATACATCAAACGCACGGCCAGTTTTCGGAGATCCGAATCTCTGTTCATATCCTTTCAGCCGGCTTCCCAAGGCAAGAAGGTGTCTTTGTCTACCATCGGCGGATGGCTGCGAGCCTGTATTTCCCTTGCTCACGTTTTACAGTCCATTCCTGTACCTCGCAATATCACAGCACATTCGACTAGGAGCGCCACCACCACAGCTGCCTGGGCTACACAGGCACCGATTGAGGAAATTTGCAAGGCGGCCACCTGGACTTCACTGTCCCCATTTGTCCGAAATTACAAGCTGGACAGTTTTGCATCAGCGGAGGGGGCTTTTGGGAGGCGTGTTCTTCAGGGCATCCATACCAGCGGAGAGACCCTGATGGCTGAGCCTTCCCGCCCTAGTGACAGTTAGCTTGGGCATGTCCCTTGGTTGGACTCTCCAGAGCAGCGCCCTGGAAAATGACCATTGTCTTACCTGAAGGGTCATTTTCAGGGCGCTGCGATGGAGAGTCCACCCCGCCCTGGGGTCTTTCTTCCGCTAAATTCTCATTTAGATGATTTCCCTTTGAACTATGGATCAGTGAATGATGAGCATGGGGAGAAATTCCACCATGATACTGCAAGCATGGCGAAAAGATACAAAGGCTATCTGGAGTCTGTCCTTGCTTGCTGATTACTGATGGAATCTCCCCAGGGATGATCCAGTGCCGTTCACAAGAGAAAAGTCAAAAAGTATAGTTTAGATACCAAATAAAGATGGAACCTTGTTATTTAATCTGATGTTAGAGCTTGTCTGTTTTTTGTGCAAAAACATGAAAATATTACATGAAAAACCAATAAATGAATGGAATAAGTTATGTTATTGGTATCAATAAAAAGATAAATTTATAATGATTCATGTGGCATCATTTTCATTGCTATAATCAAATGTTGTAGAAAAGTTATGGAGCATAATCACACATTTCCCCCGTAATTTTGAATTATTTTGATGCAATTTTGACCTGAAGCTGTATCTTGGAAACTGGAGCCAATTAATACTCGGACTTAATTTTCCTTTATTAGTGACTCAATTCTAATAAAATTAAGCTACTTTCATTTCCGAGTCTTTCTCCTTGTAGCCCAGGGCATTTAGTAGCTTGCTCTGCCAGTTTTGGGGAAGGTATAGTTTCTTTTCTTAGTTAAAAAAAAGGAAGGAAATTCCAAACTTAACAATGATTATGCTTGCTTGTTGAATAATGAAACATCTGCAAGCAAATACCTCAGCTCAGAGAGCACCATGGACTCTACAGTTTAATCTTGAGCCAAATATATTCTTAGCTATTGAGATCCATCTATTCTTGACTTGTTATTCATGTTTGCATAACCCTTAGTTGCAAAAATAGAAACGCTAACACTAAGAACATAGGCGAAAGTAATTATGTTATAGTGATGTTCTTGATTTTAAGTCAAGCTAAAGCATCATGTATTAGAGACATATTTTGGCTTTATTTATTATTTTTTTAGTAAATTCAAGGCAACAATATTTAATACCCACGGCAGAAGGAAGTAATAGGAAAATAAACTCAACATGCTTTTGAGTTCTTTAAAAATAAAAGAAAACCTAAAAGGACAATTGCAAATAATTCCAGGGGGAGGGAAGGTTGACATCAGAGGAAACTAAAGTGACTAAGCAAAAAGCTTAGTGAGATTCTGAAAGCAAAAAGGGGCATTTAATAGAAAATAAAAAGGACCAGAATATGAACTGGAATTAAAATCATTATAATGAATCTTCTGAATCAAATTAAAAATCAAAATCTGGTTATAAAAAACAAAAAAAGCCTCTTTATATGCAAAATTAAATGGGAGAATGAAGGTGCCATCTGGTCAAGGAGTACAAAACATGTTAACGGTACTAATGAAAAGACAGAACTATTCAGCTCTTGTTTTGGTTCCTCTTCACCAGTATCAGGATAAGTATCATCATGCAATTTGTGAAAAGTAGGTAGAATAGTAGGACTGAAGCATCAGATTGATGTAAATATGATCAGGAATATCACAATGGACCCTCTACTCTTCAAAAATTTTATTGATAACTTGGATGAGGAAGTAGAAGGAATGTTTACTAGAAGAAGAAAGCACATTCAAAATAGTATTGTTAGATTAAAGAAATGGGCTGAAATAACAGAAACAAATGCAAGTGCTTCATTCAGATGAGCACAAGTATATGCTGTGAAATATCTGGCTTGTTAACGGTAGTTTTGATAGAATTTTGAAATAGTAGCAAATTGAATATGAGGTAGCAGTATGATATTATTAAAAAGGAGGTAATTGAATTTTTAGATTGTATTAGAAGTGTTATGGTTTTAAATAACAGGGAAATAATTATTTTACTTACCTGCATTAATTAGAATCCTGTCTTGAGTATTGTGTTCAGTTGTGGGCACTGGACTTTTAAGAAGGAGAAAACAAATTGGAATACCAAATGACCTGAGAAAGTAGACCTTAGGTGGAACCTATGTCCCATGTTGAGAGATTAAAGGACTTCGAAATGTTTAGCTTTAAGAAGATTGAGAGGAAATTGTAGAACTTATCGCGCAGCAGAAGTAATTTCTCCATTGTTTCAGAATTCAGAACATAAATTTATGAATTTAAATTATAGGAAGACACATTCTGATAGCACATTGGGGGGAGGGGAGTAAGAACAGTCTTGGAACAAATGAACCAGAACAGTAGTGGGCTCCTTTCACTGGATGTGTTCACTAGACAACCATTTGTTAAAGATGTTTAATTGGATACTAGAGTAGCATGATTGGCTTCTTTCCAATTCCATGATTCTGTTAAGTACAATAATACAATAATACAATAATACAATAATACAATAGTAGAGTTGGAAGGGACCTTGGAGGTCTTCTAGTCCAACCCCCTGCCTAGGCAGGAAACCCTATACCGTTTCAGACAAATAGCTATCCAACATCTTCTTAAAGACTTCCAGTGTTGGGGCATTCACAACTTCTGGAGGCAAGCTGTTCCACTGATTAATTGTTCTCACTGTCAGGAAATTTCTCCTCAGTTCTAAGTTGCTTCTCTCCTTGATTAGTTTCCACCCATTGCTTCTTGTTCTACCCTCAGGTGCTTTGGAGAATAGTTTGACTCCCTCTTCCTTAATGAACCATAAATTAGCAATTTAGCAAGCTTTGCTCAAGTACTGTAATTGATTTATAGCAAGTGAAATGTAATACAGCCAGAGAATCATGCCTTGCCTAAAACAATGTGAAACATTTTTTTCAAACTTGTTGATTATGATAAACCTCTTCAAACAAAATATAAATAATTTCAGAATGACTATATCATGTAGGAATCTTGAGAAATGTGAAATTAACTTTACTATATTGTATTGAATGATATGTTTTCAACAAGTTGCGTGACTTCAAGAGGGCCAAAAATGTTTGTTGCTGATTTTTCGTTTGTACTTGGTATCCAAAGCTTCTTGTTGCAGTGTGCAATAATAGTTAGCCAACGTTGATTGATATCAGTTGCCCTGATATCTATTTTCCATTTTGACAGTGTCTTGGTGAAATCTTTCACCATGTTTGTTATTGATTGCACCTAGAATTTTTGGGAAAGACTGAATTCAGAAAATGAATCCTCAGTTATATGTTGCACTTTATGGTCTTGTATAGTACAAGAAGCTTGTCAACCAGCTGATTGTAGTTTGGTGCTCTGTAGTTGCCAAGAAAATTATCAGTGAATGCTTAAATCCTTGAATGCATTTAGGTGATTTTCTCTGCCCCCCCACCAACAGTTTTCAGACACTTGACATTGATGACAAGTCTGATATGCAAACCAACATAAATGTTCTCCTTAATCTTCAGTTCAGTTATTGGAAACATCTGTCTCAAATAATGAAAACCTTCACTTTCCTTGCTCACTGTTTTCACAATTTTTAAAATCAGTCTGAGTTTTATGAGATCCGAGGCAAAAATATCTTTGTGGATCAATAAATGATTGATGCAGCACATTTTTCTTCTCCTGTGCGCTGCTTAGAGCATCCACTCATGGGTTAAATTCTGGTCTGCTTGCCTAGAGACTGAATTGGTAGAAATGTTGACCACGCCTCCTCTATCCAGTAGACCTATAGTTTTTCAATTCAGTCTTCCTAATAGAGATGTAATCAATATTTCTCCAGTTTAGTTATCAAGGATATAGGAATATTGGAAATTTGTTAGTGGTAGGTTCTTCAATTCTTTAATTAGTGGCTGCGTGTCTGTGTCTGCCAGTTTTCCTGGCCCGCCAGCTAGAACCACCACCGTACTTGTTCTTGTTCCACACAGCCAGGGTGTTACTGCCTGATCGCTCAGGCTAGCCCAAGCTGACCAGCAGCTATTTGGGAGGCAGAAGGATTGGTTCGCTGCTCTCAGGTCCTTCCCAGCCCATCCTGTCCACGATGGCAGCCTCAATGTCAGGAGATTGGCCCGCCATTTTCACCTGGGTTTTGAAGCCGTGTGGGCATCATTGGTGCTGGAGAGCTCATGCACCACTGTCACGGCCAGATTGTTTGCCACCACATTTGAATCTCACAGCCGTTTCAATAGCATGCCAAAAGTAGCTGTGTGGCTCGGCGCCATTTTGTTGGCAGTCGTGACCTCAGCAGCGAGGAAGCAGCGTGGTTGTTACAGCTGAGTTCGGAGCTCATTTTTGCTTACTTGGAGACTGGAGTTTCTTTCCGATCTTCGGAACTTTTGAGAGTTAACACCCTCGCACTGTGACTGAGTGCTTGGCCGTTGGTTCGTGAGTAGGCGGTCCATTTCCATCTGCTCTCACCTTCCTTACCTTGGACTATTAGTTCCCAACCTAAACCCCTCTCGCATTTTCTGGTTAGTTCATGGAAGAACGGGCTAGTTCAAGCAGGGTTGGAGTGGGGGATTCCCCAGGGAGCCCATCTCCTCCTAGGACCTTGTCTACCCGGATGGGCAGGTCCACCACCAGGGGCACCAAGAGTCCAAGTCTTCGCCAGCCAAAAATCCAAGTCTTTGCTCGCAGGTAGCGAGCAATGGAGAAGCAATTCTCCAAAGCTTCCAAGGGAGCAGAAACCACCAGGGTTGCCCATGGAGGCACTGACCTCTCCCTCTATGCGGAGGTCACCACAGTTCTTTGGGGGTATCTGCGGTTTGTCCTCTGATGACATCAGGGCTGTAGGATTGGGTCATTCCTTCCCTCCCTGTGTGCCTGCCTTGGATTTTGGCCCTGAGCCTGGGGCCCAGCATTCTACACCCGAGGCCACCTTCACCCCATGGCAGGGACTCTGCTCTGAGGAGGTTCAGCTTTTAGCTCTTCCCATCACCATATCCCAGGTTGTGGACTCTGAAATTAAGCGCAGGGCCAAATCTTTCCTGGGTCAGTCCAGAGCGATTTCGGCTCCTTTATAGACCCTCCTTCCCCGTTGCCATCCGTTCACAGTGAGGATTCGCTGGCAGGTGAAGAGGAGTTGGGTGAGCAGGAATTATCAGAGGATGAGGGAGGGCCCCTGATCGGCCCACCTTCTCAGGGCTTTTTAGGCCCGCATTGTTTAAATCACTGCTGTCCATGGCCAATTTGTGGGACACCAGTTCTCCGGTTGAGCCCTCATTGCAGCTGGATCTGACTGATCGCCTCTTTTCTGAGGCTGTTTTGGAGCAAGAGGCCATCCCTTCCCCCAAGCTATTTCTGGACGTAATCCAGAGGCAGTGATCCTAACCAGCGACGGTCCTTCTGGCCAGCAACAATGATCACTGGCTGTATGGGTCCGGCCCGGATCTAGAGGGGATCCTAAAGTTCCTGTCGGTAGATGCCCATGTGGCCACCCTGGCCTCTCCGACCATGGTTCTTTCAGATGTTTCCAAAGAGCTGAAGGCAGAGGACTGCAAGGTGGAGCTCACTCTCCACAAGACATATCAGGCAGCTGCCTGGGTGATTCATGCAGCTACCGCTGTATCTTTCTTTAACAGGACCGCCCTTGTCTGGCTCAGGCAGCTCCAGATGCAGCTCTCCCCTGAGGACCTGTGCCTGCACCAGGATACAAAACCTCTGAGACGGTTCATCAAGTGTCCTATTCCACGGTGTCAGGTCAAGAAGGGGCTTTTTGACACCGAGATTCGACATCTGCTGGACATTCTCGCTATAGAACCAGTTCCATCAATGCATTGGAAAGTTGAGGGTTTTACTCTATCCTTTTTCTGGTTCCCAAGAGTTCTGGAGCCATATTGGATCTCAAAAAGCTCAACGTCCATCTGCAATACAAACGCTTCAAGATGCAGTCCCTACAATCCATTTTGGGGTGCATCTACCAGGTCGACCTACTGACATCCATGGACATCAGGGAAGCCTACATTCATGTGCTGATTCGTCCCTCACATAGGAGGCTCCTGCGGTTCCATTTCGCAGGGCCAATATCAAGCCTGTCCCAGGACATTCACAAAGTTCTTAGTGGCTATGGCGGCGCATCTCCAGTTGTTGCCCATGAGACTCCAATGTTATCCAACAATATATTAATCAAATTGTCATCCTCATGGCAAATACATATCGACTTGCAGACCACGATCCACTCTCTATGGGCTCATGGGTTTGCAGTGAATTTAGAGAAGAGCCACCTCGTGCCATCCACCAGGCTGCTGCACTTGGGATCGGTATCGACATCCAAAGTTGTGATGTTTCCCAATCGCAGAAACGCATCTCCCAGTCGCAGAAACGCATCTCCAGCATCACAGTTTGGTGAAAAAACTTCTCCCCCACAGATCAATCCAACTGTTGGACCACTTCACCCTGTTAGGGAAGCTGATATCTTGTATTGGTACCATGCCCTTGTCAAGACAGCTGGTACCATGCCCTTGTCAAGACAGCTCGGCAGCTGTAATTGTTGCTGCTCCCATATCAGCAGAGGGGTGGTACCCCTCGCAGCATCAGGGTCTGGGTGTCACCCAGGGTCATCCACTCGTTCAAGTTGTGGATCTCACCCGCATTGCAGAGGGGATGTTCAGGGAACTGGAGTGGATCACGATCACATCTGATACCAGTGTGTTCGGCTGGGGTGCCCACGTCCAGTCTCAGATGGCGCAAGGATGCTGGGAGCCATAGGACCTTGCGAACAATATCAATTGGCTGGAGCTCCGGGCCATCCACCTTGCCCTCAGATGATTCTGGGAGTTGGTTGAGGGGCACCACGTTCTGATCCCCACTGATTGTTATGTGGCCACAAAGGCCCATAACAATCATCAAGGTGGAAACCACTCCTGGCCCCTTATGCAGGAGGTGTAGAAACTTTGTATTTGGGCGTAGTCAAACAAGATGTCCCTCAGGGTGGGACACATTTCCAGAACAGCAAACGTCCAAGCGGATTGGTTGAACCAGGCCACAATGGACTACGCAGAGTGGCGGCTTCAACCGGCCTTGTTCCAGGAACTATCAGACAGGCTTGGTCACCAGTCATGGATCTGTTTGCCTACTCGGCCAGCGCCCAGACCCTGAGATTTTTTCACCAGGTTTCCGATGCCAGGGGCAGAAGGGGTCAATGCTCTTCGTAGCCCATGGCTGCAGGATGGTCTCAACAGGGGTCTTTGTAGACAACTATGTTCTCAACGATGCTTCTGGGCGGCGACAGCCACACCCTGACACACCATCCCATGGTGCATACTTTCCTGAAAGGGGCCACGAATCTCAGACCAACGTTGGTGCATCGCTACTCGTCTTTGGATCTATCATTGGTGTTTCAAGCACTACTTCCCCTTTTGAACCATTGTTCACTATCAATCTTTGATTTTTGATGCTCAAGGTGGTTTTCCTCATGGCCATTACCTCGGCCATGAGGATATTGGAGTTGGCAGCCCTGTCGGTCCGCAAGGATCTTTGCATTTTCCATTCTGACAGAGTAGTTCTTCGACTTGATCGTTAAAAAGTTAATTCCTGGTTCCATAGGCCCAGGAATTTATTCTTCCAGATTTCTGCCTGTGGCCGACACATGCTCTCAAACGGAAGTGGCATCTCTTAGATGTGTAAAGAGCTCTTCGTCGATACATCAAGCAGACGGCAACCTTCTGGAGAACTAAATCACTCTTTGTAGCCTTTCACCTTGCATCTATGGGACAGAGAGTACCATCTGCCACCATAAGGCGTTGGTTAAAGGCCTGCATTGATAAAGCTTAGGAGATGCAGGCCAGGCCATTGCTTTGTAATATAACCACACTCCATCAGGAGTGCGGCCATGACTGCTGCCTGGGTGACTCGAGCATCGGTTGAGGAAATCTGCAGGGCAGTGACCTGGTCCTCACTGTCACCATTTGTTAGGCATTATAAATTGGATGTTTTTGCCTCACCTAAGGCATCCCTTGGGAGAAGGGAATTGCAGATGATTCATTCAGCTTCCTGGACCCTGGGCCGGTCTGAGTCCCGCCCTTAGGACACTATTCTTGAGTACATCTTATGAATAGATGCTCTAAGCAGCGCACAGGAGAAAGACCGTTGACTTACCTGAATGGTCGTTCTATGTGTGCTGCAGGAGCATCACCCCTGCCTGAAGATCATGCCACTCCAGGGTCAGCTCGAGTTGAGCGGTCAAGGCAGCTGGGCTTCTTTCGACGTTTCATCGGATTTCTTCTCTTGGATCGGCCATGCCTCCATTGAAAAACTGTAGGTCTACCAGATAGAGGAGGTGTGGCCAACATTTCTACCAATTCAATCTCTAGGCAAGCAGATCAGAATTTAACCCATGAGTGGATGCTCCCACAGCGCACTATAGAACGAACATTCAGGTAAGTCAACGGTCTTTTTCCTGGAACCAAATTCTTTTAAAGTGTCTATGGAGATTCTCAGTCATCCAGGTCATGGTTGTCCCAAAGGTGTTTTTTAAAGAGGCAACTAGACTTTCTGATTTTTCTTGGAAGATGTTTCACTTCTCATCCAAGAAGCTTCTTCAGCTATTCTTTCAAAGTGGCCATTTTGCTTTAATGTCATGCTACCCTCTTGCACAACTGTTTTATTTGTGTATGTAACAACAGTACCTCCATTAGAAGCAGCAGAACCAATCCTTTGTGATCTTTACAGATATTCCAGTTGTACTTGGTGCACCAGATGTTCTTCAACAACACTTCCATGTTTTCATCTACAGGTGAAACTCAAAAAATTAGAATATTGTGCAAAAGTTCATTTATTTCAGTAAGGCAACTTAAAAGGTGAAACTAATATATGAGATAGACTCATTACATGCAAAGCAAGATAGTTCAAGCCGTGATTTGTCATAATTGTGACGATTATGGCTTACAGCTCTTGAAAACCCCAAATCCATAATCTCAGAAAATTAGAATATTGTGAAAAGGTGCAATATTCTAGGCTCAAAGTGTCCCACTCTAATCAGCTAATTAAGCCATAACACCTGCAAAGGGTTCCTGAGCCTTTAAATGGTCTCTCAGTCTGGTTCAGTAGGAATCACAATCATGGGAAAGACTGCTGACCTGACAGTAGTGCAGAAAACCATCATTGACACCCTCCATAAGGAGGGAAAGCCTCAAAAGATAATTGGAAAAAAAGTTGGATGTTCCCAAAGTGCTGCATCAAAGCACATTAATAGAAAGTTATGTGGAAGGGAAAAGTGTGGAAGAAAAAGGTGCATAAGCAGCAGGGATGGCCACAGCCTGGAGAGGATTGTCAGGAAAAGGCCATTCAAAAGTGTTGGGGACTTTCACAAGGAGTGGACAGAGGCTGGAGTCAGTGCATCAAGAGCCACCTCACACAGACGGATCCTGGACATGGGCTTCAAATGTTGTATTTCTCTTGTCAAGCCGCTCCTGAACAACAAACAACATCAGAAGCATCTTATCTGGGCTAAAGAAAAACAGACCTGGTCTGTTGTTCAGTGGTCCAAAGTCCTCTTTTCTGATGAGAGCAACTTTTGCATCACATTTGGAAACCAAGGACCCAGAGTATGGAGGAACAATGGAGAGGCGCACACACACTGCAAGATGCTTGAAGTCCAGTGTGAAGTTTCCACAGTCTGTGTTGATTTGTGGAGCCATGTAATCTGCTGGTGTTGGTCCACTGTGCTTCATTAAGCCCAGGGTCAACGCAACCGTCTACAAGGAGATTTTGGAGCACTTCATGCTTCCTTCCGCAGATGAGCTTTATGGGGATGCTGACTTCATTTTCCAGCCGGACTTGGCACCTGCCCACATTGCCAAAAGCACCAAAACCTGATTCAATGACATGGGATTACTGTGCTTGATTGGCCAGCAAACTCTCCTGACCTGAACCTCATAGAGAATCTATGGGGCATTGCCAAGAGAAAGATGAGAGACATGAGACCGAACAATGCAGAAGAGCTGAAGGCCGCTATTGAAGCATCCTGGTCTTCCATAACACCTCAGCAGTGCCACAGGCTGATAGCTTCCACGCCACACCACATTGAGGCAGTAATTGCTGCAAAAGGGGCCCAAAACCAAGTACTGAGTACATATGCATGCTTATACTTTTCAGAGGTCCGACATTGTTCTATGTACAATCCTTGTTTTATTGATTGCATGTAATATTCTAATTTTCTGAGATTGTGGATTTGAGGTTTTCATGAGCTGTAAGCCATAATCATCACAATTATGACAAATCACGGCTTGAACTATCTTGCTTTGCATGTAATGAGTCTATCTCATATATTAGTTTCACCTTTTAAGTTGCATTATTGAAATAAATGAACTTTTGCACGATATTCTAATTTTTTGAGTTTCACCTGTACTTCTTTCAAGTGTGCAGCATAATTGACAGGTATTGAAACTTTGAAATTGCAAAAACAAAAGATTGATTTAAAAGAATACATGATGGGTTAAATTATAAGTTACTTTCATGATTAGCAGCCAAAAATCCATACGACAGTGTTTAGGAAACAATTTTTTTTTTTTGCTCGATTAAATTATCTATTACAGGCCTTGTTTGCCTGAAATTTTTTTACATACATTATTTTACTTATGTCCACGTAAGTTTTCACATCTTTGGCAAGTTGATAGAATTAGAATTTTTAAAAACATTAAAAACATTGTTAAACTTTTAAAGTATAAAATCTGAAACTTTTTTTTAAATTCACAAAATGAAATTTTTCAGCCCAAATTTTATAGTAATTTAATCAAGAATTTGTGGGTAGGGGGAAAAATTAACAATTACATGTGAAAGACTTTTTATTTTACAGATAGATATAGATATTAGGTAGTCTTATTTGTTTATCATTTATCTGGACAATTTCATTTAATCTAATTAGTGGAGAAGGCAGAACTTTTCTCAAGGTATTAAAATATAAGAAGAAGATGAAGGATAGCTTGTTGTTCTTAATAGTTTCAGTTTATCTTGGCTGTCATTTGTACTGGAAACTAAGTCAATTACTGTAATTTTTGAGATTTATAAACTCATTTCCCCACCCAATTCCCCATTTTTGTAAAAAAATTATTGAAACCACATTAAAACATAATTATTCAATTGTTCTGATTACAGGATTGAGCAATGGATTTTGCATTGATCTGCAAAAATAGTTTGCCTCCTGGTAGTGCAATAGTTGTAGCAATGGAATAGCTTGCCTCCACATGTTTGGGTGGTCCCTCATTTTGTTGAGATGGTATAAGGCTCATGTCTTGAGTAGGGAGTTGGATCTCCGAGATCCCTTTCAGCCATATAATTCTATGAAAATAAATTAAATTAATTTTAAGGGATTTTTTTTTCATTACGTAGCAATTTAAAACATGCAATGAGGTTACACAATATGTTGCTAAGAAAGAGCCAGTTTGGTTTGGCAGTTAAGACCGAGGCTAGAAATCAGGTGTTGTAGTTCATATAAGCCATGAAAGCTGGTTCCATGACGTTGCGACAGTCACTCTCTCTCTCCCTAATTCACTGCACCGGGCTGTTGCTGTGGGAAAATAGGAGGATTATTAGGTATGTTTGCTGCCTTAAGTTATCTATAAAAATAATAAAGGTGGGATAATTTTTTTTAAAAAAGGATATAAGTAGTATAAGTCAGCTTTAGATTCAGCCAGTCAGTTTTAGATCACACTATAGATTTATAACACTTAGCTAAAATATTTAATTTACAGTATTTAATATTTATATTCCTATTATTAGATTAAATATCTATTCATTGTATTTATATTATTATGGTATAGTTTTAAAATTCTGTATATAATGGAATGATTTAATTACCTTTGATTCGAACACAGCCAAAATGGAAATGTAATTATAATTTTCTGATTCATTCTAAGCTCAAATTATATAGCACCGTGATGGGGGAACCTATGTCGCTTGAGCCCAAAGTGGCTCATTAAGTCAGGTTGCCCGGCACGTGCAGCCTTGCCTGTTTGACTTCTGGGTTTCTGGTGCACATGTGCACGTGGCAATCAGTTGTCCTTTGTGAGCACAAAAACCTGGGTGCACATGTGTGCCAGACAGCTGATTGTGGGACATGCATGCATGCTAGAACCCAGAAGTTCAGCTTTTCCGGACTGTGGTCCTGACAAGCTCAGCAGAGACTGAGGAAATGATGGCAGGCAGGAAAATTCCCCTCCCCGTTTTCCTCCTGTTTGCCATAAAGCCTCTATTCCTAACACTGAAGGTTCAGATTGGAGGTTTTGGTGCATCTATGATGCGTCCAGCTCACCTAGTCTCGCCCGCTGCACCTCAAAAAAAAGTAAGTCTGCTCGAAAATAAGCCCAAGTGCTTATTTTCAAGTCTAAAAGAAAAGACTTTTAGCGTTACAACCTTTTCTTGAAAACATGGACTCGGTTTTATTTTCTGAGAAATATGGTAATAGTGATGTTTATGTTAATAGTAGAGAGCCTGTTTGTGTAGTGATAAAGGCATTAGACTAGAAACTAGACTAGGGCCAGTTGGCTTGGACCAATCACTTGCTTTCAGTCCTAGGAAGAAGGCAATAGCAAATTACTTCTAAAAACACTTGATAAGAAATCTTCAGAGACTTATCTAGACAGTCTCCTAGAATTGGATATGATTGAACGGGAAGAAAATGTGAAATATACGTAAGTCCTCAACTTACGATTGTAATTGAATCCAGAATAGCAGTTGCAAGTCGTGTCTGTCATTAAATGGGTCATTATGTGACTGACCTGATTTTACAATTTTTTTTGCAGCAGCAGCCTTAAGCAAATGAACACAGTGGCCATTTAGCAAATCCATTAAGTGATGCCATATTTCACGTCACATTTCAAGTAATAAGGTTTACTTTTTTCTGATGTGTTTGGTTAGATCAGGTATGTTGTGTAGTTCTTCTGAGAGAGATACTTTAGTTCATTCTAGATCTATGAACGTAAAGAATGCTGAGACATGAAACCATAATTTCAGCTTCTATTCTTAGGTCTTTGCTTTTCTGGAGGCACTGTAGTGGGGAGTTGATAGAATATTTGCTCCACTCTAAGATGTTTCCAAGCTTTTTTGTAAGTTCTCTGGCTATGGTTGCTTGTTGGGGCTCCTAGTAACAATACAGTTGGACATCAACCCTTGTGCATTTTGTGGCATTGATAGAAGTGTAGCAGGATAGGTTGCTTCTTATGAATTCAGTTGTTCCATGTTCAGTTTTGTTGCTTTTTGATTCACATATAGGTTTCTCAATAGCTCAGCTGGAATATCATCACCTCCACTAACTTCGTTGTTGGTAATATTTCCTAAGGCCCTCTTAACTTTGTACTACAGGATGTGTAGCTCGAGGTCAGCGATCACACCACTGTAGTTATCAGGGACATTAAGATTTTTCTTGCATAATTCTTCTATGTATTCTTGCTACCTCTTCTTAATCTCTTCTGCTTCTGTTAGAACCCTATCATTTTTGTGCTTTGTCATGTCCATCTTTGTGTAAAAACATTCCCTTGGTATCTCCAATTTTCTTGAAAAGATCCCTATTCTTTCCTATTCTATTGTTTTCCTCTATTTCTTTGCATTTTTCACTTAAGAAAGCCTCATACAATTTTGAGATCATTATATGTTAACACTCATGCTGGAATATTTTATTTGTATGAATAAATGTTGCTTTTTTAAAAGGTATCTTAAATTGCAGTTTAACAAGTAGTCCTACCGCAGGAATCATAATTACTATAATCTTTCTAATTTAGCATTTTTTAAATGTCCTAGAGGAGTAAATAGTGTAGAGTGCACAGTAAAAATGTAACCGTTTCATTTTTTCTAGCTGTAGTGTTAATGTAAGTTGGTTTGCTGGATGGAAGTGTTATTGAAACAACGATTGCTAAATTGTTAAATTCTTTTTCAGCTTGATGATTGTGCACTGCAGTTGTCACACAATGGTACCTACTTGGATTTAGAATCTACTCTAGCTGAGCAAAAGGATGAGTTGGAAGGTTTCCAGGGGGAATTTGGGTAAGGAAATAATGTTTATCCATCTATAATTAGAGTTGATAGAATGCTTTTATAACATCACATGCTTTAATACAAGCTTTAAGAACAATTTATTGTAATCTTATAGTGAATTGCACAAAAACTAATGATAATTCAATGTGATGTAGTTCATACAGAAAATTTTTCAGAAAAATCAGATGATCAAACTGAGTTTTGGTATAAAATGATATACATATTATTCCAATTTTCAGCAAAATGCCCCATAGCAAACAATAGGTTTATTTAATGACTTCGCTTTACAACCACACTCACATAACTACCAAGTGATCTGCAAATGAAGTGATTTGCTGCAAAAAACAGTCATAAAATTGGGTCAGTCACAGGATGACCCACTTTATGACTCTCGCAACTTACAGCTATAATGGGCAGGCTCCATTATGGTCAATGGCTATCTGTATAAATCTGTTTTGAGGTTAGAAGGCTAATATTTCTTGAAAATGTTAAGTTGAAACAGAGGAGTTTTTACAGCGGCAGATATTTTTTATATAATGTATTAGAGATTAGTGGTGTTGCAAAACCAATCTGCCCAACTCAAGTTCTTACCCAGTTATATTGGAACAGTTTGACCTTGTGGTTCTTGAGGAAATGAACCTATGGAGTATGAGGGCAAGCAGCTGTGTAATAGATGTTTTCAATTCATGCTCCTCCTGACTTGTATAAGCTTCCTGGGAGCTGAAATGAGAGTTGGTTCTGATGGTGATTAATTCTTCCCTGGTGATCTAGCCTTCGTAACAGATTATATTTATACTCCACGCTATTGGATAATGTTTATCCTATCTCCAACATCCCTGTCTGGGGAAGTTTTTGAGAAGGTTTTGAAGCTGCAGCTCCAAAGGTTCCTGGATAAAATCGATTATCCATTCAGGATGCATGTCTAGATATGGGACAGAACTGGCATTGGTCACACTTTTTTAATGAACTCTAGTGGGGGTGAGATGGGACAATGCATCCATCCTGTCCCTACTTGACCTCTCAGGGGCATTTGATTTCATCGACCATGGTATCCTTCTGGAGCGGCTTTGGAGATTGGGAGTATGTGGCTGTGGGTTGTTTTTGGTTCAGTTATTTCCTTGGTTGTTGCTCTCAGTTGGTTTTGATAGGAAACAAGAGGTTCAGCTTTCATTGCTTGCTTTGCACGGTTCCACAGGGCTCAATACTATGTCCATCTCTGTTTATCATCTACAAGAAGTTGCTGAGTGAGATCATCCACCACCATCGGCTGTGATATTATCAATATGCTGATGGCACACAGGTATATACTATGTCTCAGCCCATCATGAGTTAAGTGATGTTGTGACATCCCTGTTGCAATGTCCAGAAGCTATTAAGGGCTGAATAGAGAGCAATGGGCTAAAAATGAACCTTGGCATGATGGAAAGGCTTTTGGTTTGGAGTTCATCGGTCCAAAAAGAACTGCCACCTTGGTCTTGGATAGAATTGCTCTATCCAGCCAGACCTGATGTGTATTCGAAGTGGATAAATAAATGGACCTAAGGAGGTCCATTTATTGGGAGCAAGAAGGACCTTCTCAGTAGTGATTCCATTCATCACCTCTATAGAGATAAGATTGTCCTCCACTTTGACTCAAGTCCTTAAAGACATGGTTCTGCCAACAGACCTGGGGGACCCTGAGTGATATGGAGGCAATCTAATGGCTGACTTGATTGTTTCCCCAGGAAATTAGGGGTTATTGGTTTTTATACTGCACTGACTTACTGTTCTGGCCTAGGCTTCCTGATACAATAAAAAGCACATTCTTAGTCCCAAAAACCCTCTTTTTATTTCAAAGGCTGTGAATTATGTTCATTCACAGGCAGTAATGAGTCCCAAACTGTTATAAAGAATCCTACACTAGACTACCAAAGTCCTTTGGGATAAGGCTAATAAGCACCCACCTTTGCCTTCCTTGAAAACACTGCCAAAGACTTAATTGGCAATTAGCTTGGCAAGGCCACATAGAGCAAAGAGACAAAACGGAGCTTCAGAAAGTAAACTGACCAACATGAACCAAGTTGCTTCCTGCAAAGGCTCATGTGTCTTTGCTCCACCTTTATGTCCTATGGGAGGGGCCAATCACCCCCAAGCCTTACTCCCAAGTCGTCCCTTCTGTCTTAACTATTCTTGCCTTCTGGCAGCTCTGCACATGTGTGCACTGGGAACAGGGAGAACCTGTTCCTTTTCCTCATTGCTGTCGGACTCTGGAGGCTCCGGAGGTGGCACATAACTCCCAGATGGCCCTGGCCCCCTCTCTGCCTCCAACGCAGAGGCCTCGTCCAAGCCTTCCCCAGACTCCAGGACTGGCCCATGTTCCTCCCCAACCTCCTCGCTGTCTGACTCAGTTTCGCAAGCTGCCAGCGGACCACATCACTTACAGCTGAAATTCTGTTCCCAATTGTGATCATAAATCAAGGAGTACCTGTACCAGCAAAATTAGGTAAAATTAACCACCTAACAGGGAGATAGATAGAATCTCAAATACTCTATTAGAATAGAAGGCAAACTTTTTGAATGGGTTGAAACATATGGAAACATATGGGAATCAGATATTCTTTACCTTTGATTTTGTAGTTATCCAATTGACATAGAGTACCACTGATTTTGAATGCAACCCAAATTAGAGAAACGTCTAAGAAAAAAATTCATAGATTGCATTTATCATTAGAGAAATTTAACATGATAAATTATATTATCCGTTCCATATGTTTGAAACAATGTAAAGAAAAATACATATTAACATAGGTAGTGATTTGGTAAATTTGTTTAATTATTTTAGATTAACTTTATTAAAATATAAATTGAATAAATCACCTCAGAATTATGCAAATCAATCTGGCCTCATTAAAGATGTTTTTTGTTTGTTTGGTAGTATGTTTTGATGTGACAAATCATACTATGACCATAAACAATTGATTGGGTTGGGGAGGTGCTGGTCTTTAGCCAGAAACTGTTAGAAAACAGGAAGGGATATCTATCTATCAGTATCATTCTAATGCAGATACTGATTTTTATTCTACATAGTTCAAACATCAATTACAATATGTACAACAAAAGCATGATAGCAATAGCAATAGCACTTAGATTTATATACCGCTTCACAACGCTTTTTACATCCCTCTCTAAGCGGTTTATAGAATCAGCGTATTTTCTCCAACAATCTGGGTCCTCATTTTACCAACCTTAGAAGGATGGAAGTCTGAGTCAACCTTGAGCCGGTGAGATTCGAAAGACCAAACTTCTGGCAGCCTACAGTACTGCATTCTAACCACTGCACCACCATGGCTCTTGATGATTGTTTACTATTCAGTTTTTGGTTCCTGAACATTTAATTGAGGCTACATTATTTTGCTTTTATATTACCTTCATTGTATTGTAAATAAAATTAAATGGCATATAATTATACTTAAATATCTAAAGTGAAAATTATATTATTGATACTATGCTTATTTCTATCATTGATATTCATATATTAATTCAATTTTGACAGTTATCTTTAGTTTTAAAAGAACATATGATACTTAATTTTGTAGCTACAGATTTTAGCATAGGAAAGGGGAAAAAAACAAGAGAATAATATGGAAGGCTAGGTTTAAGTCTGTTTTATTAGAACAATAAAATTGCAAAAGTTGTACAAAATATTATTTTGGTTAAATATTAGGCAAATATTTTAACATTATGGGTTATAGAATCAGGAAGGCAGAGAAGGATGCCCAGTTCCCTTCCTCCTCAGAAATGCATTCTGAGGGTGTAGGTTGGAGAGGAG
Source organism: Natrix helvetica (assembly GCF_964273705.1). Lineage (NCBI taxonomy): Eukaryota > Metazoa > Chordata > Lepidosauria > Squamata > Natricidae > Natrix > Natrix helvetica. The sequence continues at coordinate 60,999,264 of NC_138554.1, forward strand.
GGACAAGGTTTGTTTAAAAAATCAACTCCCGCACAAAATTGAAGTCCTATATCTTGTTTTTTCCTGTCAGAGTCCAAAGAGTCTGCAAATAACTTAGACAAATAACAAACTCAAGCTTAGGTATGGGGGCTACAACAAATGCAATGGGTAAAGGATGCATAAATTTTATTTGCTGCTCCCCAGGGTATATAGTATATCAGTGATATGCTTCTCAATGACACAAGACTAGAAAGAGTGCAGAGAAGAACAACAAAGATGATTAGGGGACTGGAGAATAAATCATATGAAGAATGGTTGCAGGAACTGGGTATGTCTAGTTTAATAGAAAGAAGGACTAGGGGAGACATGTTAGCAGTGTTCCAATATCTCAGTGGTTGCAACAAAGAAGAGGGAGTCAAACTATTCTCCAAGGCACCTGAGGGTAGAACAAGAAGCAATGGGTGGAAACTAATCAAAGAGAGAAGCAACTTAGAACTGAGGAGAAATTTCCTGACAGAACAATTAATCAGTGGAACAGCTTGCCTCCAGAGGTTGTGAATGCTCCAACACTGGAAGTCTTTAAGAAGACGCTGGATAGGCATTTGTCTGAAACGGTATAGGGTTTCCTGCCTAGGCAGGGGGTTGGACTAGAAGACCTCCAAGGTCCCTTCCAACTCTGCTATTGTATTGTATTGTATTGTAAGTATTGCAATTTGCCCTCCTACACTTAGAACCCAAAATATATCAAACTTTTCCTATTGTCCAGCTGAAACTGTAGGAGGAGATATCTGTGGAGATTCTCAGTCATCCAGATCATGGTTGTTCAAAAATGCTTTTTCAAAAGGTAATTGGACTATGGTTGTTTTTTCCTTGAGGAGGAGATAGGTCAAATGAAGGTGCTAAAAGGCATAACAGACATTCAATGACTGAAAGGCATTGATGAAAAACAGGATGTTTATAGTAGTTGGAAACTGCAGGCAAAAGATCTCTGAACTGCTACCTAATTAGTAAACTTCAAATTTTGTTTGAACCACTTTGCAGTAAGGATCAGCTGCAAGTTTGTAAGAAACTGAAGTGGCTCAGCTATTTTTTGAGAAGTTATGATGCCTACATTTTCTGAAGAAATTTTGAAGCATCTGGAATGAAGGAAAGAAAGGAAGACTATAATCCTAACCCTAACTTTAACTAAAGTCCTGGATGAGGCCTGAACAAGTGACATGCAGCTATAAGTATGAATACACAAACAAAACCATAGGCAGAAGTTCAGACAGTTGGGCCTGTTGTTCAGAAAATTATTTTCTTTATACACATTATTTGAAATCCAGATATGTAAGTATGGATTCAGATATATATGAATATGTATGTGCACCTGAATATTTCCAATTTTGGTTCAATATGGGATTTGGGAAACTAGCAATACAATAACACTTCTTTTCTACAGGGTCAATTCACAGTACAAATCAATGCAAACCAAATCTGATAAAATGCTTACATTTTTTTAGTAGAATTAAAAGTTTAAATTCAAAATTCAGTTGCAGTTATCATAATACATATATACATGTATGATTTTTAATTGAAGAAATAGTATCTGATTGTCTTTAAATTCATTAGATATCATAAGACTAGATAAATTATTTTTGTCTAATTACTCTCTACTATACTTATCACATTTATTTATTTCTTCTCCCCAGTAGGGGAAAAAAACACAGCATAATTCTGAGAACCCAACTTTCAGTCCGAGTCCATGCCTGCATTGGTAAGTGCATAGTAAGTTTTAAATAGAAAACATGTATAAAATAGAAATATTCTTAAAGTAGAAAAATTCTTAAAGTAAGAATATATGTTGGAATATAATATTATCTTACATTGGTCATTTTGAAATGACTGAAAATACCTTAGTGCATGCTGCAAACCATATTGCCTAGCAAAATATAATTTATCTGTTTAATGAATAATACAAGGAAAATAATTATAACAAATTATTTTGGAATAAACAATTTTAGAGTTTTATTCAATCCCTAGTTATTTATGGGGTTTCTGTTTCATTGCACAGTTGTTAAACTCTGAATTTAATGGGCACATTGTTTTCAGAATGTATGAAAATTTCATTTTTGTGAATAAGAATTATCATTCAGTTTACAGTTAATCCTTGACAACTAATTGTGTAGCAAAACAATAATTATTTTTCAGCTCATTTTTAATTGCCTCATGTATATCACAGGATGTGTTACATTTTAAGTCTAAACTTAAGTTTTAGAACAATTTATTAATAACCATTGGCAGAACTTGGTAAGCTCAAACAGCACCTGCCTCAAGCCAAACTTTGCCACTGAGTGAAGTACTGCATTATCAATACAGAAGAGAATGAAACACATCTACTGATAAATTTTGGAGGATGAATGACTGGATTATTCAATTTTTCTTGAAGCAAGTTAATGAACAAATTAACTAACAATGTGCCAAAATGCACTTTTGTCTGACATCTCTTCCAACTGGAATTTCTGTTACACCACTGGCAAATGCATTACACATGCTAATGTTTAATGCTGAAAATCTGCTTCAGCTCTTTAGTCTTTCCATATCATAAAATAAACTCAGCTTTTTCAGGGTCCATGTGTATTATATTATACTTTCAGCCAAGAGTTTGCTTAAAATTTGTAGATTATTAAAGTAGATGTATATCTATGGAGTGCAAAGAAATAGAAGATACCAATAGAATAGGGAGGACCAGAGATCTCTTCAAGGAAACTGGAGATATGAAGGGAACGTTTCATGCAAAGATGGGCATGATAAGGGACCAAAATGGCAGAGACCTAACAGAGGCGGAAGAGATTAAGAAAAGGTGGCAAAATTACACAAAAGATCTATACAGGAATGAGCTTAACATCCTGATAACCACGATGAGGTAGTCACTGACCTCAAGCCCGACATCCTGGAATGTAAAATCAAATGGCCTTAGGAAGTCTAAGCAACAACAAAGCTAGTGGAGGTGACAGTATTCCAGCTGAGCTATTCAAAATCTTAAACGACAGTGCAGTACAAGAGCTACACTCAATTTGCCAGCAAATTTGGAAAACACTACAGTGGCCACAGGATTGGAAAAGGTCAGTTTACATTCCAATTCCAAAGAATAGCAATGCCAAAGAATGCTTAAACTACCGCACCATTGCATTCATTTCACATGCTAGCAAAGTTGTGCTCAAAATCCTACAAGCTAGGCTCCAGCAGTATGTTGACCGAGAACTATCAGAAGTACAGGCAGGATTTAGAAGAGGCAGGGGAACTAGAAATCAAATTGCCAACATACTCTGGATTATGGAGAAAGCTAGGGAGTTTCAGAAAAACATCTAGTTCTGCTTCATTGACTATGCTAAAGCCTTTGATTGTGTGGATCACAACAAGTTGTGGCAAGTTCTTAAGGAGATGGGAGTACCAGACCATCTTATTTGTCTCTTGAGAAACCTACAGTATATGCAGGTGAAGAAGCAGCAGTGATAATTGGACCCAGAACCACTGATTAGTTCAAAATTGAGAAACGAGTTCGGCAAGGCTGTATACTGTAGCCCTGCCTATTTAACTTATGTACAGAGCACATCATGAGAAAGACAGGTCTAGATGAATCACAAGTTGGAATTAAGATTGCCGGGAGAAATATCAACAACTCAAATATGCAGATGATACCACTCTAATGGCAGAAAGTGAAGAGGAGTAAAGAGCCTCTTGATGTGGGTAAAGGAGGAGATGCAAAAGTTGGCTTGAAACTCAACATTAAGAAAACTTAATAGATGATCTCGGCATCTGGCCCTCTCAATTCCTGGCAAAGAAATGGGGAAGAAATGGAGGTAGTGACAGATTTTATTTTCCTGGGCTCCAAGATCACCGCAGATGGGGACTACAGCCAAGAAATTAAAAGGCGCTTGCTTCTGGGAAGGAAAGCTATGGCAAATCTAGATAGCATACTAAAAAGTATAAACATCACCCTGCCAACAAAAGTGCGTGTAGTCAAGGCTATGGTTTTCCCAGTTGCAATGTATGGCTGTGAATGTTGGACCATTCCAACATTCCAACAATCCCAATTTGGAGCACCAAAGAATTGAAGCCTTCTGGAGGAGAAGACTCCTGCGAGTCCCTTGGACTGCAAGGCTATAAACTGATCATTCCTAGAGGAGACCTAACTGCTCTTTAGAAATCCAGATCCTGAAGATGAAACTCAAATACTTTGCCCACCTAATGAGAAGGAAGGACTCTCTGGAGAAGAACCTAATGCTGGGAAAGATGGAAGGCAAAAGAAGAGGGGGATGACAGAGAATGAGGTGGCTGGATGGAGTCACTGAAGCAGTCGGTGTGAGATTAAATGGATTCCAGGGGATGGTAGAGGACAGAAAGGTCTGGAGGAACATTGTCCGTGGGGTTGTGATGGGTTGGATATATCTTTGCGACTAACAACAACATATCTATGGGAGCTTTATATTTATATTGTAGAAGAATTCTCCCATAGTTTGGGTCTTGATACTAAGTCAAAAGCAAACCCAAAATCAATATAAGCATCATAAAGTACTGAATTCTAGGAAATACTGTAAAGTTAAAGCATAGTCCAAGATAATGTGCGCTTCCTAAAAGCTACATTTTCTATATAGGAGTTATCTGAATAAAGCCTAGTCAGATGGAATTTTAATTCCAATAAAAATTAAAAGGGAAGGCAAGGCAGGGACCAATCAAATTTTTAAGAAGGTAATGCCATGATGAAAATAATGGTCTAGTTATTTGGCTATCCTGGGAACCTTGGGAGATTATGTGGAGAATGAAGTTTATTTAAAATCCAGTCTTAGAAGAGAAAGACTCCTTAGAAGAATATAGCATCCTGAAGAAATCCTCCCAAATATTAGTTTTTTGCCTTAACTACAAATATATATGCAATGCATTGATGTTCTTCATTATTTTTTATAAATAGAAGTGACTAAAGCAATTTTTGTAAGTGTGTTATTGATTTGATGAGGGATAGGGAGGGACATGGTCGAGGGAGGGAGGAATAGATACTTTTTATGTAGTACATTTTTAGTGTCTCTTAATAATGTACGGGGAAAAGCTGTAGAGCAGGGGTCCCTGACCACCCACTATCGGGCTGTAGCCCACTTGAAACCGGGTTGCGTGAGCGGTGGGCCAGTGTGCATGCGCAGGTCAACTTGCAGTAAAGCTACATGTGCATGTGCGCCGGCCTGCCCCAGTTCAGTTCTCCTCCCCACCAGTTCACTTCTCCCCCCCCCAGTCCAGTTCTCCTCCCCCTCAGCAAGGCCTCCAGGCCACAAAGATTGGGGATCACTGTCATAGCCTATTGTGAGAGATAATGCCATGTGAATAATACTAAGCTAGATAAACTAATGAGCTGAATTGGTATGAATAGGGTATGAGATTTTTAAAAGAATGCTAAGTTGACTACCGTATTTTTTGAAGTATAAGACACACCTTTTTTCCTCAAAAAAAAAGGCTGAAAATCTGGGTGCGTCTTATACACCGAATACAGCATTTTTTGCCTCCCGAAGCTCTGCCCCTTCACCAAAATTGCTGTGCATGCCCTTATGGAGGCTTTCAGAGAGCTCCTAGGGGCTGAGGAGGGAAGAAATGAGCAAAAAACGGGCCATATTCCCCCCCCCCCCCCCGCATCACTCTATAAGCCTCCATAAGGCTTTTCATGCAATTTTTTTCAGAAAATGGGCCCGTTTTTGTGAAAAATGGACCATTTTTTGCTCGTTTTTGCCCCCCCCCCCTCTCCAGGAGTGCACTGCAAGCCCCCCCCCCCCCACTTCCAAGGTTTGCAGAGTTCAAAAACTTCTTTTTTCCTTTTGGAAAAGTCTTTAACTGATTGATGAGAATTACATTGATCAAGTGCTGTGCCAGCAGAAACACCTACCTATCTACTGTATTTCTCTCTATCTCTATTTCTCTCTCTCTATTCCTCTCCCTCCCTCCCTCCTTACACACTCTCTCTCTTCCTACCTACTTCCCATATTTCTCTCTTTCTCTCCCTGTCTATCCCTCTATCTACCTACTACTTTTTTTAAAAAATTGCCTCTTCAAATCTTGGTGCGGCTTATACTCCGGTGCGTCTTATACTCCGAAAAATATGGTATTTTCTTTTTAAAAAATCTGCTGCCTGGAGCAAACTATTTTCCATGTTTATTTTCTATAATTTAAGAATATTATTTTACAAAGTTTTTTTTTCTTTTTTACGCAGATTAATAGACCAAGGAATATCCAAAGTGTATTCATATGGTGTTGCATATTATTTAAAAGACAGGAATAGAACTATGAAAAGTATGCATTTATGTTAGATGCAGGATATTAAGTACATCAGTAAATATATAGGATTAACATCACGGGAAATGACAGTTCTGCATCACATTCCATTGTCAGACTGCAGCAGAAGTTGTAGATGCTTCATCACTGAAGGTTTTTAAGAAGAGATTGGACAATCATTTGTCCAGAATGTGCAGGGGGCTAGACTAGAAGACTTCCTAGGACCTTTCCAACTCTTGTTGTTCTGTTATTTTTATTCTTTTTATTTTTGGTTAAAAATTAAAATTAATGTCATAGTAGAGAATTTAAATATTTATATACTAACTAATGTAGTGGTTCTTAACATATAGTCCATGGACCCGGGGGGGGAGGGGGGGCGATGTCATCATGCAGGGTCGGCTAAGTCTTGAAGAAATATTATGGTTTGATAGTCCAGTAGTGAAGAAAAGGTTGAGAACCACTGAACTAATGTATTTATCAGATATTTATCATATCAGTTCTTCTTCTGTTAAAAATGAGGTAATACTGAAGGTAATAACATATATTACATATAATATCTAATTTAGCCAGCAGTATAAAAGCTTTTGTTTACATCTTTGAATTTTCATGGCAACATAATTGGATTTTGATACTTCTATTTTTGTTTGTTTTGTTTCTTAACAAGCAATGAGAACGACAAAATGAAAACAACACTTCATAAGACAATCAGTAATTGGTCTTTAGGGTACCATTTCTGATGTAATTAACATGGTTATTCTCACAAAGTAATGTGCTTGTGCTACCTCATCAAAATAAGAAATGTGAAATAATATAGTAGTTTCTAAGGCTCTAGATTCAGTTTGATGAAGTAAAAACTGGGAGATGTAAATATACAGTACAGTTAAAAGGTAGAGATATAATAACAATCCTACTTTAACCATAATTTAAAAACCTTAAGACATATGTCTGTTACCTCTGCAAGTACACCAATAGTGTATTTCCCTATTGTATCCACAGTTAAAGGAATTATTATTTGATCTCATACATGGTTATTAGTAATGAAAACACATATTTAGTGAGGACTAAAAATGGGGTTCCACACACAGTTTAACTTGCCTAACATTATAGGGACTTGAAAATATTAAATATGGGGTTGTCATACTAAACAGTAGTAGAAATATTCCCTTTGCATTTGGATCACTAGAATATGTTCCGCAGGTGATGTTAATGTGTCATGCCTAACATAGTTTTTTCTAACCAGAGCCTAACTCATGGTTTAAGTCTGAAAAAACGTTTGAAATTGTTAAGTCTGAATTCTAGATGGGGGTTTCATTATCCAGGGAGCTGTGGATAATGAAACCAGAAATTCTGTTTTCTTTATTGACCAGACAGTTATCCATGAGGAACATCGAAAAAGCATGTTAGGGCACTATAAATTGTCCTCAACTTATGATCACAATTGTTTTATGTGAGCAAAGCAGTCAAGTGAGAATTAGTGTGACTGTTTTGTTCAATGACTGTAATCTTGATACTCCCAGTTATAGTCATTTAATGAGAACTGTGATTCACTAAGGGGACAGAATCTCAAATAAGAAGTACAGGGGCTACATCCGAGGTGGGGCGGCAAACTAGCAAAACGCTTTCCAAAGCCACACAAGAAACGAAAACAATGTAGCAAACAGTCAAAGGAGAAGCTAGGTCCTCAAAGGAGTCAAACAAGCAGCAAAAAGTGCCAAGAAAGGAGCTAAAGTGAGAATCTGGCTTATTGGAGTTTGGAATATGCCCAGTAGTGAGGAAAAGCCTGGCTAGATTAGGGCCCTAGTGCCACATTCCAATACCAAAGAGGCAAAACCCACCTGCTTGACTATGAGGAGCCCTGATGCTTTGAAACACACTGAAGAAAGCTTAATCATCCATCCACTGGTGACATTTTTCACAAGGATGAACCCATGCATACAGCTAGGTCTCTGTCCTGATTAGATGGCAGTCAGGAGAGTGCAGGCCTTTCCTTGCTCGGGAAAGCCCACTGAATGCAAAGGCAACAGATCCAGGATATGCTTCCCAGAACTTTTCTTTCTTGACTCCTGTCTCATCCACAAACCAACATCTTTTCAATAAAGAAAAAACTGGGGGCAGACTTGATCTTTTTCTCTCCTATCCCATCGTTAGGTGCTGAAGCTACACTACCTTCCAATCTTGTCCCTCTAACAACTTAATTATGTTGACATTACACACACAATTGGAAAGAGAAGGCCAAAAATGGCTTACTTTGATGAATGACCAACAGACTTAAGAGTAGAGGAAAAGAATCTCCCAGATTCAATTTTTTGAAGGAAGCAAAGAAAATATTTCTAGGAATTGTTTAACACGGAATAAAGAATTTCCACATTCAGTACTGCAAACAGTCACTACAGAAGCTGGACACACACACACCCCTAAAAAAGAGGCAGATAAGCAACAAAAAGACAGCAAGAGAGTAAGAGAGTAAGGTGCTTCTGCTTTAGCCATATTGGTTGATTGCAAACAGTTAATGTGGAACTTAGACAGAAGGAAGCTGAGTAAGCTGTGTGGTTTGAGGTTTGCTTGCAGCAGTGTGTCAGGGGCCAAAAGGGCAGAGGTGGGATGGAGAATAGTGGAGAGGGATTTGTAGTCTCCCTACAATCTTAAGGGTGGGAAACCTGCCAAGTAGTCAGATTTTGATCATGTGACCACAGAGGTGCTGCAGTGGCTGTAACTTTAGTCATGAGCCCCTTGTTCAACACCCTGGTAACTTCATACAGTCACTGAACAAACGGATGTAAATTGAGGATTACTTGTAGTTCTTTTCTTGCTGTTGTTGCTGTTGCCTGATCACTTGATATTTCCTGACATCATGACTTTCATAACTTTATTATCCACATCTTTGTGTATATGAGAACAGTTGCAATTGTAAGATTGCTTTTAAAATCTCAGCTATTTATTATTATAACTCACTTGGAAAACAGAAGAAAAGTATGTAGAAGAAAAGAACCAGAACAGTTTATCTGAGACTTGACCTCAGTTATTAGTCTGTTTATAATCAATATTTTTTTTTGTCTCCAAAGAAGATTATATTAAATCCAAACACTTATTTAGGTTTCTGCAAAACTCAGCTGTTGGCTTTCAATTCATTGATATGTACCTATTCAGTTTAGACTGTCTTGTTTATCTATTAAAAAATAATAAAATGTACAATGATTAATTATCTTAAAAGATTTAAATTTATTTATTTATTATTTATTTAGGAGATTTACGTTGTCGCCTATTCTCACATGACGACTCAAGGAGGCTTATAAGAATATAAAAACATCATATAAAAACAATAAAACTAATAAAAGAATCATATAATTAATTAATTAAATAATATAGTAAAATAACCTCTGCCCCGCCCCGGCAGAAACACATCATAGGAACCATTTAATGGGCTCCATCCTGCTCTGAGTTTGGTCCAATTGCCATGATTTAACCTTTTTAGATACTTTTGAGCTGGATGATTGAGTCTTCATTTACAAATTAATCCAATACCTTTTCAAAATCATTTTGTCAAGGCCCTGTCCAAAAATCTACTTACACGACACTATTCCAGCTAAAAGTAGTCAGAAACCTGACACTTAAAGATATCTTAGTGTGAGACATTGAAGAAGCCAGGTAAGGGAGGAGGAAGTTCACTGGTTTGAGAATAGGCAGCATAGGTGGGAACTCTGATAAGGCACTCTACTTTACTTGGCTTACTATAAGTCTGCATGGAAACTTCCTTTTGCAATTTCCAACATTTTATATTTGTTCTACTGATCCCTTTCTAAAATCCACATTGTTTTTATTTTTTAAGGTCTCTGCCTGAGGCTTGACATTTTAGAAAAGATAGTTCCTTCTTGCCTTATATTGTATTCAAGCATACAATAAAACATTTGTCTTTAATCCAAGTATGTTTGCATAGATATAATTATAAAAGTATCTTTATTAGTCTATGTCATTCAGAAATAAAAAGACTTCCTGACTTCCGCAGAGAATTAAAAATGGTTCATATAAACTATATTAACACACAAATAATGGTTGCTCCAATTACTTTTACAGTCTGAAAGTTGGAGTTATTTTCTAATTAGAAACATGAGTTCCATAAACATTTATATAAATAACATTATTATAACGAATTTCTTTTTATTCCTCATGAAGTAAATTACAAAACCAGATAAGCTAATCTTCTAAAATAACTTATTAATATTTAGACGCACCCCCATTCTTTGTACTAAGGCATTCAAAGTCTGTTCCAATTTGCTTGTATGGGAGTAATAAAGTTCATTAGGCTAATTATAACTCTCTAAGCCATGGAACAACAAAGCATTAGGTTTCCTTCTTTTCCTGCTTAATTGGGCACATTTATATATTGACTTTCATCATTTTCATCCTGTTTGTAATTATGTTTAATCCTTTGTATGTGTACAAATGTTTTCAAAAAAATGATATTCCTTTGTAAAGTAAGCCCCTGATACTTCCTTGCCTATCTTATTAAAAAAATGTTCTCTGCTTCTTTGGCTCCAATGGATTAAATTGGACTTGTTACAGTTCATAAGAAAAAAAAAACAATTTTCGAATCCATCTAAAATTCGTCTAGTACATGTAATGTTCATTTTTGAGTGGTTTTTTCATATAGAAAAATATTTTATATAAAAATATCCACCATTCTAATAACTTCTACAATTTAGGAATCATAGGAAGCAGCCCAAGTTTGAATTGTTACAGGCAGCTTTTGCCAGATAAGGGGTAATTCCTAGCTGCATGTCCAACATGTACTAAGATTTGCTATTTTGTCCAAAAGCAGTTTATAGAAGGTATATTTTCCCTTCCTCTTCAAAGGTTTTCTCCTGAAGTTATCTTATAAGCAAATAACTTCTCACCAGATTGGCATATTTTGTATCATAGGGAAAAGGTCTTTGTAGAATTGTAGAGAGTTGAAGGAAGGATCTTGATGATAATTTATTCCAACTTTCTTTTTATACGTGTGTAGTCTGTGACTTGCAACAGTTAATTTAGTGACCGTTCAAAATTACAATGATACTGAAAAAAGACTTACTGACAGTTTTTAATCATTAACAACTGTTGCAACATCCCCTTAGTCACATGATCAGAATTCAGATGCTCAGCAATTGACTCATATTTATGATGGTTGTAGTATCCCAGGGTCATGTGATCAGCTTTTGCAAACTTCTGACAAAGAAAGTCAATGGGAAAGCCAGATTCATTTAACAAAAGTGTTACTAACTTAACAACTGCAATGATTCAACAACTTTGACAAGAAAGGTCATAAAATGGGGCCAAATTCACTTAAAAATATGCACTTAGTAACAAACTTTAGGCTCAGTTGTGATCATAAGTCGAAGTCTCTCTCTCTCTCTCTCTCTCTCTCTCTCTCTCTCTCTCTCTCTCTCTCTCTCTCTCTCTCTCTCTCTCTCTCTCTCTCTCTCTCTCTCTCTCTCTCTCTCTCTCTCTATATATATATATATATATATATATATATATATATATATATATATATATATATATATATATATATATATATATATATATATATTCGTAGATTTTCACGGGTGTAGGTATGCTGGTTTTGTTGTATTCGGGTCTTTTCCCGTGTAAGGTTGAGATTGTCTTTGCAACGTTTCGGCAGGATCGCACCTGCCATCTTCAAGCTGTGGGCTTAAAATGTGATTGGAGCTGCCGTCTTTCTGTAAGTCTTGGTGGGAAACAAAGCCATTTTGAAGATGGCAGGTGCGATCCTGCCGAAACGTTGCAAAGACAATCTCAACCTTACACGGGAAAAGACCTGAATACAACAAAACCAGCACATATATATTTGTATTTATCAGTACAAATACAACATATATATATATATATATATATATATATATATATATATATATATATATATATATATATATATATATATATATATATATATATATATATATATATATATATATATATATATATATATATATATATATATATATATATATATATATATAATGTTGTATTTGTACTGATAAATAAATAAAGGGAGACTAGTATAGATCTATTTTGAGCTAATTAGCTCTCATCAGCTAGCCATACCCTTACTGGGATTTGAACCCGGGCTGTATATATCTTAGGCAGGAGTCTTAGCCACTAAGCCACGGGCTCTCTTCCTTATCAGTTGAGCCAGGGAAATAGGTATGTATTTGTGTTACAACCCCTGGTATGCCTAAATATGGGAGGAAGGTCACTACTCCCTCTTTCTGTCCTTCGGCTTAAAAAGGCAACATTAAAAATAAAAATATGGTTTTCTGCCTGCATGGTCTTCTGTGATAAGCCGAAGGACAGAAAGAGGGAGTAGTGACCTTCCTCCCATATTTAGGCATACCAGGGGTTGTAACACAAATACATACCTATTTCCCTGGCTCAACTGATAAGGAAGAGAGCCCGTGGCTTAGTGGCTAAGACTCCTGCCTAAGATATATACAGCCCGGGTTCAAATCCCAGTAAGGGTATGGCTAGCTGATGAGAGCTAATTAGCTCAAAATAGATCTATACTAGTCTCCCTTTATTTATTTATCAGTACAAATACAACACAAATATAAAAAGGCAACATTAAAAATAAAAATATGGTTTTCTGCCTGCATGGTCTTCTGTGATAAGCCGGAGGACAGAAAGAGGGAGTAGTGACCTTCCTCCCATATTTAGGCATACCAGGGGTTGTAACACACACACACACACACACACACACACACACACACACATATATATATATATTAATTTCAGTTATTTCAATTCAATTCATATATATGTGCATGTATGTGTGCATGTATATATGTATGTAGATATATATGAATATGTGTCTGTGTGTGTATGTATATATATATATATATATATATATATATATATATATATATATATATATATGAATATGTATGTGTGTGTGTATGTGTATATGAATTGAATTATATATATTATTGACATTCAAAAAAGATAACAAAAAATTGAAAGAAGGAAAAGCTCAGAAAAGAATTGAAAATGCAAGAAAGAAAAATAGAACATAGAATGACTTCTGACTTTTATTGGTACAGATATAGGAAACTAAACCCTCAAACGTATTACAAAATTAACATTTTCATACATTATTCTAATCATCAACTTTTTGTTCCAGGTTTTTGCCATTTTTTTGGAAAAGTGGTTTCCACACAAAAATAAAATTTGTCACTCCTTTTTTAAAATCGAAGCTGCCAATTTCAACATCTCTGTCAATTCCATCAGCTTCGCCCTACATTTTTCTATAAATGATAAAGGATAATATTTGTAATAGATGGATGGAAATGATGTATCCTTAGTGCTCTCTGAGTTTGGTTGTTTTTGTGCAGATGTTTTATTACCCTAGGTAAGATTGTCAAGTTAGTATGGAATGGGATTTGTTCTTAGTTTATATTCTCATGTCTTCCCTGTCAGTGACAGTGGGAACGGTCTTGGAGATTCTGCTGCCCCAATGGCATTTGGTTGGGCTGTTTACTTTAGCTTGATTTCTGCTTTTTGATTGATGGTCTTATCTTAATCTTATCGATGTTTATCTGGGTATTGATTGCTGGTGGGGAGGTGGTTTGGTTTTTTTGTGACTTATTGATTGTCTCTATGGCCCAGTATGTGAATATTGCTTATGTCTATTTGTCAGGATGCCAGGCTTCTAGAAATTCTACAGGATCCATAATCCTGGATATTTGGGTATTTGGTTTAAGTTGTGTTGTGACGTGGAGCAATGTCATCATAGAGTCTTTGGCTAATTTCAGATCTATGGATGTCAAAAGGACTGTGACATCAAATGAGACCATGATTTTGTCTTCATTTATAATGAGGTCTCTGATTGTTTGAAGACACTATAGTAGGGAGTTAATGGAGTGTTGCCTCCCCTTTGAAGTGCCGAAGCTTTTTTGATAATTCTTGTAGGTTGTTGATGTTGTAGGTAAAGATTCCTGATAGTGATACAGTTGGATGGAGAGATATACCAGGTTTGTGTATTTTGGGCCATCCATAGAAACATGGAAGGGAGTATTTACAAATTACGTAAGTAGGTAGATTCTTCCAACTTCAAAAATATAAAAACTACACAGCTGTTATAATATATAAAAACAAAATTCCAATAAGAAATCTCCATTCAGCCTGAAAGAAAGGTCTCTAGTTCCAATTGTGTACACACACACACACACACACACACACGATCTCATTATTTTCTAGCTTTGTCAATGTCCACCAAAGATTTAAAAAAAACATTCCTTCAGTTTGATTATATTTCCAACAAATATTCCCTTACATAATTTATCTAGTGTCATGTACCAACAATACAGCATTTTGTAAAAAATTTCTTTAAGATTATAATTTAATATAAATTTCAAATCTTTGTTCCTCATATTCTTTCATTATATTCAAATTTGTTGCCCATTTTATTATACCTTCTTTAACCCATTCATCCTGTTTCGATTTTCACTAAATATTTATACATCTTAGCAATAATATGATCATCATTTGTACAGATTGTACAGCAAATTCAGCTTTATTGTTTTCAAATTCATAATTTCTGTTATACAATTTAAATATTCATATTGGTTGAGCATAAGGAAACCAATAATATGTGAAATCTTCCAACTTCAACATTTTTCTTATTTTAAAGTTACACACCTTCAGGAAAATCAGCAAATAAGCATAAATTAACCATTTTAAAATTATCAGTTTCCTTCTTATAAAAAGGTTTCTTTGGTGACAACCATAAAATAATTTAGGAAACAGTTTGCCCTGATATCTGTTCCAAATTTTCAGTAGAACTCACCTGATAAAATAATGTTTAAAATTTACATTCACTTCCACTTCATTGTTCCACAAATAACCATGTCATCCAAATCTTAAATCATATCCTTCTAATTCTAATAACCTTCTCTTTCTTAAAATCAGTTACTGATTTACTGACTTACACTTACAGTCACTCACCCAAACGAAATAAGTAGCAAATACAATTTAAAATTTGGTACTTTTAATCCCCACCCCACCCTGTTAGTACCCTGCAGAAGTTTATATTACATTTTTGGTTTCGTACTGTGCCAAACAAATTAGGGATATACTTTTGCCGTTGTTTAAATGATACATCAATTATCAATAATACCCTTATTGTCTGGAATAAAAATAGCATTCTAGGTAAAACATTCGTTTCAGTCACAAAAGTGCTTCCAACAGTGGCTATTGCAGTTTCTCCCATCTCAGCATATCTTTTTCAACTTTGTTCCATACCTTAACATAGTTGATTTGAAACAAGATGCAACTCATATTAGTCAAAATAACCACTTAATATGGAGAGGGAGAGGGAGGAGAGAGAGAGAGAGAGAGAGAGAGAGAGAGAGACTCCAACACACACACACACACACACACACACACAGTGGCTTCAGGCAATTCAGCAATAAAATCTATGGAGATTTCCTTCCAGGATGCCATGAGAATAAGCTGACACCCTCTTCAGTATGACAGCCCTTCAAACATTGGAAGACTCCTATCATATCTCCCCTTAGTCATCTCTTCATTAGGCTAAATATAGCTAGTTTCTATAGACATACCTACTCATCATATGATTTAGACCCCTTATCATTTTTGTTGCTCTTCCCTACACTCTTTCTAGTGCTTCAGCATCCTTTTTATATTGTAGTGTATATAACGGTAGTATATATTACAAGGCTTGTAGTTCGATTCTATTACAAATCAAATGGTTCATTTCAGAATAAAATAATTATTATTTCAAAAATAAAAATGTGAGAAAAATATGGTATAGAGTTTCTATTTATAGAAAGATATATGTGGTCAAAAATAGCAAGGAATAATTAAAATTGAAAGAAGCAGACAAAGTAGTTGATGGTAAATAAGAAGCTTCTGGCAGAGTGAATTGAATTAAAATCACAATGAGTCAAGTTATCTATTGGCTATATATGCTGTCTCCCATTTTTCCACACAACAACTCTGTAACAAAGTTGACTTAAGAGTGACTAGCCACAAACTATCTAATGAGCTTCTATGTCCGACAGAGGACTACAAACTGGGTATCTCCTTGCCAATACAGCACCTTGACAACTGCCCCTTGGAATGAAATTGAATGAAGAAACACTGGAAGGAATATTGTATCGCAGTATATTAATAATTCTCATGCATATTCTTGTACTAATATTCATTCATATAGTGGAATTCTAAAGAATCTTACATATTTTCATGTCTAAGAAAAGAAATAAATTTAAAAAGTCATCAAAATTGGGATACTTTTGTTAAACAGAAAAGCTGCAGATGTTTAATTTTGTACTGTATCTAGAGAGATATAAAATAACGATCAGTTTTGCTTCTGAAGTTGCTGTGCAATTTATTTAATATTCATGTGAAGACTCTATACTTACTTATTAAAGAGTATATTAAAGAGGACAACCAGCAGCAAGGTAGATGGACTGAATTAGACAATTAATACACCATTAGAATACCTTAAGGACCATATTATGGAAAGGTTGTTACTGTAATGTTGACACTAGCACTTAATCTATCAAGAAGTTGGAAGTAAATATTTAAATATGTGAAATCTTTTAACTTCTTTGATCATTGTTAAAAGAACTACTGAAATGTTTAAAAAAAGACTAACAGCTTTGCTTTAGAGTAGTTGCCTTCTAATTTTTCTCTATGGCAAAAAGATGACACACTGAAGCTAGTGGTGGGATTTAATAATTTTTACTACCGGTTCTGTGGCTGTAGCTTGGTAGGCATGGCTTGATGGGCGTGGCAGGGAAAGGATACTGCAAAATCCCCATTCCCTTCCCACTCCAGGGGAAGGATACTGTAAAATTCCCATTCCCTCCCCATCCGCCTAACCTGCTTTCCAGCTCCATTCTCCTGTCAAGGGCAGCAAATAGATGGGGGAGGGGTCAGCCAGAGGTGGTATTTGCCGGTTCTCCAAACTACTCAAAATTTTCACTAACAGTTCTCCAGAACTGGTCAGAACCTGCTGAATACCACCTGTAACTGAAGCACACATAAGTACAAACTTTAAGCAGAGGGGAAAAAAATGCCTCGTTCACATACAGTAAAATAGATATTGGCCTATTGCCCCAAAGTAAAAGTATGGAATTCATTTATAGCAAGGGTTATACCATTAATATGAAATATAAATGAGATAATAAGGCAGAACCTAGCCCTGGTTTACTCCTTTTTTAAAAAAAGAATTTTATTGGTTTTAAACATTTATGGGAAAAGGTAAAGGGGTACATAGAAAATTTTGGCAGCTCCCACGCTAGTGGTAGAAATCCCTCCAAATCTCACAATGTTACAATATTAAAAACAACGTATAAAAGATAAGCAAAAAACAGAATCTTATTCTACATTGTATCAACCATGTGTTCAATCATTTTTCCTTTGTCACTTTCTAGTATATCAACAATTACAAATATTTCAAATACTTTTATTTTTGTGACCTGAGCCTTTTCGATATTGCTCCTTCCTCCCTGTCCCCAGGTGGAGCAGCCTCCCCTCCTTCATATCTTGTACCTTGCTACCCTTTTCACTACCTTCCCTATGTTCGTACTCTAAGAGAGAGAAATGTTTTTTAATGAAGGCTTCAGCCTCCTGCACTGTATTAATTCTAATTCTGTTTCCCTCCCAAAAGATCAACATTCCCTCTGGCAATAACCATCTAAACCAAACTCCTTTATTGTATAATTTATTTGATAAGGAGGAATACTCCCTCCTTCTCTCTCTTATCTTTTTCGGAATTTGCTTAAGAATGGTGATTTCTTCATCTTTATATTTTAGTGGTCCCTCCCTTTGGGCCCCAAGCACCTCATCCCTTGTGGTCCTGAGAAATTTAACATGTACTCCCTTGCAACATTATGACTTCTAGCATATGCTGAATTAATCCTGTAAACCAGATCCATATCCCACCACAGCTGATCTTTGTCTCTCTTGATATATTCTGCTAAAATTGTAATCATAATATCCTTAAGGTCTTCATTTTCTGTCTCTGGTAGATTCTGGAATCTGAGAAAAAAGGACATTCTTTCAAATTCTATTTTTGCCATAAAGTTTTCCAGTTCTACATTTCCCTTCCGGATTGCCTTAACCTCCTCCCCCAGCCCAGCCTCTCCCTCCTCCAACACCACAATTCTCTGTTTGTTTTCTGAAATATGATGTTTAACATCTCTGAGTTCATCTTTGAGATCTGTCACCTCTTTTTTCAACTCATTTTGACCCCTCATAATTTCTTGAAACATTTGAGTAACAGATAGCTCTTTTGGGCTCTCTCCAGACCCTTCTTGTTGTAACAATGAAGTAATTTTCGTTTGCTGCATGCTTGGACTGGAGGTGGCAGATGCGGGAGCCGAAAATGGCTTGCCCGTTGGTGGTTTCTTAGGCCCCATTTGTCTTAAGTTCAGAGATGTATATAAGTCTTTTACAAAGAAAATGGCATCAGCGGATTGCACAGCTGTGCTGGTCCAAGGAGGCAGGCAAATCCGAAAGTGAAGAGTTAATTCTCCTTCACAGTTCCAAGGCACCGAGGCACACCAGAAAGGGGAAAAGTCAAATAATCAAAGTTCAGAAAGACCACATAATAGGGGAGGTCCTGGTCTCCCTCAGAGAGGGTAATAAAACAATACCACAGGGTGTTTTTTTTCCGAAGGTAGTTTCCAAAGGCAGACTTCATTTGTAAGTGCAAAAACCATCTTAGCTCCTCCTTTCACAGAGAGAAGAACGGAGATCTCCATAAAGTTTTTTTTAAGAAAGACAGCTCAGCAATCATCTCTTGCAATTGTGATAGCGATCTTTCTCACATAGTTAGTTCAAGTGATGAGTCAGCCTTTGTTCTCTCTCCATTCCAATATAGAGAGGGATAGTTCAAGTGCCGCTTAATCTGAGGGGGGGGGGGTAAAGAGAAGAAACACCCCCCTCTAATCTTCAGTTTCAAATAAGTTGAACACGAACTTACAGTAGCCTGCTGCTTATCCTTTAATGACGATTAAGGAGATCAGGATGGCTCCCCCACCACCAGCATTCAGCCGTTCTTCCTTGGATAAACTCCTTCCTCCCAGAGCCCATTCGGCGAAAGGGTGGACAGCCCAAAGCTGTCCCAAACCCCCCTCCGCTCCCGGCTCCTAGGCGAAGCTGAAAACACCCCCGCCAGCTGCTGCCGATTCCGGGGGGTTTCAGCAAGTCGCCCTTTGGCAGAAGACCCCTCCAAGGCCCCTGTGCTCCTTACGGAGCCAACCGAGGAGATGAGCAGCGGACAGCACGTTCGTCGCCAGCAGGAACCGGAAGTGATCTCCTGGTTTACTCCTTTTTAATGTGCAACAGGGGGGATCAGTTTGCCTATATCTATTTGCTTAAAACTATTCTTGCGCTTCAAAGTTATCAGCTCATAAAGTGAGGCACAACTTGGTCACTAAGCAAAGCAGTTGCTAAGTGAAACAGCAACTGTGCTTATGATCTCACTTCAGCTATCATTTCATTTACAGACCTATGAAAATTTTCAACATGAAAACTGTTCATAAAATTACTTTTTCATTATAAATGTGCTCGCTAAACAAGATGGTTGCTAAATAGAATATGGAATATGGAACATGGAACATAGAGAATAAAATGGAATGGAACAGGATATTCTTTATGGGCCAAATGATTGGACATACAAGGAATTTTTCTCAGGAGCATAAGATCTCAGTGTACTTACAAGTAACAAAGTGATAAATCACAAATCCTAATGTAAATGAGGTCTGTTTGTAGTTGTGAAATTTCTAGGATCTCTATTATTAGAAACCATAGTGTATGCCCATCAGGGAATTAAGACTCAGTTGTGTACTTATTTTTAGAAGCCTATCTGTTTTTCAGGCATGGAGTATCTAATTCTGTATTCATGGCATTCCTCACTAAGGTGTTGCATTTGGCCTATTTATTGTTGTGGCTGTTTCTTTATTACCTAGATTTGTCCAAACACTTGCATACTATCTGTGTTATCTTTGATCATGAATTAATAAATAAAATACTGGTAAATAATGGGCAAAGACTTGCAAATCTTTTGAGCCCTGCAGATCTCTCCAAAGCTTTTGTTGGAACAATATTTATCTCTGTTGATAAAACAAACTATTGCTTCCACTTAGGCAACTCACTTTCAGTTCAATCTATTTCACAGGGGTGAGATGAGGAAAGTGAGGTGACTAAGCACTAGGTACACCAACTCTAACTTCTGAATAAGTATGGAATTTAATCCAACTTTTATGGAGCTTAACTTAAGTTAACTTATCCAACCATATAAGGCATGCATAACTATTTTTTAAATTCTGCTTATCCAAATTGGCCCTACAGTTGTAACTCCTATATTCTCTCTCACACACATTACAGATGGCAGTTATTACTTTTCAATATCACATGACTTTCTCTTGGTTCTAAAAAGAGATAAAATAAATGGGCGGAAGTGGAGTTGTAGGGATGCCAAAAGTAGAGAAGGCCAGAGATGGGCCTTTGCCAAATTGGAGGTTATGGGTACTGGGCCCGGGCTCCTGTAATTATGTAATTTTATATTACTGAGTTGCAGTGTGGATCTGTGCATTCTTCCTGTTCCCGTTTTATACAGTACTCATTGCACCTGAAAACAGGACAATTTTCTCTCTCTTTTTTTTTAGTCCATTGAAATCAGTAGACCAGTAATTGAGAATGAAGAGGGAAACCTGACTGTTTCTACCTTTGTTTTTCAAACACACTCCACTCCATCACCACACTACCACCTCCTACTTCACTTCCACACTCATGCCTGCAACACCCCTCCTCTTTCTCTCTCTTTTCAAGATCATTTTGAATATATTTCAGATGGAATATGGACTGTACAGAAGATAAAGAGAGCTGTAATTATATAATTTGATCCAACATAAAATATTGAAACTCTAAAAAATAAGAAAAGAGTCAAATTTGAAGATCCCATTCTTGCTTGGATCATTTTAGTCCTATATGACTGCTAAATAGAAAGCCCTCCCCTCTTTTAAACATTTGAAAATATAAATCAGAATCTTCTAAAAAGTTATTTCTGTGCAACCTAGGAAGAATCAACACACACCTATATATGCTGTAAAAGTGTGACCATGAAATGTGCTACTTTATTTCCTTATAAAGAATTATTCTAACTAAATTGTATAATTGAGTAAACTTTCATAGAATTCAATACCTAAGAAAAATATTTTTGACAATTGACCACTTCTGAATTTTATGTCAGTCGGACCTTTCCCCTAATACATTCAGAAATTTAATCATGAGAGATAGGAAGAAACACATCCTTTAAGCAATTATTATGATTCAGTTCAGTTGTAACAAATCAGTTAATTTCAATGTTGTTTCATAAAGTTTAAGATACACTTTTTGTCTCTTCAGTTGATGTTTAAGAAGCATTTTTATCACACAATGTCATTTTTGATAGTGCTTTTATTGGGGAAAAGAGATTATTCCAGTTAGAAGATATTATGAATATCTTACATTTTGGGAGAGGAGGGGGTTATGGCTTTTATGAAAATCCAACCTCGATAAGGCAAACATATCCAACATTAACTTGCTCCTTCTATTTTCAGCACAGCAATCACCATCTGAAATGTGTTGGACTGAGAGAGAGTGACTGGTCTGAAGTCACCTAGTTAGCTTTCATGGCTAAGGCAGAACTTGAACTCACTTTTTCTTGCTTTCTACCCTGGTGCCTTAACCACTAGACCAAACTGGTTCTCTTTACAAACCGCAATCTCTTTCTGCAACTGAACTTTATCTTATTTTCCATAGTGAGTCTTTTTCTCCCTTGTTTGTTCTGCAGTAATAATAATGTTGGATATGTAGGAAAGCTATGTATTCTTAAGGAAACATGTTTTGCAATGCAGTAATTACAAGTTGCAAAGGAGCCTCCTGGAATTACAGGCTTTCTGAATATCTTGGTTGCTGTGATTCTCAATTTAAAAAAGAAAGATGTCCCAAATTTCTCTATTTTTACCTATATTGTTTTAACCTGATCTATAATTTTCAGTTAAGTGGACTACAGCCTAGCAGAATTGGCCCTGAGAGGTTTTCTTTTAATTCTGTCCTCTTTCACAAAGTATCTCTTATATCTTTCTTCTAGATATTCTTTTGTAACTTTTTCTTCAGCTGTTGTTTTATAAAGAACTGATATATTCGGATACACAATATTGGCATATTTTCAATAAGTTTTGCATAGTTTTTATATTAACACCCTGTTTGTAATCAATAAAATTATAAATATTTAGTTTTGAAATCGGAAATTACTTTGAAGAAAAATATATATTTAAAAGGTTAGATGGGTAGATTTTGTGCCTTTAATTTATCCCCCTATTATTTAATGTGTTATAGAGAGAGGTGGGGAGGGAGGGAAAGAGAGAGAGAGAGAGAGAGAGAGAGAGAGAGAGGGAAAGAGAGAGAGAGAGATCTTTATGGTCTCTATTTAGTGATGTTTGTTACCCTTTGGATCTTACCACTGATGTATACCATCCCTGATTTTAAGAGCTGATTCAGACTAAAATATTCATCCTTTACTGTGTCTTAGAACACAATTGCTCAGGATTTGATAGTTTTCCTTCAAAGGAAATAATGGATGATTTTTCCAAAAGTTGTGAATGAATTGATGATAGAAGTTTAGAATATTTTATTAGTTAATCAATAAAGGCTTATTTGCACATGGTTGTCATTATTTGTTCAAACAGCCACTGAATGCATGTATTGAATCTTGTGACATAGGGCAGATATAACTAAAGCATTTGTAAAATCACTAGAATTTAATGCCTGGATTCATTCATTTCAAATAAAATGGTCAAAAACTCATGGTAAATACAGAGCATAATGTATGAATTCAGTTAATCTCTGATATCACTGGTACATGGTAAGATACAGTAGGGGACAAAGGAACTGTTTAAATGTTGTGCAATTCTTGGTTATGGAAATTATCAACCAGCTGCAAATCACTGCTTCCTCCTCATCTGCCTCAGGGAAAAAAGAATTAATATTACTTATTCTTTTTAAAACTGAGGCCTCAGCCAGTGAAAATGTAGTTCAGGAGCACGGAGGAGGCTGTCGCAGCCACAAACAGCTCGGGAGGGCATGTGCATGTAAGGGACCCTCTGTAGTGTCAGGGATGCCAGTGATGGCCTGGGCGGGGCTGGGGGGAGCCATTGTGACGGCCTACTTCATTGCTCTGCCAGCAAAAATGAAGCTCCTATTTAATTATCACCATCAACGACATCCAGACCATGTGTATTATTGCCAAGCCAGATCTTCATTATTGTGTGTGTGTGTGTGTATACACACACACACACACACACATTGTATTTGTGTTACAACCCCTGGTATGCCTAAATATGGGAGGAAGGTCACTACTCCCTCTTTCTGTCCTTCGGCTCATCACAAGAAGACCATGCAGGCAGAAAACCATATTTTTATTTTTACTGTTGCCTTTTTTTATATTTGTGTTGTATTTGTACTGATAAATAAATAAAGGGAGACTAGTATAGATCTATTTCAAGCTATTTAGCTCTCATCAGCTAGCCATACCCTTACTGGGATTTAAACCTGAAATATATATATACATTTTTTACACAAATGCAGAACTTTTTTCTTTTAAAAAATATCACCTCTCCATTGTAATCTCTGATTACTAGGTCTCCCCTCCTCCCCACCAGCGAACATAGATTGATAGATGAAGGAATTGCAAGAAAGTAAACAGCACACAATGCAGAATATATTTAGCTGTTTGTGTAGTGAGGCTGTGGCATATTGTGTGTGTGTTTGTTTAATTTATTTACTGCCCATCTTGTTTCAACACTGGGTGATTTACAACATGATAATTAAAAACATTAAAATCATCAGATGTGAAAGATTAGCAGATAAAATAAAAACATTAACACAATTTGGAGAAGATGGGAACCAGATACATGGTGGTGAGGAAGTGGGATTAGCTTTTAATTAGTCAGTTAAGTTTCCCCATTAGTATCCAAAATCATCTAGAAAACCAGGTCTAAATATTTTATGAAAAGTCAATCTCACCTCAGGTGGTAAGCTATTCCAAAGGGCAAGAACCAGAGTAAAGAAGGTTCTTCTGAACCTCACCAACTGAAATTCTTCCACCAACGGGCTCCACAGTATGCTCCCTCTGGCAGGGCGGCCCAGTCCCACCAGGGTGAGATGGTGGGTATCACCATCAATGGTTGTGCTCATTGGTTGTATTCGCCAACTGCAGCTTATGTTTGATAACACTGTTCTGCATATTAAATCATGGTCACCATTATCAACTTTTACAAATTTAGAAAGTATAGTTGTTAGAAGGAAAAGTTTTAATTGCATTGTAATGAATAAAACCTTTAGTTTGGGCCCCAATTTAAAATATTAGAAAATAATTACTGTATTTTTTGGAATATAAGATGCACCGCCCCCCCAAAGTGGGTGAAAATTGGGTGCTTTTATACACTGAATGTAGCCCTGCCCACCCACTATCCCCTACCCTTCGGCCTCTGCGCATCGTGTTTTAGACCTTTTCTAGGCTGTAGGGATTGCCACAGATTCCCCCCTCCATGCTTTGCATTTTTGGCCACTGCGCCTTGCATTTTCAGCCTTCGAATTTTCAGACCTTTTCAAGGCTGCGGGGATTGCCAAAGCACATTGCCGCAGATCACTGCCTCCGCGCATCACATTTTCAGTCTCTGCACATCACATTTTCTGTCAGCAATTGGAGGTGATATACTTTGGCAATCCCCGCAGCCTTGAAAGGGTCTGAAACAGAGTATTCGGAGGCCTAAAACACGAGGTGCAGAGGCCAAAAAGGCAATCCGGCTGCTGCCTTGTCGCACCGGTTCTACGCCACGCCTGCTGCACTCACCGGAGCTCCCTGCAAAGGTCAGCTGCATTTTTGACGCTACTTTTGAACCCCCAACAAGGCACATGCGAGCAAAGTGAGCTCACAACCAGCGAACCTATTGCTAATGTTCACCTCTGGGAATATTTGATTGGGGGTATTCAGCTGCTCTTGCTGAATTAGGCTAATGTGCTGAAACTGACCAGGCTATTTGCCAAGGACACTAGCCAGATGAATACCGATGGATGCTGTTAGGCGGAGGCAGATTTTTTTCCCCTTATTCTCCTGCCCAAAAACTAATGTGCGTCTTATACTCTGGAGGGTCTTATATTTTAAAAAATAGAGTAATTTGGATTTTGATCTAACTGGATTAAAGAGTACAGAATAACAGGTGGAAGGAACCTTCTAGTTCAACCCTTCTTGCTCAAGCAGACCCTATATCATTCCAGGAAAACAGAGAAAGATGAGAAAGGGATAATAATATGTGGGCTTAATGCACTTGGTGGTGCTGCCGCTTGCAAAGTATGCTTCCTGATTGTACTGTCTAGTTGTACATGCTGCCATTGTTTGCACTCAACAGTGGCGGATTAACGCTTACTGGTGCCCTAAGAACCAACAAATCTTGGTGCCCCCCTCCTTTGTACATATTGTACAAATCTTTATTAGTTTTTTTTTTCTTTCTCAACTTTGTGGTGCTTCCTTAGGCCTGGTGCCCTAAGCATGTGCTTAGTCTGCTTAATAGTTAATACACCACTGGCGCTTACCACTGTTGTTGCTGCCGCCACTGTCATTTTCTCCATCCTCCTCCTCCTTCCTTCTGTCCTCTTCCTTGCCCTTATTATCCCTTTTTTCCCTCTTTCCTTCCTTCTTCAAATTGTACTTATTTAATGCCCCCTTACCTTTGCTCAAACTTCACCTCTTTCTCCCCACAATGGAGCACTTCCTCTGCCAGCGCCACCATCTTTCTCTAGAAAATTAATAATTGTTCTGATTAATTAACTTAATTTGTCAAGCTTATATCTTCGCATGTAAAAATGTCCTGTTATAGCCATATATATAGAATTCTAAGTGTTTACTATGGTAACGCATGCTTATATAACTTCATTTATATAACTATATTTTTAATATATTCACTTATTTTTAAGCACTAGTTATATAATTTTTGATAACATATTCTTTTTTCTTTTTCTGTTATTTTAAAAGCATTAAAATTAATAAAATGTATTGTTATCACTTGTATGAACTTTGAATTTTTCTGACTAATCAGAACGCATATGTTAATCTTAGACTTAATATCTACCTCAAATTATAAAATTTGAAGGGAATATTAGCTTAAAATGAAAGAAAATACTGAATAGGTTAAAATTGTATTATTATATAAGCTTCTGTGTAAAGAATATTTGGGAACTAAAATTTATTATATCCAAACAATTATCATATCAAGACTGCATATGCAATTGCATTTGAGCAGAAAATATAACATTTTATCAAATTCATCATATGTCTACTCTGGGTCATAATTTGGAGTTTTCTTACAAAACTGCTGAGTCAGTTACTAAGCTGTCTTTAAAAACACTATTTAAGTTCAAGTTGTTAATTTGAAGCCAAACAGAAATCATTTTGTTAATATTTGAATTTCGTTTCTAGAGTGTAATAAAATATGATTGTCCTGGATTCACTAGTCCATAACCCAGTGACTATGGAAAGCTATCCAAGCAGTTAACCTTTTCAACAAGGAAGACTGTATTTCACTATCAAACTTTATTAAATGCTGCAAGTTCCATAAAACACTGATACTTGCAGGTGGGTTGAGATTGCAGCACAAAAACTGACTGGCTTCTCTGGATGGAAAAAGGAGGGTGGAACGGCCTCACTTCCCTTCTCTTTTCCACCAATGCTTTGGTTAATGATATGATATGATAGCTTTATTGATTAGCCTATATGGTTAATGGAAGTGATGAGATAGGAAAGGGAAAGTAAACCCTGAACTCTTCCTTGTTCAGGAACATGCTGCACCTATTTTGGCCAGTAAGGTCAGGGTTGCTAAATTTTACCCTTAAACTAGCTAAATGAAAAACACATTATTGTTTTAAAGGCACAGTATTGTACATTTGAACAAGCAGTTACAACAGAAAGAAGTTAACCCTGCCCCGCCAGAATAGCAGGGCAGAAGAGCGATCTTTTTAAAAATAGTGTATTAATAGCTTCATTTCTTTTTTTTAATAGAGTGATAAAAATAAAGATTGTTTTCTTTTGAAGTAGATATGCTACAAATGTTAAATTGTTGGGATAAGAGGCTTCTACGGTATATAGGTTATGAAATAATTACATATGTAATTATTTGCAGCTAAAACCAGAAGCTAAATAGTGGAGGAATCACATCACCAGAGATTGCCAGACTTCCTTTTATGGATTGTTGATGAACATGTGTGCGATGCTTTGTTCTGTAAGTTGTGGAGAGGACAAAAATAGCATGTAATTGAGAACTTTAAAAAAAATCAGACTGGAATTAGTTTCCATCCACTGTTATTTATAACTAAAAGTTCTAATAGCTTTCTAATTACCCATTAATTATACACTTTATGGGGCTTCCCTATATCTATCCCATCCAATCTGGCAATATGGTAGATACATTTTTGGAGAAGTCTTCTTTCAGAGAACCTAGAACTATACCTTGTAGGGCTTTTAAGGTGATAACCAGTGTTTTGAATTGCAACTAAAACAAAATTGGGGGCCAGTGCAGCTTCCACAATAGGGATATAATCAGGGGTGGGATCCTAACGGTTTAACTACTGGTTCGCTGCGCACACATGCACAGTTTAGAGAATACTTACCTTTGGGATTGCTGCTTGGGAAGTAAAACAGCTGAGGCGCGGCAATTCACTCTGCCGCAGGACTCAGCTGCGAAGATAAAGATAGGTAAAGTGCAGGGGCGGGGAAGGGGCAGGCCTATTTGCTTGTGGGAGCAAACTGGTTCTCTCCCAGCTGATCTTCAGAGCTACAGGTTCGGACAAACCAGTAGAATCCCACCTCTGGATATAATGTGGGCAAACTTAAAAGATCTCAGTACTGTGCATATTGCTACATTCCAGACCAATTGTAGCCTCCAGGTGTTGTTCAAAGATGGTTCCATAGAGAGCATATTCTAGTAATCTAAATCAGAGTAACCATAAACAAAGCTTCCTGTCTATGAAGTCATGAGTGACAATGACCAAGCCCTCCTTTATAAGTTTTATTGTTAACTGGGTATGTGTATTTTTTTCTTTTTATTTTCTGTCTTTGTTTTATGAAGGGCACTTTTTGAAAAAAAAATGCAATCAAAGTCTATTATATTTGAATGACTTTATTCCTTCCTTTCCCCACAAATCAATGCTAATATACCACTCATTCATTTTGGAAGGAAATCCTGATTGTTCAAATGCATATTATCTCAAGGTATTTATTTCTCTCCCCCTCTCCTTTTTTTAAACTATTTGAGGGAGTCTTTTTATATCAATACCCTACATTCATATCTTACTTTAAAGAATAATTGTGTTCAAATGTGACAATGTTCTGTTGATAGGGCAACATTTTCTATGAATGCTTTATCTGCTGGCATTCATATACTATGTAACACGATCATGTTATTTCTGTTTCAGGCTGTGTAAAGTGCAAAGTTATTTTTATTCCATTAACAGCTGCTTATTAGGACTAAATATGAGAAACTGCTTTCGTAGATCAATCCTATAATATTGATTTTCCCTTTTCCAGTTCTGTATCATAGGCTGACTCCTTTTGTCATATTGTTGTGATTATTGGCCATATGAATAAAGGGTCATTTAAATAATGATTTTTTGTTATAACTTAGTAGGTTTTTTAGAACTAAGCACACAGGACTGTCAAGCTAATTGATACTTTAAAATAGCATAAACATTATAGAAATTAGTCATTGAATCACAGCTAAGACTTCAGGAACAGCTTGTTCCGTCCTATACTTTCTTTTTTCCTCTTTGGAGTAGAAATGTATAAAATATAATAGTTGAATGTAATTACCAGTTTCTTTTCATGTTGTTCTAATAACCAATTGACTGTCAAATCCAGATAGGATTATTAGTAAGAAAAGAAATTATCCTAAGTATTTCTTAATACATTTGCTGATAAAATCCCTGCGGTTACTATTCTCTGATTAAAATATATTTTTCACATTTTCACATCCAAAAATATTATTATTTCAATATTTTTTTTGTATACAGAATATACAGTATGTAATACAAATAAATAGTGCTTCCTTCTCCCATTTTCTCCCATGGGCCAAATTGGGGCCAAATTACCCATTGAACATCTATGGTTGTGGGTGGTTTAGAAATTCACTCTTCATCATTATTTCAACATTTTTAGACAAAATACATTGTGTTGGCATTCCTTGAGATAGTGTAATACATCTATTTTTAGTGATCCTAACATTATCTTATCTGCTAAGGATATAGTTATTGTATCTATTTTATCAATGAAAATGAGAAAATACTTATGGCACTAGCTTCATTCTATACAGAACAAACAGTATCAATATACTATCTGAAAACCAAGTGTTTATCCAACCTTAATACATTAAAATTCACAAATGACAAATAAATGGGACTCAGACTAAGTTGATGTGCATCTATAAATACCTTTGGGTGTGTTTCCTTGCTCCTCTATCCTGAAATGTTCATGTTTTTTACAATGAGATATCACACCCGCTATAACAGAGGTGGGTTCCTACCGGTTCAGCCTGGTTCGGCCGAGTCAGTAGTAACTCGGTCGCCCACGCACCAAACTGGTTTTACTGTTGGCGGGCCCATGTTGATTTTTGGTTCTGCGCATGCGCAGAACAATATCCATTGCAGAAATATAATTTTCCCCCATTTTCTAAAGTTCTGTGGATGCTCCGACCTTTTTAGTGCAAATGCGCACATGCATGTAATGCATGTTTGGTTGGATTGCAAGTAGAGTAAAGTTTTGTCTATCTATATGTATATCTATATCACTTGAAACTTGAACATTGAACCTTTCAGAGGATATTTTAATACTATGAGGACACTGTTCTCCTGTGCACTGCTTGGAGAGCTCAAGCATGGGTTAAATTAGTCTGGTTGCCCTAGGACTGAGTTCAATTTTTCTTCAGCCACGCCTCCTGTTCCACCTTAAGGCCAGTTTTTCAATTCAGTCTGGCCCTTAAGGACACAGTTGAGTGGGTTCCATGTATTTCAAAATTTCAGTTTGGACTCTCCAAATTTTGCACAGGTTTATTGTGTTAGTTTATTTTTTTCCCTTTTTTATTCATTTACTTAGAATATTCCCTTTTTTTGTTTGAATCTCTGTAGAGGAAAGAGCGGGCTGTTGGGGTAATTGCCTTCTGTGCTGTTTAGGTCGGAGGCAAGGCTGTTTATTTGCCCTGCTCGTTGGCGTGCCCGGGGAGCATTTTCCAGCCATTAGCCAAAAAGAGCTGCTCTCACACGACTCAGCGTCACTGAGATTTGACAGCCGCTATTTTCCGAACACATTCCTCAACACAGGCAGTGGCCATTTTAAGCCTCCGCTTCACACGCTTTTATTTGTAGCCTTATTGCTGTGCCACCCGACTCCAAGAGGACTGCCGCCAAATTGTGTGCGACGCTGTCCGGGTTGCTAGCTCAGTCACTGCCTCCCTCCTTTTATTGTGCAAGGCAGTTTTGGAGCTTTGGCCACCATGTGTTCATCTTCTGTGTCTGGATTCCTCCCCTGCTATTGGCATGTTACAGAGCTCTTACACCACCGCTAATTGACCTGAGGCGTGGCGGACCTGCTCGCTGTACCTTTCTGGCCAGCTTCCATCGCAGCCAAAGCTCCAGGAGCTGATCACCTACAGCCTTTCATTTGAGCCTCTGGAGGCTGGGAAGTAAGTGACAGACAACCTGAACTCTGTCGCCTGCAGAATGGCTGGCGCCCAGTCACATGCTGCATCAGAACAACCTTGCCCTTCCAGAGATGGCCACAGTCACAGTTGATCAGGCTCTGCTGGGGCCAAGGCCACAGGCAGAGCCAAGGGGAAAGGCAAGGTGGCGGGGAAGGGCAAGGCAGCAGGGAAGGGCAGGTCTTCCAAGACATCAGACAAGGATGCCAAACACTGCCAACGAGCCCTAGAGAGAGAGTTCGAGAAGGCCCAGTGCCAGAATAGGGCAAAGGAACAACAGGCTGGACCACCGGGGGAGGGAGACTATTCCCTCGATCCACACCCAGATCCTATGCAGGTCGTTGAGGAGGAAGGGGAGCTATTAGAATTGTCCCCTGACAACTTGGTGGGTCCAGTCTCTGTCCTTGGAACCTGATTCCCCACCTGAATCTCCCTCCATTCTTTCAGGGCTGGAGCCTCCCACTATTCAGGGTAGACGCTCCAGGAGGGATCAGGGGCCTCAGTTATCAGAGATTCAAGAGGTGATAGCCCGAGCCATTTCTCAGGGCATAGTTGAGGGCCTTCAACATAGGGATACTTACCCAGCCAGCAGGCCCAGGAAGGATGGGGCTGGAGTCAGTAGATGCAGAGCGAGACATCCATCCCTGGAATCCTTGGTGATCAGCGAGGTTTCTTTGGGGGAAGAATAGGAGCATGATGAGCAGGAGCTGTCTGAGGATGAGGATCTTCCTCCAGACATCCCAGCCTTTTCGGGCCTATTTCAGCCTACTACCTTTAAGTCTACCCTACATAAAGCTAAGTCCATCACTCAGCTGGGTACTTCATTCCCGGCAGGCCAGGAGATTCCAAGGTGGTCACTCCCAACCCCAGAGATAGCATGTTCAAGGCACAGGCCCCACCTCAGGATCTGGTTCCTGTGCCTGACTTTTTATGGACGTGGTGCAACGCCAGTGGATCCAACCTGTTTCCCTAGCCGCACCCAGCTTGGGTGACAAGAAACTCTACTCTGTAGAATCTAATTTGGAGACCATCTTAAAATTACCCCCAGTGGACTCCCCGGTAGCCTCACTGAACTCCAATTTGGTGCTTCCTGCTGATCTCATGGAAGGCCTCAAAGCCGAAGATAGGAAGGCGGAGAAGGCTAGCCATAAGATTCACCAAGCAGCTGCCTGGGCCATTAAGGCCTCTACCTCCACCTCCTTTTTAATGGGGCCTCCATTCTCTGGTCATGCGAACTGCAGTCCAAGTTACCAGCAGAAGACACAAGTCTGCGCCAATATGTGAATAAGATCATTGCAGCGACTAAATATTCAGCAGATGCCTCCCTCAGAAAAAGGCATGGCTGAAGAAAAATTGAACTCAGTCCTAGGGCAACCAGACTAATTTAACCCATGCTTGGACTCTCCCACAGAGCACAGAGAACGACCTTTCAGGTAAGATAATGGTCATTTCACTTGCACCAAATTGCTTTACTTGAAATGGCAAGGCCCTAATGGTCACCACTGAAAGATGGTGAGGATGAGAACAGAACCCTTCTAATATGGCTTTTAAAAAAAAAAACTGAAGACTTCTTTAACAGCAGAATTTCAGTTGCAGTTCATCTTGTTTCTTACAGCAAGCAAGCAATGGCATGAGAATACATTTTGTGGATTGGAGAGAGACTGAGAATATGACCTAGAGGTTAAAATTGGAACCCTATCATTTTCTATGATTTTAAAAGCTGAAAACACAATGAAAATTCAGCTGATATATTTAAGCTTTTCTTCTAGAAAATAAATTGTCTGATTGATGTTTCCATAAACCATTGTATAGAGACCAGTATTTGTCCTATATGATAAGTACAGTTTTTTCTAATAAGTGATTGATATATTTCCATAAATGTTTACCTGAAGAAGTTCATTCGATTTTAAAATGGTTGTTGAGGGGGAACTTTCAATATTCTTTAGTTGAAATTATACGTCTTATCATGTTTTTTAAAGGCAAATCCACCTGAACCTTTATGAGAAATTAACTATTATATACTAAAGATGATTAATTTTAATAAGGGATTTCTTTGTAATCAGCATTTTAATCAAACACTCCTTTCAAATGAGTCAGGCGGTTTATTTTTCTTGTTGACAACCTATGCAACCCATTTGGAGAGAAAATTTATTTTGTTGCTGGTCCTGCCAGAAATGTGTTCTATGTATTCATATATAGATGTAGAAGATCTCAGAAGTACAGCTCTCTGTTCGGTGCAAGAATCCAGTACTGTCACATCTCACATTGTTTTCTAGAACTAAACTTTCCCATTTTCTGTCGTCAGTCTTCATAGGATTATTTTTAATCGCTTAATCATTCTCATACCCATTGTCTCTGCTTTAATACAACCAATGATGGGTAGCCCATTGCCTTTGGTCCATTGTTGAACTTCCCTTAGCATTACAATGATTTTTCTAATTTTTATAATATTCAAACCTCTATGGAACAAAAGTTTCACAGCAAAGGTTGTGAGCTTCAAATGGCAGGTGCAACTGAGTAGTGAAAATTTCACCTTTTTTAAAAAATGAAACTGCAATGTGTATAAAACACAATAAAAGAGGCATGGGAATGAGAATTTGCCTGTTTTCTTTTCTTTTTCTTATGTGTGTTTCTCTGTGTGTGTGACACACACGCATACAGAGAGACAGAGAGAGAGACAGAGAGATCTAGAGAACAAAATAAGGAAACATAATCATTTGAAAGTATTTGAAAAATAAAATTCCCAGAGTTAATGTATCTATATATAGTTATCTAAAACATCTCCTAAATTAATTAGAATTTTCCAAAGGTACTTAATAATAAATGTCTTGTATAACGCATGAATTAAATAGCAGTGCTTCAAGCTAGCTAAGAACCACATCATTAAAAGAACTAAGAAATACTTGGAAGTAATCCACATTTTAATAACAGAATAAGAGCATTGGAGGGGTCCTTGGAGGTCATCTAATCCAACCCCCTGCTCAAGCAGGGTCCAGACAAGGGGCTGTCCAGTTCTTAAAAACCTCAATTAATGGAGCACCCACAACAACCGAAGGCAAATTTTTCCACTGGAAAAATGTGGTGCTCCCATTTGCAAACCAGTAATGAAGGTAAGTTGACTTCACCCCTGGATGTAGTCCCATTGAAGTTTGAAGTCCCATGTTAATTTTGATCTGTCAAGCAGTTACAAATCCATCTAGTGGTGATGCTGTCTAGCCTACTTTTTTTTTTAGTTTACCAAGAAATAGGTTTATCAAATGCCTTACTGAAATCCAAGCATATTGCGCTGGTTCACTAATTTAGTCACTTTGTTGAAGAATGAAATAAGATTTGTTTGGCATGATCTGATTTTGATAAATTCACGTTGGCTTCAGGTTATAATTTTGTTTGTTTCTAGGTGTTAACAGATTTGTTGCTTGATTTCTAGGCTCTTCCAAAGAATTGATATCAGGCTCATTGGTCTATAGTTTCCTGAATGTGTTTTTCCCCCTTTTTTGAAGATAGGAGCAACATCATATAACACAAAACATAACATCATGTAACCCCCCTAAATTTTAAACCCTGGAAAAATTCTTATATTTTATCAATTTTTCAGCATAAAAGATAGGGCTTTGTATGTATTTATTGAGATGTTGTATCTACCCCCCCCCCCCTTGTCAAATATTCAGTTATTTTAGACCTAAGGCTATCTGAAACTACAGGGTTTTCTAAGCTTCTGGTCAAGTCCTCAGAGTAAAAAAAAAACTTGAGGTAGGAACAACAGGCCTATACTCACAGCTGTTACTGTGGTTTCTTTTAAGTTTAACACAAAGTGTCATCCTATTCAAAGAATGAAAATATGATTTACAAATTTAAAAAGTTGAATTTATTCATTAGACTAAGACTAAAACAAATCTTAATGTTAAGGATGAATTATATTGTCATCTCAATTTCTTCAGATCAGTCAGCTATGTTCAATGAGGCAATTCTAATACCAATTCCAATATTACGTAAGATTACATAAATAAGCACAGTAAGACATGGGTTATTTTATTTTATTATTTTATTCTTAATTGTGGGGCAGGGCTTAGTATATATTAGAAGCAGAATAAAAGGTTTATAGATTATTTCCTTGTAGGATTTTCCTTTATGATATTGGAAGTTTGAATGCTTGGACAAAGCTTAAATGTTCTTTCAAGTCATTGACCCATGTTATATATAAGATTGTTAAATAAAATTCTGAGAGAGATTTCCCATTCACACTCATAAAAACACACATGGTAGTCCGCGACTTACAACAGTTCATTTAGTGACCATTCAAAGTTACAGCAGCAGTGAAAAATACGACATATGACCATTTTTCAAAGTTATGACCTTTGCAGCATCCCCTTGATCATGTGATCAAAATTCAGATGCTTGGCAACTGACTCATTTATGGCGATTGAAGTGTCGCGGAGTCAGGCATGCGATCACCTTTTGCAGCCTTCTGATAAGCAAAGTCATGAAACTACTTAACAACTTGGTTACTAACTTATCAACTGCGGTGATTCATTTAGCAACTATTGCAAGAAAGGTGGTAAATTGAGGCAAAATTAACAGAAATTTTGGGTTCAATTGTGGTCATAAATCAAAGACTACCTTTTTTTATTCTACAAACTGATTATAATGTCAATGTCAAGTGACATTGGCTGCCTATATTTATATTATTCAGTTCTACTGCATCACATTTTCCAGCTATCTGAATGCAACAGTTATAAGCTAAATAATATAATTTAGTCATAAGATTATAAATATATGTAGTTACCACTGCATGAACAAATAATATGGATATGGATGTATTTTGCATAAGATTTGAAGGATCACTCAGAAAACATTTGTAGGCGATGACCAGGCTGAGCCCTAGGGAGGGATCAAACACATCATCAGTCATGAGTCCTTAACACCCACAAGAGATTTTAAGTCCAGTCCATCTTGAATTCCTTTCTATTCTTAACTACGGCTAATTTCCCTTGACTGGCAGTCGTTCAGATTCTTGTAGAGAAGATAAACTTACAATAAATCTTTATGCTCATTTGAACTGCCTGAATCTCCTGATTTTCCTAATGCATGACATTCATTTGAATTACTCTCCTTAATCAAATAATAATAATTTTGAGTTCTGGAACGCTAAAACCATGCCCAGGAATCTTGCAACCAATTTTTAACAAATGATGCAACAAATACAGATCCTGACTCAACAAGGCATTTCTCTGCGACTACAACCACCTGTGTTACCTAGTGGTCAGATTCAAAAATGTTTATTACTGGTTCTATGAGCATGGCTTGGTGGGTGTGGCAGGGGAAGGATACTATAACATCTCCATTCCAGTGACGTGCAGTGAGGTTTATGGCTGGTGAGGCTGGTGACGTCATCAGCGCGAGCCGCGATCCCCTTCATGTTGACTCAGGAAGGCGGGGAATGGGACCACATGTGCAGGAGGCTGAAGCTGCCTCAGCCTCCTGCACACGTGGTCCCATTCCCCTCCTTCCTGACGCCTGAGTTAATATGAAGGGGACCACGGAGCATCCTCTGCGGGACCGCATCTCACACTCCGCGGCCCCCTTCATGTTGACTCAGGAAGGCGGTGAATGGGATGTGTGCAGGAGGGAGGCTGAGGCTAGAGGAGCCTCCTGCACACGTGGTCCCATTCCCGGACATGTGCAGAAGGCTCCTCAGCGCCTTTTCCCTTTTTTTTATTTTCATGGTGAGAGCGGTGAGGCTCTGCCTCCCCTGCCTCCCCTGACCGCACGTCCCTGCTCCATTCCCACCCCAATCCAGGGGAAGGATATTGTAAAATCTCTATTCCCTCCACACTCCAGGGGAAGGTTACTGCAAAATCCCCATTTCCTCCTGATCAGCTGGGACTCAGGAGGCAGAGAATAGATGTGGATAGGGCCAGTCAGAAGTATTTACAGGTTCTCCAAACTAATCAAAATTTCCACTACTGGTTCTCCAGAACTGGTCAGAACCTGCTAAATGCCACCTCTGGGGTTACCCATCCAGGCAGAACTGCCAGTTCCTGCCACATTCATCCCCAAGTCTGTCAGTTGCCTACTACAAGGGCTGACCCTGCCAATCAGAATTCCCTGACCAATGAGGTCCACAGCATGCCTCCTCTGTCAACAGCAGTGGGGCAGGGCAGAGAAGGTTCCTCATGTAGCCTAGGCGAATGTAATGAGAGCTTTAAAGGTGGTAAACCAACATCTCAAATTGCACGCAAACAAATTGCACTTGCAGAAATACCGGTATAATATGTACTACTTTAGGGGTTCCAAAAACGGTGACACCTCACTCTGCAGCAGTTGTATTTTCTCAATGCTCTTCAAGGGTAGCTACCTTGGGTGCAATTCCAAATCAGAATTACTTGGGGGGAGAGGGAAAAGACCTGTAATATGAATGTTTCTCCAAGATGAAATTTGTTATGTGGAAATAATTTAAGATATCTGGATATCCTTTAATGCAGAGTTAGATCAGCCTCTAGTGGCCTTTATGAAAAATATTTTACAAAAGCTTTTTTTATTGCAATCTAAGCATATTCTGAAAATTGATCTTGGGTTTATTTTCATTCAGAACTGAAGCTCAGTTGTAGTAAATGTATTCAATGGATGGCCTCAGATAATGTTTTATAGTTTTCCTGTCAAGTATTGGACGGGGGGGGGGGGGGAGCTGCACTGAAAATAATGCATTTTTTCCATTTGTCTCCTGCATTAAAAATGTGAGAACTTCTCATAAAGTCAAAAATAAACATCTTGATTCTCAGTTTATTGAACATTGTTTCTTATTTCTTTTTTCCTTGCCTAATTTTATTAATAAATGTCTACTTTTGTATTCAAGTTTCTTTGTGAAATTTTAGCAACCTGAGATATCCATCCAGAAGAAAGAGTTCTTAGACACTGTATTGATATATTTAAATGCATATACTGTCTGACTCCCAACCACTCTTTCTAATTAGAAACTAGAACCTGAATTTACCTTTTGCAAGAAGGATTTCTTATCAAGGGAATTGATTGATTAGGGGCAGTAATTTAACATTGATAAGATAATTTTGTGTTAGAACATGAAATACCTATGTTGATTGAGTTTAATTTTAAATTAGAAACTTGAGCATTCAATTATTATGAACCAAATTTTAAAAAGTCAAATTTTGTATCATGTTTTCATTTCAAAGGTGAAATATATAAATATGGCTTAAGATCAGATTTTAGTTCATCACAATATTTTAAATAAATTTCAAGCACATAGAGAACATATTTCAAGCCTATTTATTTAGCAATCCTTTTTCTCTTCCTAGGGCTCCCCAGGCATCTTATATGCTGAAATGGGAGGTTGATGGGCCCGATCCGTCCTCTCAGGCCCCATCCGGCCTTCCAAGGGCTTGCCGCAGTCTCTTACAGGCCAAAATGGAGGGTCCCTGGGCCCAATCCACCCCCCTAACCCATTTCCCATGGCTTTTACTGTACTCATTTTTCAGAAGAGCTGCAAAAGAGGCTGACCCATATGGCAGAGAAGCCAAAGTCTTATTCAGAAGCTGGTGAAGCTGTAAGAGTGTGAGATGTAAGGAAAGCAGCTTTCCCTATCTGAATAAAAGATTTCGGCTTCTCTGCCGTGAAGGCCTGCAGACCCAATGTGGTCAGGCTTAGTTTGAGCCCAATCTGCTTGTTGTTGAGTGGCTAGTTCGAATGAGTAGCTTCAGGTATTGAGGCATGGCAGCCAATCAGCAAGTGCCTTGCAGTTCAGCCTGATGAGACAAAGCACCCTCCCCTTTCATTGGCTGTTGCTACCTCAATCCCTGAAGCAGGAGGCTGCTGTGGCCCAGTCTAGCCTAGACCTGCTGGCCATATAGCCCCAGTAGAAGGTTTTTATTCAGAAGCTGGTGAAAATGTTTCCCTTAGATTTCATGTTCTTACAGCTTCACCATCATTTGAATAAAACCCTTTGGCTTCTCTGCCAGTGGGTCAGCCTCTTCTGGATCTCTGAAGATCTTCAAAAAGTAAATGGCATGATTATCATTTCCATTATTTTCAGTGGGAAGTAAAGGCAATTAAGTTAGCATGAATGTAACCCATTAAGGTTATATTTAAAAATATAAAAGAACTATATGTTAAAAACGCCCCTGTTTTGCAAGCAAATAATTTATGTCCTTTGATTTTTGCAGCAAATTGTACATTTTTGTTTTGATAA
The DNA here is from genome assembly GCF_964273705.1 of Natrix helvetica. NCBI lineage: Eukaryota > Metazoa > Chordata > Lepidosauria > Squamata > Natricidae > Natrix > Natrix helvetica. The sequence goes on from NC_138554.1 coordinate 61,038,546, forward strand.
AAAACAAAATGAATATTCAGTGAGTAAGTTACAATTCGTACTGTCAGGATTTATAAAATTTGAAAAATGAACTTTTTAAACATATTTAAAATTTGAAAAATGAACTTTTTAAACATATTTAATAATGTTGCTATAGGAAATTATTTGTATTATATGTAAATGATAAATGCATTGAGGTATCCTATTACTACTCCCAAATTACTCTTTTAGATTAGAGATACGGCACGGAGATACGGAATTTCTCAATCCAATCTGGCTCTGAGTTTGTTTTTTCTTTATTCTTTATTATTATTGCCCCTTTTTTTGCACATACATGGTATTACATGCTATATAAACATTGCCATAGGGAAGGGGGGATAGACCATATTTTTTCCCTAAACAACAGGCTCCGCAACTGATTACAAATAATCAGATAACTTTTAAACATTTTGTCCTTTCAGAGAAATTGTACAACTCAAATGGACGGGAGCTAAGGCGGGCCCTCTTCTCCTTGAAACAGATATTTCAAGTAAGTGAACATTATCTCTTAATATAAATTTTGTTTCTTCAGAAACTAATGTATTTCATTATTATTGCTGGGGGAAAGTTGTTATTTTTATTTTGCCATAGCAGGTAATAGAGTAAACCTCTAGGCTTAATATATTTTTATCTAATTTATTTTATTATTTATTACTATTAGTTCTTAATGTCTTTCTCCAACCACACTTAGGATAATTCACAGAAAGTTCCTAGGAAGCTTCAAAGTAATTCCTGAGGAAGCAAGGGCATCTGCAGGGCATCTGCAAAAAGGCCAGATGAGCAATCAATATAGCAGCCACAACTAGGCTGTTAAAATCTATCCCATTTTATACAATCATGTGCAAGAAAAAGACATAAATAGGAAACTTCTTAATTTTATTTACTATGTAGTATGGAAATGTGAAAAAGTGTGAAAGGACTAATGAGACAGGATTTACAAAGAGTGACATTTCTTTATTGTGTCATAATATAAAAAACAGAATTATCACAGTTTTTAAATAAATGAATAATATTTCTATTACTTTACAATGTCATTATGTTGCAAAGTTACTATTTTCATGCGCAAAAGCAGATAGGTCCTTTGGATTTTATTACCCATTTCAATGCAATACTATTGAATCATAACGTCTTGTTTATGTCATGACAAGTTGTGCATAAAACTAAAAAATGGCTGATTTGTGATATATGAATCATAAACACATATGCATGCGTGCATGTATGCACACATACATACATACAATACATACGTCCAAAGTGTTTTTGATTTTTATAGGTAATATGAGCAAAACCAAATCATAAGAATTACAAAACTATACACTTGAACTATGCACTTGGGCCACTGAATCCGAGTTTCCATTCAGTACAGGAACACCAGCCAAATACCCCAGATAGATGGCTGTTTGGACATCTCTACGCAGAAACATCACCATCTTGAATGAGACTGATACCTGTAGTATCATCTGCAAACTTCAGTCCTTTAAAAGAGAGATCTCTATAGATGGAGTCATTGGTATTTTAGATAAAAGAGCAATAGAGAGAATACACAGCCCCGAGAAGGTATTTATCCAGGTATTAGGTGTAATTTTCCTTAGCTTCACCTTGTTTCACCTTGCTTCCTATCTTAGCTTCACCTTGCTTCCTATCTGTCAAAAAGCTTATAATCCACCTACAGACACAGCTAGTTGAATCGGTTTAGGTGTCAAATTCAAGGACTGCAGACCAGATCCGGCCTGCAGGGTGCTTAAATCCGTCCCATGGGCTAGCCTAGAAATATCAAAGGACCAGCCCATGGTATCTCTGGTGGCTAAAACAGGCCGCATATGCCCCCATGCCTTGTTTTTGGCCTCCTGCAGCACTCTGCTGACAAAAACAGGCCGAAAAACACCCCCAAACTAGCTGGAAACTGACACCATGGCCAGTTTTCACCTGGCAGAGTGCTGCAGGAGGCCCTGGAGGGCAAAAACAAAGTGCAGGGGTCTGCGCACAGACCCCCTGCACTCCGTTTTGGCCAGCAGGATGCTGCAGGAGGCATCTGTTCCACCACGCCACTACCCCCCTCCGCCGGCCCACGGAGGAGAACTACAATGCTGATCCAGACCTGTGAATAGGTTTCCAGGGATTCAAGATATTGCAAGAGATGCAGTGCCATGTTGACAGCAACATCTGTCGATCTATTTGCTCAGTAGGCTAATTGCAAGGTGTCTAACAATGGATCCATAAAGGTTTTCAGGTGAGCCAGCACTAACCTTTCAAATATCTTCATAACTACAGATGTTAGAGCACATTTTCACTGATTGCGGTCTTCTTAGGAATCGGGATGATAGAATCTTTGAAGCAAGATGAGATATAACACATCTGCTGTGATTTATTAAAGTTGCAGTTGAAGATGTGTTGTTCAGCACAGATTTTCAAGCAAGAAGAAGCTACTCTGGGCTTGATGCTTATGCAATCCTTTGCTTATGAAATAGACCTCACACAGGTTTTCTAAGATCACCCAAGGTGGAGGTCCCAAAAGAATGGAGATTGATGTAGAAGATTTGGCTGCTGTTGATTTATTTAAGATGAGGGTAACAGTAGATGATAGTGATCTCCTTTCAAACCTATAGATCGGATCATCTGCCAGTTGACAATTCTCTTCAGTAAAGAAGGGAGGTCTGTGGTAGCCAATGATGTTTATCATTGTTGCTTGTTCATTAGCTGAGAACTGGTTTTTCAACTTTCCTCATGGAAAAATAAATGTAAAGGGAATCTTACAAGGTTTTGAACACAAAATAAAATAATATAAAGCTATCAGACTCTGAAAGCATTTTTCTCCTACACATCTGTGCATGATTACCTACCAAGCCTGCCTACCAACTAGAAGTCAAAGGCCAGCCACCTCATGGACATTCAAAACAGAGTTGGCAAGACATCATCAACAGAGATGCAAGGTACGGGCCTGCGCCCTGTGATGACATGCAAAGTGGCATTCAATGATCTGAAAAGTGGAGCTTGTACTTGTGGGAATAAGCTAGGAAGAAGAAGATCTGTGCATGATTAGTTCTCTTCTCAGTTTCAATATTGTAATTTTCATTCCACAACCTCTGTATGGGCTGTGTTTTCTTACATTAGCCCCCTCTGCTCTTGGAAAAGTTGACAAGCAGATAGCTCCAGCAAATTACTTCCTTAACGACATGTCTATGGAGGTTCCCAGGCATCCAGGTCATAGTTGTCTCAAAGGTGCTTTTTCAAGATGCAATTGGACTTTCTTCTTCTTCTCTGAAAACATTTTGCTTCTCATCCAAGAAGCATCTTCATCTTCTTGAATGAGAAACAAAATGTCTTCAAAGAAAAACAAGAAGGTCTAGTTACCTCTTGAAAAAGCACCTTTGGCTTCCTTAAGGACAGTTATTATAAGATTACAGTAACAGACTCTTGCAAGTTTTCTCCTTTTATGTTCAAGAGAACTAGGGAGGGTTAAGTCAGAGATGCTTTCCCAAATTACAGTTCTGCTTTAGATTTCTCTGACCATTGTCTTGGTTGTGGCTCATTCTCCTGTTTGTCAAAATTATCACTACTGCCTATTTCAACAACTTATTAAAAATAGAGGAGACTAATCTGTAGGCCAATAGTAGGCATGCTGTTGAATCAAGTGGAACAGACTCACATTTCTTGAGAAGTCTATTTCACTATCAGTGCAAAATCATTTAAGAGTTACGCAGTTATTCATCCAGTTCTAAATCTACCAGAACACTCTATCTCCCCTACATTTAACTACCATATGTTATCTACAAGAATGTGTAATGAGATTGCTCTTGAAACATATTAGCAAACTCAAGAAAAATATATCTATCCACAGCATTCAGCCAAACTAATTAGAGGATAATTAAAAGAGACAAGATTACTCCAACACAAATGATTATTCAGAAAACTCTTCTTGCTCCTCCTTGCTTGACCCATTGTATTTTCCTCTCCAGATATAGGACATTAATTCCCTTTTTGGGGATTAAAATACATAACAGGACGGGCAAAGAAAAAGTAAGTTAGGATACCAATACAAATGAAGCTGGCAGGGGACTTACAAGCATCTCATCAATTAATAATTGCAGTGCATGTAAAAGAAGAAGAACATTGTGTTGATCAGTTTTCCTGAAATAGCTTAAAACTGATGATATGTATCAGTTTAGCTGTTTCTTGCTTAATTGTGGTTGCAAAATTTCTGTGTTGCAGAATTTTTGAGTTCTGTAACAAAATGTCCTATGAGATTAAAATGTTCTGCTAGTTCTTTGTTCTTATTTGTTATTTGTTCTTATTTATTAATCATTTTGTGAAAAGTCTGACCTGTTCATCCTATGTAGAATCCAGAGACACAATGCTGGCAGATAACCATCAAGGCTTGCAACCTTGCCTGTTTTCATCTTTTTAATAGCATCTGGTATTTCAAAAGCAGTTATAGGATCATTCATAAATTGTTTTTGCACCTGTGAAAGCTTCATTAGTTGTTATTTTAAAAGATACTCATATACATTTTTTGTAAGTTCATGTCCTTTTTCTTATATGAATTTGAGTAGAAATTATAAAATGAATTTTTGATACAGAAGTTATCTGTCAATATTGTCTTGCCCTCCTGGATTTTACCAATCATTATCTTTTCTCTTTCTTTTCTTAATCTATATGTCAATAATCTTCCTAGTTTATTTGAAAACTCAAAATGTCCTTGTTTCACATAGTTAAATTTTATTTACATTTCCAGAATGGTCAACATAGTGTTGAGCAGTGATGGCAAATCTTTTTGTAAATGCGTGCCAAAACCCACAATGCAGTCCCCCTTGCACATGTGTGCGTTACACACACACACACACACACACACACACACACTGTACAGAGGGGAGTTTTCACCCTCCCCAGGCTCCAGAGGTTTTCATTGAGCCTCTGGGACGGCGAAAACAGCCTCCCCCGGACCTCCGAAGGCTCTCCAGAGGCCAAAACACGCCTGTTTCCGAGCTTTTGGAAGTCCTGCTTTTCATCCTCCCCAGGCTCCGGAAGCTTTCCTGAAGCCTGGAAAATGGCCTTCCCCAGCCCTCTGAAAGGCCGAAAATCAGCTGGCCAGTACATGCATGCGCACTGGAGCTGACGGCTCGCGTGCCAGCAGATATGGTTCTGTGTGCTACCTGTGGCACAGGTGCCATAAGTTTGCCATCACGGATGTAGAGCTTCCCCCGAAAAGACTGCTGGCAATTGGGCCCTTCTATTCCTTTCTCAAGTGACCAGCCCAACCTGGCCCATGCACACCAACACAGGGACTTACAGGCTTTAATTAGAAAAATTGTGACCATTAAGACAAACTCAAACAACACAATAATTTAAAACATGAAATCTTATGGTGAGCAATGATGTGGAAGCTGTTGTCTCATAAAAATGTCATCTGCAAGTTCACTGAGAGGCCTAAGGAGTCTCTCTCTCATGGCAGCCAGGATACAGTCTTTAGGCTGAGGTTTAGCCATGTTTTCTTCCTTGGGGTTACAATCTCTTTCTCTCTTTCTGAAGGAATGCAGCCTCATTTCCTCATAATATTTTTGTTCTAGTTCTTCCCTCTCAGTCCTTTTATCCTCAGCTGCTTGAATCTATCGTCCTACTTCTAGCATTCTGATTTAACTCTCCCTGCTGGGGATTATATTTCCCAGAAATCTCCTTCAGGGGCCTTTCCTATCCTAAATCAATGGCCAAGGCCCCAACCACGAGAGAACCCCTAATAGAGCAGGCTACACAATAGTTGGCATAATAATTTAATTTGTATAATTTTAGAGTTTGTTGGTGTCTTCTGTAAGTCATTTTTTTTTCATTTTTAATTCATCCAATACCTTTTGTATCTTTTCTTGAGTTTTTTCTTTTCTAAGCAATTGTATTTGATTAAATAACCTCTCATAATGACTTTGCTCGCTTGCCACATAATCATTAACTGTACCTTTACCAAATTGTTGTTAAAATATTCATTCAGTTTCTCTTTGCAGTTTTTAAAAATCTACTCCTTCTGTAGAATAGTCTCATTTCAGTCTCCATATAAACTCTGTTCCTTCTTCTAAGCGTCAGAAGAACTATATAATGATGCAAAAAACTTAGAAACAAAATATTATTAGCATAGTTCTTGAAGATCTGTATCATATCGATTACTGAAAAGAATGTATGTCTTTATGAAAAAAAGTTTACTCTTTTGAGCTTTTCAAAGACTGTTTGCCATTCCATGGACCTTTAGAAGGGTTTCCCCAGTTTGGGTTTTCTCTCCCCTCTTGTTTTGAGCTGATTGGTTAATGGTACTGCGATTTGAGAAAAAAGCAGGGATGAACATTCTATAAAAGTTGTGAAGTCTAGAAAGCTCTGCAGCTGTTTATGGGTGCATGGTGCCTCCCAATCTAGTATCACACTTACTTTTCTGGATCCATTTCCACTATCTCATGGGAGATTGGTACCCCAGGTAATCAAATTTAGATTAATGAAACTCACATTTGGAGAGTTTAATGTATAAATTGGTTGCTAGAAGCTTTTCCAAAACAGCTTTCATCAGTTTTGTGTGTTCATCCATGGTTAGAATGTTATCTAGGTAAACCAGGACTCCCTTAAACAGGTGTTTGGGTAGCACCTCGTTAATTAGTTTCATAAACACGGCAATGCCCCTTGTAAACTGAATGGGAGGATCTGGAATTGGAAGTAACCTAGTGACCAGTTGAAAGCATTTTTCCACTTGTCACCCACATCCGGTAATATGCTTCTTTTAGGTCCAACTTGGCAGTTCTGACTAGATCATAAAACAAATCAGTTCAGTATTCTAATCAGGCTCAAATTCTCCTACTTTAAACATACTATGCAAAGACCTAACTCACCGGAGAAGACTAATGCTGAGAAAGGTGGAAGAAAAGAGGATAGTCAGCACCTGAACTAAGTTACAATAGCAGTATATCCACAATCAAAAGATCAGGTTAGGAACACAACATCATGGTCACTAAGAGTCAGCAATGATTTGATAACACATCAAATCATTGTGGCATCTTGTGACCGCTATATTTACATGGATTCAAAATTATATTTTCTTACATGAAAAAGATAAGTGAATTGACTTGATCCCATCCTTCTCCCTTTCTTCTATCCCTAGCAATCAGTTCCAATTCATTCTTTGTAAATTTTGTTCTGTTTCAACTGAAGCCTGTTCCATTAGCAGCATTTTCCGGTTGGTTAGCCCTCAGCCCTGGAATTAGGTCAGGAAGGGGCCTTGGAGTAGTCTTATGGAAAATATTGTCTCAACCAGTGGAAGTTAAATCAGAGTGCTGGGAGTAGGATGACAGTCAAGCAGCTCAGAAAAAATGGATTCAGAGGGTGTGAAAAGGACAATGCTACTACAAGGAAAGATGAGAGACTGCTTCAGAGAGAGAGTGATCGTCACCTCAAGGAAGAGAATAGGTACATCTTAACCTAGAGATTGTATTCTAGCTGCCACAAGAAGTAGACTCCATAGGCCTCTAATTGGGCCTGCAGATGATGTGTTTAGGAGACAACAGGATTGGTGAGGGACCACGTGGCATAAAAAGGACAGTCTTGGGACACTTAGCTGGAGCAACATTCTTAATCATAAGGATTAATGTTTTATATTATTATGTAGTTTAATCTAATTTTAAGGACAATCATTTTAATGTGCTGCTGTGTTATTGTTTAAATGTCTATTGCATTTGGTGTTTATTGTTGATTTTGTTTTAATGGATATTATTTCTAATTAAAGCTAAGGTGTCTTCACCATGTTGGTATTCCAGAGCTAATGGGTTGGTCATCTGGGGAAGGAATAGAAAGGTCCAATAGCTAGCAATCCCTTTGGGAGAAATGCTACACACAAACAAAAGTTATAAGCACTTTGAAAGAACAGATCCCTATACTAGCTGCTATGAAAGTCCTGCTTCTTCCTGATTACATGTACTTGTCTCATTAGGTGTAGCAGAAAGGGCATGTAATGGGCACTTCTGTCTGAAGATACCCAGAAAGCAATCTTTTTCTGCTGGGGCACTCTTGTTCTGGAACATCATTCATCCTGATGCCATGATCTCAATGCTTTTAAGACAACCCTCAAAGTTTGGTTCTTTTAACAGGCTTTGGGACTCAAGTATACTTTGCTAATCCATTCTCCCATAGTCCTTTTTATGTATTTAAATTGTTTAATTTTTATCATACTTTTATTGTGTATCATTTAAGTCATATATGTGAGATGAGTGATTATATAAATTTAATAAAGAGATAGAAGAGACAATGTGAATCTTGCAAAATCCAGCAGTGAAAACAAGTTTGTATTCTTAAAATCTTAAAAACATGTGATGGCTCAGCTGTTAAAGACCTGGGTGCTACATGACAGGGTGAGCTCTCATTACTTGCCACACTCCTCCCCACCTAGCAATTCGAAAGCATGCAAATGCAAGTAGATGTCACTTTGGTGGAAAGGTAACAATATTCTGTTCTGCACCTCAGCATATAATCATATAATCATGTTTTGTCTTCAGACAAAGCTGGGTCCCTCAACTGAGCACCAACCTCTAGAGTTGAAAACTACTGGATAGGGGGTACCTTTACTTTTGTTCTTAAAATCAGAATATATTTACCAAAACAACTATATTTGAAATGCAAAACTTTAGATGGTTTTCTTTATCTCCCTGCTTCCATTTTGTTGCAATTTGTTGCCAGATACAAGAGTTCCAAACTAAAAAGGTGCAGTTCTTTCTCACAATATTTCTTCATAACGTAGCTGTCACTTTCTACATTTTAATCAATCTGAAAATGAGAGAAGAAATTACCATATTTTTTGGAGTATAAGACACACCGGCGTATAAGACGCACCCTAATTTGGGGGGAGGAAAACAGGAAAAAAAGTTTCTGCTTCTGCCTACCAGCATCCATTGGTAGTAATCTGGCTAGCGTCCTTGCAGCAAACCTGATTCAGGAGGAGCAGCTGATTGAAGGGTGGAATACCCACAACCAGCTGTTCTAGGCTGCAGGAATTGCCACAGCCCATCACTGCCTGTGTGCCTTGCATTTTCGGGCGGTTCCAGGTGACGGAGATCTTCACTTCCACTTGGATTTTGATAATGAGCAGTACAGATATTTTTAGCCATTTAAAACAAACCTATCACCCTACGTGGATTTAACTGGAGTGCGTGGGATGGGGGGTGATTTTCATGGGGACAGAAGCCCCGAGTCCCTTTTGGGAGAGGGGGCGGTATATAAACACTAATAAATAATAATAATAATAATAATAATAATAATAATAATAATAATAATAATAGGGACCTGGCTGCTTGAAGAAGCTGGCCCAGCTCTGGTGGCACTTGGGATCGCTGAAGCCCTTTTGGAAGGGCACCTGCTGCGGGGGCCCAGACTCTTCCCGTACAAAGGCATTTACAGTAACAACGCGTTGGTTAACAATGCCTCCCACAACCATTTCCTCCTCCCCTTAAATCCTCTCTCCTCTGCATGAGCTAAACTTTTGCAGCGTAAAACTTAAACCAGGTGCTCTTGTGAGGTGGCGTGGGAGCTCCTTGGGAATGGTGCTTGGTGTTTCCTCTCTCCCAACCCCCTTCCTCTTCCCCCCCACCCCACTTTCCCCATCCTGCCTGCGAATGGCTGCCCCATTCTGTAAGCTGGAGCCCTGAGGAGGTACGGCAGAAACACGTGAAAGTGAGAAGTAAAAGAACAAAACAAATGCCGAGTTTCAGCCAGTAGAGGCTTGGCAGCAGTGTTGCCGAGGAACCAGAGGGTGCAAATCCGAGGGGAAGAAGGTGGCTGTTTTCCTCCTGAAGGGGTCCCTTTCCCTGGGTTCATAGGGAATCACTAGTCTCTGCAAGGTCTCTTACCCCCTTTGTTTCTCCCCCCCCCCCACTTTCGTGAGGATTGTAGTGCCTTTGGGAAGGTGATCATGCTTTAAAAATGTTATGAGAGGAGGAAGGAGAAAAAGGGCTTTTGGGCGGCAATTTTCAGCAGTTCCAAGCGCGGCTTTCTTTCCCAGTTACTCAGAGGCTTTTGTATATGCCGACCTCCTCCTTTTCCTGCAAATGAGAGGTGCCTCAGAGACGCTAAATTTCTCAGGACTCTAGATTGGGAAGTTTAAAACCTGGAATGGGATACAATCAAGCTTGATTCAAAGGCTTTGGCTTTGGATCGTTGCGCTGCCACCCAAAAATGCCGTTACAGTGATCTCTTCAGAGCCCACTTCAATCTGCCCCTTCTCGGGCAGTTCCAGGTGGCAAAGATTGCGATAACAGTATTTGGGGGGGGGGGCAGCAAAACAATCTCAGGAGCTTGATTGTATCCCATTCCAAGTTTTTAACTTCCCAACCTAGCATCCTGGGAAGAAAATGAGCATTTGAGGTGACAAGTGGTTCCAAGCTGCAGGGATACAATCTGCCTCCGCAGCGCCCTTTTTTGGAATCGGATAGGGGATTGTGGTGCTGCCGCCCAAAAATGCTTTTGTTGAAAAGGCTTTGAACGCAATTCCGTGGGAATCAGGCTCCATGTGGAAGTGAAGATTCCCTCTCCCCCCCCCCAACCGCCTGGAACCACCTGAAAATGAGATGCATAGAGCGGGTGGGTAGAGGTACATTCGGAGTGTAAGACACACCCACCCTAAGGAAAAAAGGTGCGTCTTATACTCCGAAAAAATACGGTAGCTTGCTTTTCTGTTTTATGGTATGGAAAGTAGAGCAAGAAAGAAAATAATTGGAAATTGGAAATAAAGTTACTGTGAAAAATGGAAAGGTGATTTGCAATTACTCTTTGCCAGTCCCCCAATCTACAGAATTTATTTAAATTATTTTTAATATATGTTTGGTTGTCATTATGGGTAGGAAGATTTAGACTGGAAAATCAGTCTACATGATGCAGAGAGAAGGTGGTTTACTTTCTACCAAATTCTAGGAAGAAAAATCATATGAAGGAGAGTAGAGTGAGTAAAAATCTATGCCTGGGGATGAGGACAAGGAGAAAAATGATAAAGCTTTTTCATTTTGTCTAAAGCAGGAGGCCCTGGGCCGTGGACTGTGTCAGTCCATGACCTGCTAGGAACCAGGACGCACTGCTGGAGGTGAACAGCATGCGAGTGAACGAGCGAAGCTTCATCTATATTTGCAGCTGCTCCACAGCATTACCCTCTCAGCTCACATCATCAGGCCTTATATTCTTGTAGGAGCGTGAACCGTACTGTAAACTGTGTGTGTGAGGGATGTAGGTTGCATGCTTCTCCTCCCTTCCCTCCTGGTCTGTGGAAAAAGTGTCTTCCACAAAAATCAGTCCCTAGTGCCAAAAAGGTTGGGGACCGCTGATCTACAGCATTTGTAGGTAGGGAAAGGGAGAATGAAGGGGACAAAATTGATGCCATTTAGATTATGATACATCTTCTAAAACATTCTTGGATGCCAAAAATCTTTTTCATCCTTGTTTGTGGGTGAATGGTTTTTTGAAGTGTGGTTATATCAACATAGTTTTTTAATCCAAAAATTAGTCTTCATTTTAACCATAATTTGTACCAACAGTTGTTAAATAAAGCAATCTGTTAAATGAACCACAACTGTGCTTATGATTCTACATCCGCTTTTCTTTGCTTCACGGACCTGAAAAAGTTATAAATGCAAGGATTGGTTGTAAAATTGCTTTTTCATCACTGCCATAGTCACGAACAGTTACTAAAGGAGGGCGGTCTGTATGTGCTTAGTAAAGCAAGAAAAAGGAGCAAGCAAAGAACATGCTGGCTTGATATCATCAAAGCTGATACAAACAACTGAAAGAAGCTGTGCTTGGTAGGATAGCTTGCCTATAAAGAGTTGGACAAGACTGAATGGAGAAAACCACTGCTACTTTATTTTCAGTATGTTACAAAATGTATCATTTGTCTTTTTTCCCCTTGTCCTCTCCCTCACAGGATGACAAGGATTTGGTTCATGAATTTGTTGTAGCAGAAGGCCTGGGTTGTTTAATAAAAGTGGGAGCTGAGGCAGACCAGAACTACCAGAATTACATCCTGAGAGGTACAGAAACTTAATCGTACTAGCTATGTATGTTTCACGTGATAACTTATCTTCTATTGCTCTCTATCTGTTTAGTTTCATTGTAAATTATATTTGTAGTCAGTTCAATATGCCATTGCTACTATTTTTAGAATAATAGTTATCCTTATCCTTTATATTATTCTCTTGTCTTTTCCCGACAATTTATTCTGATAATTTCCAATTTTTTCCTACATTTTCAAATGCTGTTCTTCAAAAGAATTTCATCTCTGATTTCTCAGAATGGTTTTTATCCCTTTAATTTTCCTCATTTTTTTCTGTTCCTTAGAAAAATGCTTTATCTGTATAATTTTTTCAACTGTGCCCAGTATGCATACTTTTGTGTTTGTGTGTGTGTTTTTGTGTGCACATGCAGACGCATTTGAGTAAGTCTTTTCTCCTAGCAGCTGCCTGGATCAGTTTCTGTAGTTTTCTATAGTTTTCCTGGATTTTTGAAAGTAGTTTGCCTTTGCCTTCTTCGAAAAAGAAACTTGAAGCAAACATGACTGGTCTAAAGTCACCCAGCTGGCCTTGTGCAAGGCATTACTAGAATTCACAATCTCCCAGTTTCTAGCCTAATACTTTAACCACTAAACATATGTGGATTGGACTTTCATGTTTTTCTATGAAGACATTTCACTTCTCATTCACCTTCTTAAGCTCTGTCGGGATGATGGTTAATGGAAGGATTTATATTCCTTGCAGACATCTGATCATTTGCATTCTTTTAGTGTGTCCTTAAGTCCACCTGGAGGTTTATCTGTGTTGTCAGGGTCACCGGCAAGAAGTCTTTAGTGACAGTACTCGCATGTGCTTTCACCCCAACAGCCCATAGACATTTATAGTCTACCTGGGGCCAAATTACCCAAACCAAAGCACTACTCCATGACATCAAGGGAACTAGAAGAACTGAGAGTGTTCATAGATAAGAACTTAGCCAGGAGTTTTATTCAACCCTCAGAGTCGCATATGGCAGCTCCTGTGCTGTTATGGGAAAAGAAAGGCAGCTCCCTGCTTTTATGTACGGACTATCGTGGGCTCAATGCAATCTGCATGAAAAACATGTATCCTCTGCCACTAACTAAGGACATGTTAGCCCATCTAGTGAAGAGTGGAAATATTTACCAAGCTATATTTGAGAGAAGCTTATTACTGCATGCATATCAAAGAGGAGGGATAAATGATAAACTGCATTTAATTGCTCCCTAGGATGTTTTCAATTCTGAGTTCTCCCATTTGGACTGTAGGGGGCTCCTGCCGTTGTTATGACTAAGATCGCCTAGGCAGAAGCAAGCATTGCTCTGTTAAGTGCCACAACCAATGGTCCTACAATGGCTGGTAAAGTTGCACCCCTCACTTCCCTGAGGGCAGCAATCCTCAGTCCCACAAACAAAAGCCAATAAACAACAAAACCATTCGCAAAGGCAGAGAAGAAGTCCAAAGAGAAGATGCAAACTCATGGGGCAAGATCCAGAGTCAAGGGCAAAGATAGGTGCACAGAGTAAGTCAAGCGCACAAAGCCAAAGGAAAGTCCGTAAGGTAAAGCAAATCCTCAAGGCAGACTGCAAGACAGAGGAAGAAATGTGACTCAAGGCTGAATTTTTCCAAAGCTGGGGGTGGGGGGGTGTAAGCCAAAGCAAACGATTTTTCCCAACAAAGACAAACTCACCCTACTTGTACTTAAGTCACATGTTCCTTGTGAAGCAGAGTGGGGCAAACTTCTCCCAAGCAGCATCACAGATCTCCTTTGAGCTTGCCTCCATTCTACTCTCTGTGCTCTTGAATTGAATGGGGGAGGCAGTTATTTCTCATAGAGAGGATCTGCTGCCAATCAGCACCATTGTCAATCTGCAGCTGATCCTCCCCTGTGTCTGTGAGGGCAGGCAGCTCTCCATCCAGTTGCCTGAGGGTCCTAGGACAGTATTGTCCTCTCCCCCAATGCCTGAAGGGCCTGATACAGCATCATCCTCAGCCCCTGGCCTCTCCAAACATTCCAAGAGAGATGTGCCATCCTTGTCAGACAGTCCTGGTTCTAATTCCTCCTCCTCCTCACTGGTATCTGATGGAGCCATGACAGCCATGTTGATGCAACGGATTAATGAAGTTTTGCATGAACATTTGTACAAGGCAGTTCTAGTCTACTTAGATTAAATTTTGATTTATATGGAAACTCGGAAAGAACATGTGAAACTAGTAAGAGCAGTACTGGAATATAAGTGCCACACAACTATGTGAAACTCGCAAAGTGTTAGTTCCATAAACCAAAATATACTATTTCAGCTACTGTATTTCACATGAGAGAAGCGGTGGCTCAGTGGCTAAGACGCTGAGCTTGTCAATCAGAAAGGTTGGCAGGTCGGCGGTTCAAATCCCTAGCACTATGTAACAAAGTGAGCTCCCATTACTTTTACCAGCTTCTGCCAATCTAGCAGTTCGAAAGCACATAAAAAGTGTAAGAAGAAAAATAGGGACCACCTTCGATGGGAAGGTAACAGCGTTCCATGTGCCTTCAGAGTTTAGTCATGCCAGCCATATGACCACAGATATGTCTTTGGACAGCGCCGGCTCTTCGGTTTTGAAATGGAGATGAGCACCATCCCCTAGAGTCGGGAACGACTAGCACATATGTGCGAGGAAAACCTTTACCTTTTACTTTATTTCACATAAAGAAATGGACTCTGAGAACAAGAGCCTTAATAAAATGGGGAACCCCATGCATCTAGAAGCAACTGCAGAGCTCCTCGGCTTAGCTAACTTTTACCAACAATTTATTCTGTCCTTCGCCCAATAGCCCTCCTGATCACCAAACTACTGAAAACCAATGGGGAGGGGAAACCTAAACCAAGTCAACCACTTAAATGGTCCATGGAATCCCAAACAACTTTTGAGAAACTTAAACGCTTATTCAAACTTAACAAAACTTAAACCCTGCTGAACCTATTCTTAAGCACCTGGACCCCAACACACCTTTTGTCATCCAAGCTGATGGCAGTGATGTAGTAGGCAGACTGTTCTCCTTCAGTTCTTTATTAAGGAACTGTGCAGACCTGTGCTACAACTCCCAAAAGCTCTCAAATGCAAAGCGCAGATGGGCAGTTTGGGAAAAGGAGGCCTATCCAGTGCAGTGGGTACTTCTGCACTTGGAGGCATTTTTTTGGAAGGTAGCAAAACCCCTTTTGTAGTGTGAATGAACCACAAGAACATAGAAGCGTTAAAACACATTGAAAGTTATCTCCAAAATAACTGCAATGGACATAGTATTTCAACCATTTCAATTTCATCCTATGCTATTTACCCGGGAGAAAAATTTCTTGGCAGATGCCTTTTCCAAGTTTTAGATCCTCAAGATCACAGACCAAAATGGTGCCTCAAGTGGGCAATGATCTTGTACATGCCCTGAAAATGAACTTAATCAGGAATGGTTGGTTTACCCACCAGCAAATAAACTTTACTCTTCGCTTGGGTGGGAAACCAACACTGCGTGTCTGAAAGCCAATGGCCACCCATCCTATAGCGAACTGTAAATAAGACATAAGTTCTGGTGAAGTGAAGAAGAACATAGAGAACAACTTAGAGTGATAGGTTGCTAACTGCCCGGTGTGTGCAGCAGGAAAAGGCTGCTCTGGCAAACTACCTGAGTTACTACAACCAGTCACCAACCCCATGGCACCCTCTAAAGAAATTTCCATGGATTTCATGGTTGAGCTGCCAGAAATCTCTGGGAACACAATGATCTGGATTGTCATTGACCTCTTCTCTAAACAAGTACACATTGTGGTTTGCTCCCAAATCCCCTCTGCATGTACTCTGTCAAAGCTTTTCATGCAGGACATCTACAGGCTTCACAGGATCCTAGACTGAATCATTTCAGACTGGCATGTCCAATTCAATTCATGATTCTGGCAAGAATTTCTCAAACTATTGAGATCTACTCAGGGGCTTAACTCCTCACAGTGCCCTTAAATGAATGGAGAATGTAAGTGTACAAATGTGTGTGGAGCAGTACCTTAGATGTTACATCAATTATCAATAGGATACCTATCTAACATGACTTCTACTTTGCCAGAAGTTCACGAAAGTTAATCGCATAACCCCAGGACACTGTATCCATCATAAATACATGCCAGTTACCAAGTGTCCAAATTTTGATCAGGTTACCATGGTGATGCTGCAGTGGTTGTTAGTGTGAAAAACAGTTATGTCACTTTTTTCAGTGCCATTGTAAATTCATATGGTCATTAAATGAACGCTTGTATATAAAGGGCTATACTATATGCCAACAGGAGAAATTGTATTTAGGTTGTGGGAAAACTTCAATTTCAGTCTGATCAAAGTTTGGCTCTTGATCAACTCAGTGACCCCTTTTAATTTACATTTGGTAATTGTATGCTTTTTGCTTGTAACAGCAAATTGTTAAATAAAAAATCTTCTTTATTTCCTTAGCACTGGGACAAATTATGCTGTATGTTGATGGGATGAATGGAGTAATAAATCACAATGAAACCATCCAGTGGCTGTACATACTAATTGGGTCTAAGGTAAGAATGGTTTTTTCCGGAAATTTTTACTACAGTTTTTCTTTTTAATATATAGTAGTTCTGAGCCATATCTGTACTTTTTAAGGATTTCAAATAGACTAGTGCTTTCCAGCTAGCAAAAAGCAATTAGTGACCATTCTGTTTTAGAGTTTTCCCAATTTCTTAGCTATTTAAAACCATCATTTGTATAACACACTGCATATCTTTATGTTGCTAACAAGATTGGGTCTTGATACTTAAATTTACTTTTCCACATTCATTCCCCTTCTTAGCCTGAGTAATTCATACTTTATACAGTTTATTGCTTTTTGAACATATTTTATGCTTTTTAAAATTATGCATTAAATCATTTAAAATTTGTGTATTTAGTCGTTCATTTATTTAATTCTTGATATATATGGCACATTTCATTATAGAAAATACCCCATTTCTGTGAATTAAAATACAATACAATAGCAGAGTTGGAAGGGACCTTGGAGGTCTTCTAGTCCAACCCCCTGCCTAGGCAGGAAACCTTATACCGTTTCAAACAAAGGGCTATCCAACATTTTCTTAAAGACTTCCAGTGTTGGGGCATTCACAACTTCTGGAGGCAAGCTGTTCCACTGATTAATTGTTCTCACTGTCAGGAAATTTTCCCTCAGTTCTAAGTTGCTTCTCTCCTTGATCAGTTTCCACCCATTGCTTCTTGTTCTACCCTCAGGTGCCTTGGAGAATAGTTTGATTCCCTCTTCTTTGTGGCAACCCCTGAGATATTGGAACAATGCTATCATGTCTCCCCTAGTCCTTCTTTCTCTTAAGCTAGACATACCCAGTTCCTGCAACTGTTCTTCATATGTTTTAGTCTCCAGTCCCCTAATCATCTTTGTTGCTCTTCTCTGCACTCTTTCTAGAGTCTCCACATCTTTTTTACATCGTGGCGACCAGAACTGAATGCAGTATTCCAAGTGTGGCCTTACCAAGGCATTATAAAGTGGTATTAACACTTCACGTGATCTTGATTCTATCCCTCTGTTGATGCAGCCTAGAACTGTGTTGGCTTTTTTGGCAGCTGCTGCACACTGCTGGCTCATATTTAAATGGTTGTCCACTAGGACTCCAAGATCCCTTTCACAGTTACTACTGTTGAGCAAGGTACCACCTATACCAGTGATGGCGAACCTATGGCATGCGTGCCACAGATGGCACACGGAGCCATTTGTCAGGGCACGCGAGGCGTTGCCCTGTCAGCTGGCCAGCACGCATGTGCGCACTTGGCCAGCTGAGTTCACCCTTTTTTAAAGCCATTTTTTGCCCTCCCCAGGCTCCAAGGACTTTATAGGAACCTGGGGAGGGCGAAAAGAGCCTCCCCCATCCCCCCGGAGGCCCTCATGAGCTTCCCTGAAGCCTCTGGAGCACAAAAAAACAGCCCTATGGGCAAACCGGAAGTTCGGGAATGGACTTATGGTTTGCTCAGAGGTTCATTTTGACTGCTCCGGAGGCTTCAGGGAAGCCTCCTGAAGGTGCCTGAAGCCTCCGGAGGGCTTCCGGGGGAAGCGGGGGAGGCTGTTTTTGCCCTCCCCAGGCTCCTATAAAGCCTCTGGAGCCTGGGGAGGGCGAAAAAAGCATGCATAAAATGGGGGGGTCGCGCCTGTAGTGTGCGCATGCACACTGGGGGTGGTGTCACGCATTGCATTATGGGTGCAGCAAGCCCGCACACGACTCCCCTGCGCTCCCCCCACTTATGGCACACGAGCCAAAAAAGGTTCGCCATCGCTGACCTATACTGTACCTGTGGATTTCGTTTTTGTTGCCTAAATGTAGAACCTTACTCTCTTCACCATTAAATTTCATTTTATTAGATAGTGCCCAATGTTCAAGTTTGTCAAGATCCTTCTGTATCTTTAGCCTATCTTCTGGAGTGTTGGCTATCCCTGCCAGCTTGGTGTCATCGGCAAATTTGATGAGTTCCTCATTTATTCCCTCATCGAAATCATTGATGAAGATATTGAAGAGTACTGGGCCCAAAACAGAGCCTTGGGGTACTCCACTGCATACTTCCCTCCATGAAGATGCAGTTCCATTGAGGACTACACGTTGAGTGCAGTTGGTCAGCCAGTTCCGAATCCATCTGGTGGTGATGCTGTCTAACACACATTCTTCTACTTTGTCTAATAGTAGGTTATGGTCTACCTTATCAAATGCCTTACTGAAGTCCAAGTAAACTATATCAACAGTATTCCTCTGGTCCACTAATTTTGTCACATTATCAAAGTATGCAATAAGATTAGTCTGGCATGATCTGTTTTTGACAAATCCATGTTGGCTTTTGGCTGTTACTTTGTTTGCTTCTAGGTGTTCGCTAATTCGTTGCTTGATTATCTTTTCCAGAATCTTTAATAATAATAATAAATAATAATAATTTAATTTGTTAGCCGCTCCCTCTCCACAGGGGACTCGGGGGGGCGTACAAGAAGAGCACATACATATATACATATAAACATACACATACACGCATACACATACACGGAGGAGGAATAGTAATAAAATTAACAATTAAAATACCCCAAATTAAAAATTACAAATTTAAAAAAGACTGTCAGGAGGAATAGGATGAAACTACGGTTGAGCCAGGCCAGATAATTGAAAAAGGTGGGTCTTGAGCTTTACACGGAAGGAGCGGAGATCGGAAGTGATCCTGATGTCAAGGGGGAGGTCCCCAAAGGGCTGGGCCCATCACAGAGAAGGCCCTGCTCCTGGGTGTCGCCCCCCGACACTGTTTAGTGGACGGCACCCGGAGAAGTCCCTCTCTGTGCGAGCGAATTGGTGGTAGGGATGTATGGTGCAGGATGCGATCCCGCAGGTAACTAGGTCTTGTGCCATGGAGCGCTTTGAAGATCGTAATCAAAACCTTGAAACGCACCCGATAGACCACAGGAAGCCAGTGCAGCTCGCGCAAGAGAGGTGTTACATGGGAGTACCTAGTACTCCCCATAATCACCCGCGCGGCCGCATTCTGGACCAACTGTAGTCTCCGAGTGCATCTCAAGGGAAGCCCCATGTACAGAGCATTGCAGTAGTCTAGGCGAGACGTCACCAGCGCATGAGTGACTGTGTGTAAGGCATCCCGGTCCAATAAGGGGTGCAATTGGCGCACCAGGCGGACCTGGTGGAACGCCCCCCTTGCCACGGCTGTTACATGGTCATCCATGGACAGCCGGGCATCCAGGAGGACGCCCAAATTGCGCGCCCGCTCCATGGGGGCCAGTTGCTCGCCCCCGATGGCCAGAGATGGAAGCAACTGGTTGAACCGGGGGGCCGGAAGCCACAGCCACTCTGTCTTGGAGGGGTTGAGTTTGAGTCGGTTGTCACCCATCCAGACCCGTACGGTTTCCAAACACCGGGACATCATTTCGACGGCCTCGTTGGGGTGGTTCGGGGTGGAAATGTACAGCTGAGTATCATCAGCGTACAGATGATATCCCACCCCAAAGCCACAAATGATCTCGCCCAGCGGTTTCATGTATGTGTTGAACAGGAGTGGCGAGAGGACCGACCCCTGCGGCACCCCACAAGTGAGGGGGCTCAGGGTCGATCTCTGCTCCCCTGCCAACACACATTGCGTCCGGCCGGAGAGGTAGGAGCCGAACCACCGTAGAACGGTGCCCCTAACCCCCAACCCCTCCAGCCGGTGTAACAGGATACCATGGTCGATGGTATCGAAAGCCGCCGAGAGATCTAATAGGACCAGGATAGAGGAACAACCCCTATCTCTGGCCCTCCAGAGATCATCGACCAACGCGACCAAGGCCGTCTCCGTGCTGTCTCCGGGTCGGAAGCCAGACTGGCGCGGGTCTAGATAATCATTTTCCTCCAGGTGACGTGGAAACTGTTGGGCCACCACACTCTCTACAACCTTCACTAAGAAGGGAAGGTTGGAGACTGGACGATAATTGGCTAGCTACGTTGGGTCCAGGGAAGGCTTCTTGAATAAGGGTCTCACAACCGCCTCTTTCAAGGCGGCCGGCAGAGACCCCTCGCCCAACGAAGCATTCACTAGGCCCAGGAGCCAGTCGCGTGTAACCTCCCAGGATGCCAGTACAAGCCAGGAGGGACACGGGTCCAATAAACGTGGTAGGTCGCAGACGTCCACGTAACCTGTCCAAATCCTCGATGGCAACCGAGTCAAACTCCTCCCAGAGTGGTCTCTCAAGACTCGCCTCGGGCGTCTCCACTAGCCCACTGAAAGGGACCCATTCCCTCCGGATTTGAGCGATTTTATCCTGCAGATATTTCCCAAATTCCTCTGCCCTGCCCTGTAGAGGGGCTTCCCGCGGCCTCTGAGACAGAAGGGAGCGGGTCACCCGGAACAGGGCGGCAGGGCGGTTATCTGCGGACGCAATGAGAGCGGCACAATGTCGATGTTTGGCCGCTCTCAATGCCACAAGGTACGTCCTTAAGTAGGTTCGTACCTGTGCTCGGTCAAATTCGGAGCGGGAGGATCTCCAACGACTCTCTAGGCGTCTCTTGTGGCGTTTCATCACCCTTAGCTCCTTGGTAAACCAAGGGGCCAGGGTGGTTCGTTGCCGCAGGAGAGGCCGTAAAGTTGCCACTCGGTCTAGGGCCCCGGCAGTCGCACTATTCCATGCGGCTACCAGGTCCTCTACCCGGGGGCGGCTCAGGTCTACAGGAGGTGGCCCAAGCTCCGTCTGGAACTTATCCGGTTCCATCAGGCGCTTGGGGCGGAACCATCTAATGCCTTCCGGCTCCGCCTCCCCGCAGCGGGGGGTAGCACCAGGGAAGTCAAGTCGGAGAAGTGAGTGATCTGACCATGACAGGGGAGTGATAGTTAAATCCCCTATTCCCAGATCACTCGTCCACTGGCCAGAGACAAAAACGAGGTCCAGCGTGTGGCCTCCCTCGTGTGTAGGGCCCTGAATTAATTGAGTCAGGTCCATGGCTGTCATGGAAGCCATGAACTCCCGAACCCCCTCGGACGCTTCTCCCATTGACGGCACTAAAAGTTTGGGGGTCTCAACCGCCACCGATGTGATCAGCTCGAGGAGTTCAGGCAGGGCCGCTGATGTATAGCGAGGAGCCAGGTGTACTATCAGCAGGCCCAACTGTCTCCCTGGGCCCCATCTCACGACAAGGGACTCACACCCGGATGTCTGCGGCACAGTGAACTCTCTCGGCTCTAAGTCTTCCCGGATAATCACCGCTACCCCACCGCCCCTTCCCTGGGCCCGTGGCTGGTGGAATGCTCGATAACCTGGAGGGCACATTTCCACGAGGGGTAGACCTCCCTCGTGGCCCAACCAGGTCTCTGTTATTCCCGCAAGGTCCGGCTCCCCCTCCAAGATCAAATCATTGATGAGAGGGGCCTTGTTGACAACGGATTGCATTGCATAACAACAGCCTCAGGCCCTGGGTCTGTAGATCCTGACCACCTAGCATGCGGGGGTTGCTACAGGCGACCGGGTATGACCAATAACCACGGTCTCCCAACCGACTACGAGTTCTTAATCTGTCCTCGCACCTACCCCTCCCCACGACCGTTGGTATCAAAGAGCCCTGTCTTGGAATGCTATCTTCCCTCTCCCCCCCCACTCCGCTCCCTCCTCTCTCGACCACACCTATTCGCCTGGCTCTACCATCACTCCTGACCTGATCCACCCCCCCCAACCCTGGAACCCCTTAAAACTCTTAAAAAACGATTAATTAAAAAGCCCCTTAGTTTACGCTTTCCTGGTATTGAGGTCAGGCTGATAGGTCTATAGTTTCCTGGATCTATTTTTTTCCCCTTTTTTGAAGATGGGAACCACATCAGCTCTTTTACAGTCCTCTGACCTCCCCCGGTGGTCCAGGATCTCTGAAAGATATAGTTCAGTGGTTCTGACATCTCATCTGCCAGTTCCTTCAGAACCCTGGGGTGTAATCCATCCGTTCCTGGTGATTTGAACTCGTCTAGGGTAGACAGGCGCTCACCATTTTCTTCCCTATTTCAACTTGTGTTCGAAATCTGATTTTTGTGGTGCTGTTTTTGATAGATTGGACTGTTTTATCCCTTTGTGTAAAGAAAGATGCAAAACATGAGTTAATTAGTTTTGCTTTCTCCCTGTTGCTTGTCACCTTCTTGCCACTTTCTCCCAGCAATGGACCAATTGTTTCCTTAACTTTTTTCTTGTTCTTAACATGTTGGAAGAAGCTTTTTTTGTTATTTTTAACTTTTGTGGCAAGCCTTTCTTCATTGTGAGCCTTAGCTTTCCTTACTTCATCTTTACAAGCTTGGGCTATTTGCTGATATTCTGCCTTAGTTATGTCCCACCCTTTCCACTTTTTGTACTTATCTTTTTTGTCTTTCAATTTGTCAGAGACTTCTTTATGCAGCCATGCTGGTTTCTTTTGGGAGCTGTTATTTTTCTTCTTCAATGGTAATGTGCTAGACTCGGCTTTTGTAATCTCATTTTTCAAAATTTCCCAAGCTTCTTGAGTTGTTTTCCCCTTGAGGATTCTCATCCAGGGAATTTTTCCCAAGCTCTCTCTAAGTTTATTGAAATTAGCTCTCTTAAAGTCCAAGACTCTAGTTTCACTTTGTTCTACTACTTGTGTTTTGCTTAATGTTGAATTCCAATATTGCATGGTCACTTGCCCCCAGGGTTTCTGTGGCTTCAACACCTTCTATTAATTAATTAGGAATCGATCACCTTGTCTTTATATTCAAGATCACCTTAAAATATAACCACAATTATAGAGGAAAATATATTTAAAAATTAAAAGATAAATACAAAAATAGATAATACAAGGTGAGTAGGGTTTTTCAGAGTTTTTCAGCAATTGTTATATGTTAATGATAACTGAGCATTTTTAAAAAATGGAAGTTACACAATAGACATAGTTTCTGAATTTGAACAAGAAAATAAAAGATGATTAGACTTACAACCACACAGAAAAAAGCAAGAAGAAAATCTAATGCAATTCTAAATTAGAATATCATCTGTTTCTACCAAAACAGAATTCTCTAGAAATAGATATTCTATCAATTTAAATATTTCTAAAATTCCAAACTTTAATTTGACACTTTACCTCAAATTAAAGTTTGGAACTAGTATTATTAGATTTATGTTTCCCAACTTCAGTTCACATATTCTAGCAAACTTGCTTCAATTAAATGACTAAAGTCTTTATCTCTACAGCAAAAAGAGGATCTGGATTAAATTTACAGTATAACACAAAGAGCCATGCACCAGAGTAAAGGGAATGTGTCCCTGAAGTACTACTATCCATTCCAGGAAATATCAAAAGGATCAAGGACAACTAAGCAGCCTTTTTATCCAACTAAGCAGTATTTTTATCCAACCAATTATCATACATAGTATATTTTTGCTTCCTGAAATAGCAAGTATTTATATCTACAACAATGCTGTAGATATAAATACTTGCTATTAAGGAAAAAGTCTATTTAGAAGTTATTTTATTCAGTTTTTATTATGGTTGGAAATTGTAGTGAAGGGGATATTTCAGACCCTTTCCATAGCCATTTTAATTCTTACAATATAATAGTGATATAGAAATTTGTAGTTTTATTTAAGAACCAGTAAAACACTACAAGATTTTATTCCCTTTTAGAAAGAGGAACAATTGAAGAACTGTTCATTAGTTTAACATTTAATATAATGCAGTCAGGTCACTGCTTTCAGAGTCTAGGTAAATTGAAATATGGAACACATTTACTCAAAATACAGTAGGTTACAAAAGAATGGTAATCGTATAAATGGATTAGAAACATATGAATAATGTTTATATAAGAATTATGTAGAATTGTAATTGTTATTTGTTATAATGGTGCACTATGTTTCTTTTTTTTTTTCATTTTAAAGCATTTTTAGGTGTAGTTTTTTTTATGTATTTGCATTATTTATCTTTGTAATTTGTTTTTTTTTCCTTTGGTTTCTGCTATTTTTTAAAAGCAATAAAAATACATTTTCAAAAAGTATGTATGGTAAAATACTATTATTCCTATCTTTTTTTTGAGGTCAGGAGATCAATAGTTTTTAAAAAACAGACAATTTGTCAAGCAAAATATAGCATGTCCTGCAATTGATTCAGTAGCTAGAGTTCTGATATCTTTCATTATCCTGTTCCAAAATGGCTTGCTCCAATCCATTGGACTGATACTGAAAGCTAGTACTAGAATTTGGAAAACTTTTGTACTGGGGGTTTCTATTACTTTATATAGATTGTTTCAGAATGTGACTCATCCATTTATGTATTCAACTTCTGATATGATTACCCAGAACCAGTTTGATTCTTGAGCCCAACAAATTGATTCTGTGAATCATTTAAATTAATAGTTATGACTTAGGATAAAGAAGGTCCATATGTTTTAGGAGGGTGGAAATAGAATTAGTTTCAGACCACATGCTTTAACAGTCTCTGATTTAAATTACGGCATCAGTAATTAAAGGTGTTTAGATAGCACCTAAAGAGTGATTAAAAAGAGTGAGGAACTAGGCTAGACTAATCAGTTCTATTTGTACATGTTTTATGGATTTGCTTTTTGTTCTACTTTGACATTTAATTTAGAAGATGAAGCATATTTTGCTTCAATCAATGACTTAGGAATAATGATGCTGCTACTGCAATGATTTATTTCCACATAGAATTAGCCTGCATTGCAGTAAAAAGAAACAACCATTCTGCAAATTTTACAGTTTGATTTATGAATAGCTGTTTCTTCCCTTGCAGTTTCGTCTGGTTGTAAAGACAGCATTGAAATTGCTCCTTGTTTTTGTGGAGTACACTGAATCCAATTCATCTCTTCTTATTGAAGCAGTGGCTACTGTTGATGCAAAAAGGGGTGAGTCATTATTCTTCTAAAAAGAGGGGAAATAATTGTGGATATTCTATTTGTTAAAAAATACTTACACTACAAAAATAGTGTGGGGGTCATTAGATATTTTCCTTTGATTACACTTGAGAAAAGAAGCCCCAAACTAATCAACACACTTAATATCCTTTCATAAACTATACATTAGCATTCAAACCCAAATCCAGATGTTTATAGAATCCATTGGTTTTAAGATAAAATTGTTGTAAAGAATGATTAAAATGGAGTTATAGATTGAGAGGGATGGAAAATATGTGAATTATTTGTTAAAGCAAAAGAGTAATTAGTCATTGTCTCCAATACATGTATATTATACAACAGCATTGGTTTGATCTCTCTTGAAACAATTGTAATGAATATTCTGCAAAAGGGGTTATTTTGGCATGTTATTAGCAACCGTAAACTGGTGTGCTGGATGACTAAAGAATTGCCAGGTAGCTCAAAGATGAGAAGACAGTTGTAATACTGTTTTTCAGGTTCTACATAGAACTGGTTAGAATGTGTTTGAATTGATTCATTGTATAAGAAATTTGGCATCCATTTACAGAGACCTCCAAACTTGTTTAATTTCTCAGTTCAGTAGGATCAGGTCTGTTGTCTAACTCTGCAAAGGTTTATTTAAATATTCATTCATTCACTTACTTACTTACTTATTTATTTATTTGTATCACACTTTTATTATGTTTACAAATAATTCAAGGCAGCAAACATATCCAGCATATCTTTCTCTTTCTATTTTCCACATAATAACAGTCATGTGAGATGGGTTAGGTTGAGAGAGAATAACTGGCCCAAAGTCAGCCAACTGCTTACTTCTGTCCAGTCATTCCCTCTTAACTTAACCATGGCTAAATGACTTCACATTTTCCTACTTTCTAGCCTGGTACCTTAACCACTAGACCAAATTTACTCTCCATGTGAAGTAATATGAAGTAAAAGTGGATTTTTCATTTATCTTATACCATTTCCAATCTCTTGGAACCAAAGGCATTTACTACTCTCCTTCATTCTTATAATGATTCCATCATATTGCTGATGCTTCTCTGTAAGGATTGTTTTGAATTTTTCCCAATCTAGCAGCATACGTAGTAATCTTGATACAATCTTGATTAGTTATCAAGAAAATTGTACAAATGCTGATATCCTATCATTTCATCTTCAAGAGTTATAAAAGATGCCCAATGCAATAAAGGGATGGCATCTTTAGAACCAGGAGTTTCCTAAGAGGAGCTGCTTATATTTTTGTTGTTGTTTTCCAAAATGATCAAACAAATACAACAATTTGTACTAAAGGCATGAATAGTGATCCTAAAGGAAAATATATTTTATTTCCATCCTGTAGAAGGGCATCAGGGTTTCTTTTAATCTTCTGAAATTCAAAAGATATATGAATTAAATGTTCTTTAACTCTTTTACAAGTCAGCTTGAGGATTATTCTCATGGGGAATCTCTTTGTGTTCTCAATGTTTCAAAGTCTATAAAAACGAAGACAATTAAATGCTGCCTGAAAACTATTTTATGATAAATATGGGATGGACATTTCTGAGTGGAAACAATATGTTTTTCTTTAGTTGTTAATTACATTAAAATTTAGCTAAATTAAAACTTTTGTAGCAGTTAAAGAGAGACAGTTTGTTGTGATGGTTAAAGCACTTACCTCCAAATCGGGAAACCTTGAGTTCTAGTCCTGCCTTAGGCACAAAGCTAGTTGAGTGATCTTGAACCAGTCACTTTCTCTCAGCCCTGGGAAGGAGGCGGTGGCAAATCAGTTTTGAAATCCTGCCAAGAAAATTGCAGGGACTAATCAGACAGTCACAAAAGTCAACACTGACTCAAACGTGCAAACAGTAACAGCAACAAAAAAGGAGTAAAATCTGAGTTTGCTTTACCCCAGAGCAATTGGAAATTGATTCAACCCAATCATTTTTAAAATTTGGAATCTTTGATGGTGAAACTACTGCTCCCTCTTCATTAAAGAACTTCAAAAAAATAAATTTCCAAGGCTTATCCACAGCCTATTTCTTGGTAAGACAGAATAATGTGAAAGAGAGTGTCACCAGCAGATGAATTTATAATTGGTTGACCAACTGCACTCAATGTGTAGTCCTCAATGAAGCCACATCTACTACATACAGGGAAGCATGAAGTGGAATATACCAAGCCTTCTACCTTAGACCCAGTATCCATCATCTTTATAAATAGTTTAGATGAGGTGATAGAAGAGGAACTCATCAAATTTGCAGACAACTTCAAGCTGGAGGGGGGGAAGGTAGCCAACACTTTCAGTTCTTGGCAGTCTTGAACTCTGTGGACCCTATCCCCCAAAATATAATTCAGTGGTAAGAAAATACTTAGGCAAGGAAAACAAAATGCACAGGTATAGAATAGGTGGTACCTGGATCAACAGCAATAACTGTGAGAGGGTTCTAGGTGGACAATTACGTAAGTATGAACTAGCAGTATGCTGCATGTGCCAAAAAAGTCAATGTAGTCCTTGGCTGCATTAACAGAGGGATAGTTTCAAGATCATATAATACACATCCAGCTTTGGTCACCATGATACAAACCATTGTTGAGACTTTAGAGACAGTGCAGAGAAGAAGAACAAAGATTGTTAGAGAACTGGAAGCTAATATGTATGATGAATGGTTGCAGGAACTATGTACATCTAGTCTAATGAAGAAAAATCACTAAGGTGATTTTATAGCAGTTTACTATGTTTGAGGGTCTGTTACAGAGAAGAAGTGATCAACTTATTCTCCAAAGCACCTGAGAGTAAGATAGGAAGCAACAAATGGAAGCTTATCAAAGAGAGATTCAACCTAAAATTAAGGAGAAATTTCCTGACAATAAGAAAAATTAATCAGTGGAATGCCTAACCTCCAGAAGTTATAGACGCCCATCACTGAAGGAATCAAGAAAAGATTGGACAACCATTTGTCTGGGATGATGGCAGATTTTCCTACGTGATCCTTTAATATCCCATGTGATTGTTTAACAACTGCCACTGGGAGAGCCAGAATTGCATTAATTGAATGAAGCAACCATGTGGGTATCTCATTTAATAACCACTTCTCTCAGTGATTGAGATTTCAGCCCACATTGTGTTTGTAAGTTGAGGTCTACTTCTATAAGATGCAAATTATATTTGCCTCTCATTCCCATAACCATTTGTTGGTTTGAGACTATGGATTAAGACATTTGAGCAAGCAGGCATAAGCTGGCACATTTTAGGAAGAAGCAGAAGGAATACATTATGGACTTTAGTACTAAGCATGTTGAACTCAACCATGTCAGGAGGGTTTACTTCCAGAAATAATATATGTAATTAGACTTTTAAATATTTTAAATATTAATCCATTATATGTTTTCTCTGCTAAGTATTTTTTTAAAATAGCTAATACAGATAAATTAAATTCTTCTTTGTAATATTACTTTTCTTTGTTCAGGTTTCAAGCTATGGTCCAGTGTCATGGAGATTTTGGAGGAAAAGGATGGACTTGATACAGAATTACTAGTTTATGCTATGACTTTAATAAATAAGGTTTGTCGTAATTTGACATGCATGTATTCAAATATATTCAGAGTTTTCTGTGTATTAAAGTTATAATTAGAAAATTATTTTAAAGTCAACAGAGAGATTAATATCGGAATGGATTTTTAAAAATGCTTTCTTCCTTTGATAATGCATTAAGATTCTTCTAGACTATGGACCGATCACTTCCGGTTCCTGCTGGCAACGGACGTGTTGTCCACCGCTCGTCTCCTCGGTTGGTTCCGTAAGGAGCACAAGGGGGCCTTGGAGGGGTCCCCTGCCGAAGGGCGGCTTGCTGAAGCCCCCCGGAATCAGCAACAGCCGGCGGGGGTGCTTTTCAGCCTCGCCTAGAAGCCAGGGAGCAGAGGGGGGGCAAGGGACAGCTTCGGGCTGTCCGCCCTTTCGCCGAATGGCTCCGGAGGAAGGAGTTTATCCAGAGAAGCGTGGCTGGATGCTGGTGGTGGGAGAGTCATCCTGATCTCTTTGATTGTCATTAAAGGATAAGCAGCAGACTACTATAAATCCGTGTTCAATTTACTTGAAAATGGGGATTAGAGGGGATGTTTCTTCTCTTTACCCCCCTCGGATTAAGCAGCATTTGAACTATCTCTCTCTATATTGGAATGGAGAGAGAACAAAGGCTGACTCGTCACTTGAATTAACTAAGTGAGAAAGATCGTTATCACAATTGCTAGAGATGATTGCTGAGCTGTTTTTCTTTTAAAAAAACTTTATAGAGATCTCCCTTTCTTCTCCCTGCTTCCGCCCATCTTTGTTTTTGCATTGACAAATGAAGTCTGCCTTTTGAAACTACCTTCGAGAAAAAAAAAACCTTTGGAATTGTTTTATTACTCTCTCTGAGGGAGACCGGGACCTCCCCTGCTACATGGTCTTCCTGAACTTTGATTATCTGATTTTCTTCTTTCTGGTTTGCCTCGGTGCCTTGGAACTGTGAAGGAGAGTTAACTCTTCACTTTCGGAGTTGCTTGCCTCTCTGGACGGGCACAGCTGCGCAATCCTCGGACACCATCTTCTTTCAAAAAGACTTATACACATCTCTGAATTTAGACAAATGGGGCCTAAGAAACCACCAACGGGCAAGTCATTTTCGGCTCCTGCATCTGCCACCTCCAGTCCAAGCATGCAGCAAACGAAAATTACTTCATTGTTACAGCAAGAAGGGACTGGAGAGGGCCCAAAAGAACTATCTGTTTCCAAAATGTTTCAAGAAATTATGAGGGGTCAAAATGAGTTGAAAAAAGAAGTGACAGAGCTTAAAAAGGAACTCAGAGATGTTAAACATCATATTGCAGACAATAAACAGAGAATTGTGGTGTTGGAGGAGGGAGCGGCTGTCACGATGTTAAAAAGTTTGCTAGGCATGAACTGACACTCAAGAGTTAAACTAAGAAAGAGTTATTGCGCAGGTCATAAAAGTTCTTATCTGAAAGTGATTTATTGCGCATGCGTTACACATTCCAGAACTAATTCCTTTCTTCTTTGTCCGGCTGCCAAGCAGAGCTGGCAGATGGAGCTTTCATTATCAAAATGTAACAATTAGTTTATTTTACTTTTATTTACTTTTATTAAAGTTTATTTGTTAATTAGAATAATTGTCAAAGACTTTTATTTATTTTCTTAATATCTCAAAAGATATGCGGAAGGGAATCAGCCCGATCCATTGATCTCAGATATCAGCCGTTTTTTTCCCCTGACAGCGGCTGGGCTGGGGGAAGAGGTCAAAGCAATCCGGAAGGGAAATGTAGACCTGGAAAACTTTTTGGCAAAAATAGAATTTGAAAGAATGTCCTTTTTTCTCAGACTGCAGAACCTACCAGAGACAGAAAATGAAGATCTTAAGGATATTATGAGTACAATTTTAGCAGAATATATCAAAAGAAACAAAAAACAGTTGTGGTGGGACATGGATCTGGTTTATAGGATTAATTCAGCATATGCTAGAAGTCATAATGTTCCAAGGGAGGTGCATGTTAAATTCCTCAGGAGGACCACAAGGGATGAGGTGCTTGGGGCCCAAAGGGAGAAACCACTGAAATATAAAGATGAAGAAATTACCATTTTTATGCAGATTCCGAAAAAAGATAAGAGAGAGAAGGAGGGAGTATCCCCCCTTATCAAAGAAATGATACAATAAAGGAATTTGGTTTAGATGGTTATTGCCAGAGGGAATGTTGATCTTCTGGGAGGGAAAAAGGATTAGAATTAATACAGTGCAGGAGGCTGAAGCCTTCATTAAAAAACATTTCTCCCTTCTAGAGGACGAACACAGTGAAGGTAGTGAAAAGGGTAGCAAGGTACAAGATATGAAGGAGGGGGGGCTGTGGCTCCTTCTGGGGACAGGGAGGAAGGAGCAATATCGAAAAGGCACAGGTCACAAAAATAAAAGTATTTGAAATATTAGTACTTGTTGATATTCTAGAAAGTGACAAAGGAAAAATGATTGAACACATGGTTGACGCAATATAGAATAAGATTCTGTTTTTTGCTTATCTTTTATATCTTGTTTTTAATATAGTAAAAATTGTGAGATTTGGATGGATTTCTACTAGCATGGGAGCTGCCAAAATTTTCTATGTGTCCCCTTACCTTTTCCCATAAATGTTTAAAAACCAATAAAATTCTTTTAAAAAAAGATTCTTCTAGACCAGCGATGGCGAACCTTTTTTGGCTCGCGTGCCACAAGTGGGGGGAGCGCGGGGGGGTCGTATGCGGGCGTGCCGCACCCATAATGCAACGCGCCCCCAGTGCGCATGCGCGCACAACGCGCCCATTTTTGCATGATTTTTTCGCCTTCCCCAGGCTCCAGAGGCTTTATAGGAGCCTGGGGAGGGCGAAAAGAACCTCCCCGCCCCCCCCCGGAGGCTTCAGGGAACGTCCGGAGGCTTCCCTGAAGCCTTCGGAACACTTAAAACCTCCCTCCCCCCCCCCCCCCCGGAGGCTTCAGGGAACGTCCGGAGGCTTCCCTGAAGCCTTCGGAACACTTAAAACCTCCCCGCCCCCCCCCCCCGGAGGCTTCAGGGAACGTCCGGAGGCTTCCCTGAAGCCTTCGGAACACTTAAAACCAACCTCCTTCAGCCGCGCCGCCCTCGCCTCCTCCTCCTCCTCCTCTAGCCGCGCCATCGCAAGGATTAAGGCGAAAGGGGGCGGGGGCGGGGAAAGCGAAGGGGGCTTTGCATGATTTTTTCGCCTTCCCCAGGCTCCAGAGGCTTTATAGGAGCCTGGGGAGGGAGAAAAGAGCCTCCCCCGCCCCCCGGAGGCTTCAGGGAACGTCCCGAGGCTTCCCTGAAGCCTTCGGAACACTTAAAACCAACCTCCGAGCAACCCGGAAGTGACTTCCGGGTTGCTCGGATGGTCGTTTTAAGCGCTCTGAAGGCTTCAGGGAAGCCTCGGGACGGTCCCTGAACAGGCACGAGACGTGCGTCTCCATCGCCCGGGCCCGGATTGCCTCCACCGCGCGGCGCCTCAGGCTCGGTGTCCTTGCGCCCGGCCTTCAAATCGCTGCCGCCGCCGCCGCAGTTGGTTTTAAGTGTTCCGAAGGCTTCAGGGAAGCCTCGGGACGTTCCCTGAAGCCTCCGGGGGGGCGGGGGAGGCTCTTTTCTCCCTCCCCAGGCTCCTATAAAGCCTCTGGAGCCTGGGGAAGGCGAAAAAATCATGCAAAGCCCCCTTCGCTTTCCCCGCCCCCGCCCCCTTTCGCCTTAATCCTTGCGATGGCGCGGCTAGAGGAGGAGGAGGAGGAGGCGAGGGCGGCGCGGAAAAATAGCTTTTAAAAAGGTGAACTCAGCTGGCCAGCGCGCGCATGCGCGCTGGCCAGCTGACAGGGCAGCGCCTCGCGTGCCCTGACAAATGGCTCCGCGTGCCACTTGTGGCACGCGTGCCATAGGTTCGCCATCACGGTTCTAGACTATGTATTATATGCTGTGATCCACAGTGTCAATTAATAAACAAGGACAACCCAGCAGAATTCCAACCACATGGTTTTAGTCAAACATAGGTATGCCTCTGACTGCACTGATGGATAAATCTACTGCTTTGTGACCTATATTGTCTTTATGTTTTATAACCTTATTTTTTTTAATATGGTGAAGAGTACTCCATGTTTTAAAGAAAATATGTGTATATGTGTTGATTAGTTTGCAAAACTTTAATATATTTCTTCTGCTTAGTTGGGTGGCAGTGTCATTTTCTTTTCTTTTTTGCATTGACCCATATGTTTTGTGGATTTCTGTAGAGATGTAATGATCTCTTACATATAATGCAACTCCAACTCCTCTCTTGTTAGGTATATTTCCTTTCAATAGTTTGAATTCTTTCATCCCAATCATGAATTTAATCCCACCAATATTCAGTAATAGCAACAATATCAGATCTGCCCTTGTGTACTAGTGCTTCAAGTTCACCCTGTTTGTTCCCTAAACCCTAAATCCAGAGGCTTTATAGGAGCATGGGGAGGGTGAAAACAGCCCCACCAGAGCACAAAAAACTAATACCCTACGGGCAAACCAGAGGTTCGGGAACAGACTTCCGGTTTGCTTGAAGGGCTGGTTTTAGCCCTCCAGTGTCTTCAGGAGGCTTCCCTGAAGGCTCTGGAAGGCAAAAAACCAACCCTACGAGCAAACCGGAATTGACTTCCGGTTTGTCCATATGGCCAGGTTTCGTCCTCCGGCTTCAGTGGCCTTCAGGAGGCTTCCCTGAAGGCTCCGGAGGGCTAAAAACGGCCCTACGAGCAAACCAGAAGTCACTTCTAGTTTGCTCGTTGGGTCATTTTTTGCCCTCAAGAACCTTCAGGGAAACCTCCTGAAGGCCCCTGAACACTCCAGAGGGCTAAAACAAGCCTTACGAGGAAACCAGAAGTACATTTGTGAATTTCCGGTTTGTCCAGAGGGCGAAAAATGGCCTCAAAAGAATGCCGAAGTTAGCTGGCCAGCGCGCGCATGCGCGCTGGCCAGCTGACGGCAACGCCTCGCGTGCCCTGACAAATGGCTCTGTGTGCCACCTGTGGCACGTGTGCCATAGGTTCGCCAACACAGATATAGGCATTTGAATCCTTTATGGCTGATTCTGGCTGTGCTGCCTATATCTCCTAGTTTATATCTATGTTTTTTTTTTCTTCCCATCACTCTGTACTTCATGGTTTGATTGGAAGAATCACTCTTTTAGCTTTTCTCATGAGACTTGTGCATTGTGGTTGACTTTCTGGTATAGCTCTCATTTTCCTCACAGCATTCAAGCCCCACAACATATCATGGTGGTTTATATATGTGGATCTAAGTATTGTGGCTTTTGTTGTTAGTTATTATTATATAATTCTGTATAGCATTAGTTTTATATATTTCTTATATAATTATTTGGGTTGGTCATACCATTAGTCAGATGTTTAAACTGGATTATATTATTATATATGATATAGTATTATTAAATTGTGTTATTATTATAAACATACACATAGTTATATAATTAATTATTATTTTTATTTACTATTTTATTATTTTTATATATATAATAATGTAAAATCACAACTGCCAGTATTTTAGTTGGTGATGGTGAAGAAAAAAGTTAAAAAGGGAAAAGGGAAAAGCAAAATTGGGGCCTGCAAACAAAAAAGAAAAAAGCTATAGAAAAAGATAATTTCTAACTTTTTTCGATAGGATAATGCCCTTTGAACTACAATAAAGCATAACAAACAATACTTCTGTCACCACCACTATTATCAAAACTGAAAATTAAAATTTTATTTATTTTTTGTTTCAAATAGAAAAGTGGTTTTCAAGTGGAAACTCAATTAAATAAATAATAGTCATCAAAGCAGTCAATTTCACCTTATCTTCATACTCCATTAATTTCACCATCAATTCTTCCATTGTGGGTAAATGTGATTTTTTTCCCATCTATGTACATAGAGAAGCCTTCCTGCTGTTATCATATATAAAAATAAAGTTATAATTTTTCAATCTGATTGTCAATCAAACCTGAAAAAAGGCTGACTTCAATTGTACATTCAGTTCCTTACATGTTGAAATAACTTTTCTTTATAAGCCTTTGTTCCTATGATTTATATCATCCCATTAACTTTCCATTCTCCAAAGTTACCTCAAAAGACATCCGTGGCATATAACAAGCAATACATAGGACTGACCCTTAAGTTGCACTTGATATTCTTTTCAAAACAAAAAATTAAAATAATTCCATTTTTACTTTCAGACATTATCTGGCTTGCCAGATCAAGATTCTTTTTATGATGTTATTGACTGTCTAGAAGAGCTGGGGATGGAAATTATTTCCCGGAAGCATCTGAACAAGAAAGGATCAGATTTGGACTTAGTAGAGCAATTCAACATTTATGAGGTAATAATATAAAATGTCCTTTTCCTTTACAGCTTGGGAATATTTCATAATGTTTGCAAGAAAAGTATATCTATAGTACTACTTGCCTATTTATTTTTATTTGGAAAGGCAAAGATATGCATATGTACTACATATACAGAAACATGGTAGTATAGTTTATTGTAAAATGCATTTTTACTAGGCAGGGATAATACCAAAATGTAAGCAAGTGTATTTATTTAACTCTGTGACCTAGTTGAACTAGATTAATATTGATAACTATAAAATTGATGCTGTACAGTAGTTTTATACTAATAACAAATTATAACATACAGCATTAAGAAAAGGATCTGCTTTGTAAAGTGCTTCACATCAGTGATGGGTTCTTGTACCGGTTGGTATCGCTTCGCGGTTTAAAGTTGACTTTAAATTGTTCTGCGCATGTGCAGAAACCTGCCTGCAATGGCAGAAGAGATTGGGGAACCAGTTCGGGGGCATAGCCAGCCTGGGTCGTTGCCGGGTCTGCAACCAAGGCCAAATCACTACTACCGGTTCAGCCAAACTGAGCCGAATCAGGAGCAACCCACCTCTGCTTCACATGCATAATTATTGTTCAGAATTATGCATTAATTGTACAGTAAGTTCTCTTTTATCACTTTATATTAATGCTATTTCCCACCAGGCTTCCAGCTTTGTTTCCCACCTTTCTTTATAAAGAGCATATTCTTAGAGCTATCCAAGATCTCTGTCTCTCCTTCCCTGAATCAGTCATCTCTTCTATTAGCTGGCCCATGTGGGAGTGCTCAAGGAATAGTTATTCAGTGCCACGCCACACCTTCCTTTTCTTCCCTCATTGCACCACTGGAGATAACAAATAGCAGCTGCAAGCGTAGAAGCATCATTCTGGAGCTTAATGTTACCCCATTATTTAAGGGGGGGGGGGTTTACAGGTTTCAGGAAGTGGGATAAAATGTGACTTCCCATATTCCCTGTCCCACAAATCTTTGTACAGCTTTTCTCTTGGAGTAAGAGGCAAGTCAGAATTTTATTGGCTTCATTTCTCAAATTTCACAGATTTCAGCAACATTATGAGGATGTGGGGTACATTGCTTTCTTTGATGATTCTGTATAAAATCAGCTTTTACACATTTCCAGGAATCAACTAAAAGAGAACCCAACATGAAACAGCCAATGACAAACTATTTAAGGAAGGATCATTCTTGAGGTTGGCTTCTTTGCTTATGCTGTCAATATAAGTGATAAACAATAGTGGTGATAGTACATATCCCTGTTTTATTCCAGCCATTTCTATGAAGGGATCCATGGGTTGTTCTAACTACACTTCTGTAATCACTATATAAACTTTTGCATACTTTAATAAGATGTTTACTTACTCCCTATTGGGGCAGAGCTTGCCATAGCAATTTCCTTTCTGCTCTATTGAAATTCTTTCTCTTGGTCTACAAATGCGACGAAGAAATTCTTATTTTATTACATATTATTTTCTATTAATTATTTAAGCACAAAAATTGCATCTATGCACTTTCTGTTTCTTCTAAAACCCATCTGGTTATGGCTTCATAATTCGTGTTAATCTTGTTTCTATTAAATGGGTGGACATTTTCCCTACATCAGAGATCCTGAACCTCCAGGCTGCAACCTGGTACTGGGCTGTGGCCCAGTGAGAACCAGGCAGCACAAGCGGCATATGAACCCTCAAAGCTGCTTTTGCGCAACTGGCACGTGTGCACACCAAACCACCCCCTTCCCCCGCCATCAGTCCACAAAGCCAGAAAGGTTGGGAACTGATGCTCTACTGGCTCAAGAGTGAGATGCCTCAATAGTGTGTGCATTTTCATTTGCTCCCTTTGTTTTTCCACAATGATATTATTTGCTTATTACCAATCAGTAAGTACATTAGTTGTGTTCATGCTGCGTTAAAGACTATGTAATCATCTGATACTGCCTTTCCCCATGACTTGAATTATTTCTGTTGAATTCCTGATGCTTTGTATTTACATCACTTTTTAACCTTGTTTCTTTATCAATTAGTATTTCTGGCTCTAGCGCTATTGTTTTGTGGTTTTGTGTTGCTTCTTCATGATATTGTTCTAAGAGTTTGAGAAGCTCTTTGAAATATTCTCTCCATCTTTCTATGATTTCTGATGGTTCTGTTAGTTACCTTTCCTTCTTGTCTGATTATCTCTGTGGGGCTATGATTCTCCCATTTTTTCCATTTTTTTTTTTACTACTTTGAAAAACTTTGTACAGGCTGATCTCAATGTTTTTCCAAAGCACGCACAGGATTTTTGTTTTGCCTTCTCAGTTATCCTGATAGTATCTCTGAAATCTATAATTTATATAATCTTCTTGATTTTATCCAATAATTATATAACCTGTTTTTCTAACTTTACTTATTTAACTTATCACACCACCATGCAGTGTGTTTGGTCCTATTTTGCCTTTTTCCACTTTTCCTTTTTCACATTGTTCTTCCGCAATGTTAAGCTAGATAGTTTTGTATACCTATCCTCCAGATTTCCCACCACTGGTAATAATGGGCAAAATGTTGTTTCCACATTATTGTTGTAACTTTCTACTACCTCTAATTTAACTTTTGCTATCTTAATTAATTCCTGATTTTTATTTGTTTTTTTCCTGTTAATATTAAAGTTGTCATGTCTTGCTGTTAGCTCTATGATCTTATGATAGGTGTCACATAGTCCATTGGAGATTCCTTTTGCATCAAATATTCTGACTCTTCTTTTTACACTTGTTAATATGTGATCATTCTGGCTTTTAGTGATGATGTCATGCCATTTATACCATGCATAGTATTGTGAATTTCGGAATTCAAAAATGTATTAATAATAAAAAGATGGTGTTGGCTGCATAAGTCCAGTATCCTTTGCCCATTCTGGTTCCTTTCACTATTTTAACAGCATGTAGGCCAATGAACTGTTCATACTCTTTTATGTTAGTACCTACTCTACCATTGAAATATCCCATTACATACACCATACTGTTAGCTTCCATTTTCTCTATCTCTTAAGATAGTTCATTCAAGAACTCATCCATTTGTCCTTCTAGGTAATTATCATTGCATGGGGCATGTAATTGTACGTATGTTTCAATTTGTTCTTCTCTCTTGATTTTCATTATTCATTATTTTATCTTAACACTTACTGATATCTAGTATGCATTTTGCTGTGTCTGGATATATCAAGAATCCCATTCCATTCTTTGCTGTAGCCCCTCCAGGGTAAATAAACAAGTATCCTCTGAAAACTTTCTTACTGCCATGCCCTTTACATCTTATATCGGCTAGTCCCATTATCTTGAACCCTGTTTTTTCCATAATGTCTACAGTTTCTTCTGTTTTATTCCCCATGCCTGCTGTGTTCAAAGTAGATATTTTTTCCTGTCTATTCTATATCTTAATATTTCAATATTGCTGTTGTCAGGATAGCCTTCATGGCTGCTGTATAGGTCCTGTGTCACAAGGCAATGCCATACTTGGGCCATTCCTTGCAATTCCTTGCTTTTTCCTATTTCTACATCCCACAATGTGGATGTGGGGTTGGTCTTTGAGAGGCAGGTAAAGGAACAGAGAAATAAATACGTTTAGATTAATTTATTTTCTGTGTAATAAATTTCACCATGAATGCTATTTGTTCAAATTTTCACAGTAGTTTTAACTTCTCCTTTTAGCTGATGGAGACTATAATTGTCTAAACCCTGTTGACAGCAAAAGGTTTTAATTCCCAGTAGCTGGGAATTAATAAAATAATACCATTTTTTTCTGGGTACAGTTTAGCCCCTCTGCTATGAAAGGGTGGTATCTAGAGTCATAGGAGGGGGAGATGCTATTTCAGTAATATCATGAAGAACAGACTGATCGGAATTAGGTACAACAGAAAGTCCCCTCTCAGATTGCCTTTTTGATCTTCCACAAATACATCTCTTCATTCTTCTTTGAAATTTCAGCATCTATCTTTATTTTTCATGCCAGGGGTGCATAAC
Source organism: Natrix helvetica (assembly GCF_964273705.1). Classification (NCBI taxonomy): domain Eukaryota; kingdom Metazoa; phylum Chordata; class Lepidosauria; order Squamata; family Natricidae; genus Natrix; species Natrix helvetica. The sequence goes on from NC_138554.1 coordinate 61,077,915, forward strand.
AAGGAACAACATTTTGGATGAGAGTTGCACTTAAAATCTCATTATTATTTTTACTTTCAGTCTGAGGGTTCAGGGGGCATTTTTCTTGTGTGAACATAGAAGATGAAGCATATGTTATTTTTGGAATTTCTACATAGACAGATTGATTCTTCAACATGTGTAAAAAGCATCTGAAATCTATCGTCCTGCAAAATCCAGATTATCAAAGCCTTGATAAAGAACAGTCATAAAAAGACATTTCGAGATGTCTTTGTGGAACAAAACAAATATATAAATCAATATGCATTATTCCCTGCACTTTCCCTTTCATTTTTTTTAGATGACATTGAGACATGAAGATGGTGATGATAGTGGAGAACCTCTTCCTATTGCCTGCAAAGACAGAAGAAGAACCAGTCTTGGTTCCAGTGAACGAAGAGGGCTGGAACGTAGGAAGAGCAGGAGGCATTCCATTCAGAGTGTCAAGAGTACTTTATCAGCCCCTGCTAGCCCCTGCACTCATTCAAGCCCTAATTTCATGTGTGGCCATAGACAGAGCACTGAAGAATATAGTGAGAAGTAGGTATAGAAACAAGAAGCGTTCCTAGTTTCTTTGTGCCTTTTATATTTTCAAATTTCTATGATTTCTAATTGGCTGATATAACTTTACACTCAGAGTTCTGATTCATTTTGCTGAAAATGACATACACGTGTAACATTTTGACAACATGCTAATTGCTCAGTTATTGAAAATGAAATAAGGCAAGCAATTAATTCCTAAGGAAATAGTCAACCTACAGGAGTTGATAGTTTAACAATTTTCCAATTAAAATAAAAAAGAATGAATGCAAACATATCCTTTTATTTACTAATAAAATATATGGGGAAAATAAAAGTATGTCTGGCTTGATCATAAGAAGTCAAAAGATTACAAGAAGCTATTATAAAAGAAGTTATTTAATGTATTTATTGAAATGTATCATTTCAGTGCTGCCTTAATACTTACTTAGCTTTTTAATTTTTTAAAAAATTAGTAACTTCTTTCCAGTTACATAACATTCATATTACAGCAATGCTGCTTTTATGCTTTTTAAACACCCTTAATCATTTATGCTTGCTGATATATCAAGTAATCCTTGTCATTGCTTATTATTGTGAAGAAGTGCATATAGAGTAAAGTAAAGGTAAAGTCAGTTGTGTCCAATTCTAGGGCATTGTGTTCATCTCAGCTTCTTGGCCAAGGGTGCTCGTATTGTCCAAAGACAATATTCATGGTCATGTGGCCTGTATGGCTACATGCCAAAGATGCACAGAATACTCTTACCTTCACACTGAGGTGGGACATTAATCTAATTGCATTTGCATGTTTTCGAACTTTTAGGTGGGCATGAGCTGGGGCAGGTAATGAGAGTTCACCCTGTTATGTGGAACTTGGATGTTGAATCCAGGCTGCCAGCTCTCCAGCTGACAAGCTCAGCATTTTTAACCACTGAGCCATCATTCCCCTTGCTGCATTTACAAAAGTCTTAGTATATATTCCAATTTCAATCATACACTTTACATCAAAAAACATATTTCACAAATTTATTTTCATTTTAAAAATTTGGTATATGGGATGGAAGATGTTTTGCCATAAATATTTATGGTACAATAGTTTTCAAATTTGAAAATCAAAACAGAGTATTTTATAGCATTAGTCAAGCAGCTGAGGACTATTATTTTATCTGGAAAAGTGCACATATCAACCTGTTAATCTCAAATTTGACTCAACGTGATGAAGATTCCATGGTTATGAATACCAATGGATCTTTTTAAGCTGGCACGAAAGACTAGGAAATCTGGGGGAAGCGGGCAGTACAATCTAAGGAACAAATTTAAAGATTTTTTTCTATTTTTATTATGTATGTTATTTCAACTGGAAAATAGGAAATATCAACTGCCCAGCCCTGTCTGCTTTTTATAACATTACTTCTCATTGGGTCTAACTACTTGTTAAACCAGATTGTATGTAAAGTTTGAATCATGAGTTCTCTGTGCAAAGGGAATCCTGCTTAGAGTACAGAATAACAATTGGAAGAGATCTTGGAATCTTCTAGTTCAATCCCCTGCTCAAGTAGGAAACATACTGCATATACCATTTCAGACAAATGGCTATCCAATTTCTTCTTAAAACCTCCAATGATGGAGCATTCACAATTTTTGGAAGCAAACCATTCCATTGGTTAATTGTTCTCAATGGCAGAAAATTTATCCTTAGCTGTATGTAAATTGATCAGATTTCATCTGTTACTTTATATTTTGCCCTCAGGTGGTTTGTAAAATAGGTTGATCTCCTCTTCTCTGTGACAGCCCCTCAATTATTGGAAGACTTTAATCATGTCATCCCTAGTCTTTTTTTGTTAGACTAGACATATCCAGTTCCTGCAACCGTTCCTCTTGTTTTAGCCTTCTGTTCCTAATCATTTTCATTGCTCTCTTCTGCACACTTTCTAGGATCTCAGCATCATTTTGTATAGTGGTGACCAAAACTGTATGCAATATTTCAAGTGTGGTCTTATCAAGGCAGTATAACACAGTGCTAACACTTTCCATGATCTTGATATCTCTCTGTTGATAGAATCTAGAACTGTATTGGGTTTTCTGACAGCTGGGGCACACTGCTGGCTTATACTTACAGTAAATGATTGTCCACTAGGACTTCCAGGTTTCTTTCACAGTTACTGTTATTGAACCAGATACCACCTATACTTACACATTTAGTTTTTCTTACCTAAAGGTAAATCTTTCTTTTCTCATTAAATTGCATCTTGTTGGATAGGGGGCAAATATTCAAGTGCATTAAGAAGTCTGTCTTCTAAAGTATTGGCTGCTCATCTCACCTTCAAATTTGATGATTTCCCTTATAGCCTTTCACCTAAATCATTTATGATGATGCTGAGGAATACCAGGCCTAAGACAGAACTTTTTGGTATCCCACAGCATGCTTCCCTGAATATAGATTTAGTTTTACTGAGGACTACATGTTGAGTGCAGTTGGTCACAGCCAGTTTCAAATTTATCTGGTAGCAATATTGTCTATTACACATTTTTCTTGATCTGGCCCACTGGTTTGTGTGTGTGCATATGCATGTGTGTGTGTCTATAATATAATATAATATAATATAATATAATATAATATAATATAATATAATATAATATAATATATATGCACAAACATGCTGTATGTAAAAGTAAAGGTTTCTCTATTATTCGTTTCCAATTCTAGGGCATGGTGCTCATCTCTGTTTCTTGGCTGAGGGAGTTAGCATTATCTGAAGACAATTTCTGTGGTCATGTGGCCAGCATAGGGATATGCCAAAGGCACACAGAGCACTGTTACTTCCCACCTAAGGGATACCAATCTACACAAATTTGCATGCTTTCAAACTGCTAGATGGGCAGGAGCTGGAACAAGTAACAGGAGCTCATCCCGTTGCATGGAGCTTGGTTCTTGGACCTAGGCAATCAGCTCTCCAGCTGACAAGCTTAGCATCTTTGACTGCTGAGCCATCGGGCCCCTTGTGTATATATACATACATTACTATGTGTGTGTGTTTTATATGTATTCACATACATATGTTTACATTATATACACAGTACATACACATGCATATGATATGTTAGCATATTCATCATGATATATAATTTGCTACCTAAAATGTACATATTATATACTATAAACCATTATTTTCTAGCATTTCTGCTGGACAGTCTTCTTGTCTTAAAAATTAATTATGTCATTGTAATAATAAAACTTGGTTCACATCTAAGCTGAAAAACATCTACATCTTGCCAAAGAGGAAGCCTACAGGAAAGGACAATGAGACCAAGAATGTATTAACAAAGAAGATGAGGGCAGCAAAATGGACCTACTCTGAAAAGCTGAGGATTCAGCTATCCATAAATGAACCAGCAAATGTGTGGAAAAGCCTGAAAAATATCACTGGCTACAGCAGATCTGCACCCCTTGAAGAAGAGAATCAGCAACTGGCAGATGACCTGAATGTGTTCTACAGTAGGTTTGGGAGTAGATCATGTCAACTATTGCTGCCCTCTCCATCTCAGATACAAGAACAGCAGTTAAGTCTCCTACACCCATCTGGGCTCCTCACCTTTGGTGATCATAGAAAAATATGTGTGAGGTCTATTTCACAGACAAAAAGGTGGAAAAGCACCAGGGCCAGACAGGGTAACTCCCTTTTACTTGAAAGTCTGTGCTAATCACCTGACCCACATCATCACCCGCATCTTTAATAAATCACTGGAGATGTGTTATATCCCTTCTTGCTTCAGACACTCTACTATCATTCCAGTGCCCAAGAAGCTCTCCATCAAAGACTGTAGAATGACTACAGACCAGTGGCTCTGACATCTGTAGTTAGGAAAACCTTCGAAAGGTTAGTGTTGGTCCACCTGAAAATCTGCTAGACCCCTTGTAATTTGCTTACCATACAAATAGATCAGCAGATGATGCTGTCAATAAGACACTGCATTATATCTTACAACATCTTCAATCCCCAAGGAACTTTATAAGGGTCCCTTTTGTAGATTTCAGCTTGGCATTCAACCCCATCATTCCTAAAATTCTCCTCTTTAAACTGACTCACCTAGCTGTTCTGATCACACTTGTAGATAAATTATAAACTTTCTAATAAATAGGAAGCAGCAGGTGAAACTAGGAGAAATCACATTGAATACCGTTCAGTTAGCACAGGAACTCTCCCAGGGCTGTGTGCTGCCTCCATTACTCTTCTCTTTGTATGCCAATGATTTCATCTCAAAGGATATCTCTGTTAAAAATTCTGAAGTTTGCAGATGATACAATAGTCATTGGTCTCATTCTAAACAATGATGAGTCTGCATATAGACAAGAGATAGATCAACGGGTCCTGTGGTGCAACCAGAACAATCTGGAGCTGAACATTTGTAAAACTGTAAATTATTGTACATTTGCAAAGAATCTATTCTATCCTACTCTATCAGCTCTTACAATATTAGACAACATATTATCAATACTAGAGCCTTCAACTATCTAGATTCTGTTATGTCCAAGGACTTGAAATGGACACCTAACATTAGAACCATCAATAAAAAGGCACAACAAAGAATGTTCTTCCTGTGTCAGTTTAGTAAGCTCATGTTGCCCAAGGATCTGCTGATACAGTTCTACAAAGGAATTATTGAGTATCATTTGCGTCTCAATATTTTTTTACATAGCAAACAAACAATACAAGTACAGACTTCAGGGCTGCAGAAAAAATAACCACAACCAGCCGGTTTTCCATTGAAGATCTGTATACTGCACAAACCAGAAAGTGGCCTGAGAAAATATAGACATCTCACATTCTGGACATAAACTGTTTTAGCTTCTCTATAGATTGATGTCACAACAACTAGACACTCTGCTGAACGCTTAATTCCCACAGCACTGTCTCATTTCGCATCTTTTCTCATCATTCCTACTATCTTTTCTATTGGTTTCTTATAATTTATCAATTCTTGTTTGTAACTTATGATTAATGATTGTAACTATGATTTATGATCTATTACTTGCTATTTTTATATAGACTGTGAACTTATGTACCAAAAACAAATTCCTTGTGTGTCCAGTCACACTTGGCCAATAAAGAATTCTATTCTATTCTTGTGAGAATGAGCATAAAACATTGTACAATGGAAAGAGTGCAAAGAAGAGCAAGAAGAATGATTAGGGGCTGGAAGCTAAAACATACAAAGAACAGTTACAGGAATTGGGTATATCTAGTTTAATGAAAAGAGGGACTAGGGGAGACATGATAGCAGTGTTCCAATATTTGAGAGGCTCCTATAAAGACGAGGGGGTCAAACTATTTTCCGTAGCACCAAAAGGCAAGATGAGAAACAATGGATAGAAACCAATCAAGGAGAGAAGCAATCTAGAACTAAGGAGAAATTTCCTAATGGTGAGAACAATCAACCAATGGAACAGCTTGCCTTCTGAGGTAAGCATCACTGGAGGCTTACAAAAAGAGACTGAACAATCATTTATCTGAAATGATAAAGCAGTAGGTTGAACTAGAAGACTTCCAAGATCACTTCCAACTCTGTTATTCTATATTCTATGTTTTGTATTGAAAAGCATATATCATGTATGAACAGTAAGCAGAAATTTGATTGGCACTCATGTAAGTCATGTGGTATTTATGTTGGTTTATGAAATAGATGGAGGCATACATATTTTGTCCTTTTAAGAATTTCAGGTGAACCTTTTTAATTAGATATAACAAACATAACTAACCAATCTATCAATATCAGACCTGCCTCAACTTGAATGGTTAAGCAAGAACAATACCTGAATCTATTTGTTGAGAAAAGTAGTTTACTATAGATCAAGTGAAATACAGTAGAGGAAAGCCAGACCTGAAAAGCATGTGCCAAAATTCCCAAGAGTAACTCTCCTCCCCTCCTTAGGTGCATCCCCATGCTGAGTCCCATTGTCCAATCAAATTTGAAGATATTTTTTTTAACAGTAGCTTCATATGTGGAATGCAGCTGCAGTCTGTTCTCAGCCATTTGAACCTGAAGTTGCATCTCCTGCAGATACAGTGAACAGGTTACCCCTGAATCCTCTCCCTTCCCATCCAGTCTCCCCAGAGTTCATGGCAAACTGGCACAAGCAATAGCAGGGCATAAGCATGAGGTGGCAGTTCTAACATTCTGCCTGCCTTGGAAAAAAGGTTAAACTTGGAAAAGGAAATAAGAGTGAGTTTATTAATGTATGACATTCATTATGGCTTGTGAGAGTACAAGGCATGAAATTTATGCAATAAGAGTTGTATTTATATATGTGGCGCAGCCACCCATTCAGTCTCAGAAGAGGGTAAGTGTTTCCTTAGAATTAGATATTGGAATTTGCCTCTATGGAGGTGGGAGTCTAGGATTTCCTTGACTTCAAAATGTTGCTCACCTTCAATGTGGTTTTCTGTTGCTAGTTACAAAGATGAAGTCCTCACAGATTTCAAGAGACTACAATGGAATATGGTATGGATTCTCTTCAGGTTTGGGGGCAATTTTAGTTCAATATTCACTGGGTTAATAACATTCTTATGGGGAAAGGACCTATGAATTTTCACCCCCAGTCTTTTTCAATGGTTGCCTGGCTTGCAGGTGGTGGAAAGGTACTCTTGTCTGACGTTATATTGGTGTGAAGATCTCTTTTTGTCAGCATATCTTTTTTTGTGTCCCTGGCATCATCTAATGTTTTGCACACAACAGGCCATATAGTTTCTAATTGTTTTATCCACTAAGCCATAGACAAACATTGGAGTGATTGTTGTGAGAACTCTGGCATAGCAACAAAATCCCGGGCAGTGGTGACACAGAACAGAGTGAAACCAGTGCTATTATATATTGTATTGTTGTAGGCTATTTTTGCAAAGGGTAGAAAGTCAGTCCAATCATTCTGTTGATATTTGATGTAACATCTGAGGTATTGTTCCAAGACCCCATTAGTACACTCACAGGTACCATTAGTTTGAGGGTGGTGCAAGGAGCTAAGTCCTTGGGTGGTTCCTAGTAGCTGTAGGAACTGTTACCAGAACTGGGACATGAATTCCACCCCTCGATTGGAGTTAATTCTTTTAGGAGTCCCATGTATGTGGTAGATGTGTTGATCAAAGAGCTTTTTAAGAGCTTGTACAGAAGGGATCTTCGGGCATGCCATAAAGTGTACCTATTTGGAAAATAAGTTGGTGGTGTCCCATATCATAGTATTTTATGAACTCCCAGATAGTTCAATGATAGCCCATGGAGTTCTCCTTCCAAGGAGTTATAGGGTTAGTGATTGGTTGCAGAAGTCCTGGGGATTTTCCAGCACGTCCTTTAGCCAAGGCACAGGAGGCAATTAGCCACATATTCCTCCATGTCTTCTTCATCTTTGGCCACAAAAACTGGCATCTAACAAGATGCAGGGTTTTCACAAAATAAAAGTGTACTGTGGTTTTGAGTCATGGCTCCTTTGTAAAATCGGAGGACAGAGTTTGCTTCTGACCCAAGCAAGGCCATCATGTAAGGAGACATCCTCTTTGTCACCTATGAATCATTGGTCTTCAGACAGGGCCATTTTCATTGCCTGGTTTAGATCATCTTAATTCAGTTAAATTGAATTTAGTTTTATTTTATGTTCTGGTCATTGCTAGTGCTGCTATTTGATTGGAGGGAATAATGGAGGTCATCATATCCTCTTTGGTGCTGTTATATTGAGGTAACCAGAAGAGGGCATCAGCCAATGTTTCTCAAGATATAGTATATTTCAGATCTGCCATTTTGTAAATTTGTTTACTATCAACCATTGCTTTTTCTGAACCCAGCATTAATATAGTTTAGGTTGAGAGATCAGAGTGAGCTAGATCGAAACTATTTTATTTCAAGACAAGGTAATTTTATTTTAAGGGATTAGCTGGGCCAATACTAGCAGCCAAATATCTGTGTAGTCAATATTTCAAGCAGTAGATCTATTACAGATTTCTACAAAGATTAGCCATGCTCTAGATAAGAAATGCAATTATTCTGCATGAAGCATCATTATCAGCTGAAGGAGGTGATGATGACCTCCTGTATACACGTGCATGTTTGTTTGTGACTGTGTATGTGTAGACTGCTATCAACTGTCATCTACCCCAGATTTTGGCATTAACAAAGATAGTCAATGCACACAAATTAATCAAGATGGATCAACACATATTCACTAAGAGCAGAGGGCGAAAAATCAAATCAAGCGTACTGTAGGATTAATTTCTATGTAAACTTATAGAGAATTAAACCCATAGACTTCTATAAGACTGATAACTTAAGAACTGAAATTTAGCAAGAGTTCTCCAAATGTAAGCACATTGCTGCAATAATAGTATGATACACTAAAAAGGAGTGAACAATATGTGTCTTACCACACATCCCAATACAGAAAAGAACTTAATATGAAAGGAAGTTAATTGATGATACTGTTGTATAGCATGGATTATCTCACTTAGAGAGATGACATAATAAGACAAAATATTTAAAACTGTGCTTATGTTAATAACAGAGCCAACACTGAGTTAGGAAGGGGGATGATACTATGTACATACAGATGTAATAAGAAGACACCAAACTACCTACACAAAATAGAAAATTACAAAATGAACAAAATATATGATATAAAGGATCAGCATAATAGGAAAGATTATTTTAAAGACATGTTTGAATAAAAGTGTTGGAAAAGAGGATCCATAGGAAGAATGTAGAACAAAATGAGTAGAATGAACAATGAGCAAATGAAAGAAATAACAACTGAAGTACACTATCATGAAATAAGATATGTGACATTGACAATAATAAAGCATGGCCACTTGAAATAAATATTGAAATTATCTCAGTTCTCAAAACTCAGTTGTAGCTTGTTTGCTAAAATCACCTGAACACAATTCACTTGACAGATAATTCACTATCTCCTTTGTATCTCCATGCCTGGATGGCATTTTATATACACAGATCATCTTTTCTTGTTATTCAATGTTTCTGTATAGCAACAAAGATCCCCAGAAACTGATTGAGAAGTGAATGTTTGAGGCCCCAAATCTGTTTCATGCCAGTCTCCTTTGCATCTCATTTTATTAGCAGATATAATCCATGTTTATTTCTATCCTTTTCCCCCCCTTTCATTTCTAGTTTTATTTTGTTTTGCTGATAATAACTCATTAGATCTCTTATGTGTCTTGTGTTGCTGTCCAACTTGCATGCCTTGTTTTGTCCTAGAGAGAAGGCTTATGACAAGGAGGAAGAACAGCCAGTCATAGAGTCTGGTACAGAGGATGAGAGGGAGGAAGAGGCTACTGGGCAGGTCAATGCGAGGTACTAGGATCATGGCCTCAGTAACATGTTCAACATTTCTTGAAACAACTAACAATAAACCTTTGAAATATTATAGTATATTGTTAAAATGTGCATTTTACTAAAATTAAACCCACATGTCTCATTGTACATATATTGGTTTGTAACCAGATTTAATTATGGTTAAAGTATACCATAAAGTAAAGCTCAAAGTATGAGCCGTAGTGGTGCAGTGATTAGAGTGCAGTACTCCAGGCTACCTCTGCTGACTGCCGGCTGACTGCAATTTGGCAGTTCAGATCCCACCAGGCTCAAGGTTGACTCAGCCTTCCATCCTTCCAAGATGGGTAAAATGAAGTCCCAAATTGTTGGGGGCAATATGCTGACTCTATCAACTGCTTAGAAAGGGCTAATAACAGTTATGTTGCTATTGCTGTACCCATGTAAGATGGTCGTGATTGATTTGTTCCATTGGTTTCAGTGTTTTTACTTTACCATAATTAAATTGGAATAGACGTATTTCTTAATTGTGTATTCTTTTTAACAGAACAAAAACAATGGAAGAAAGTTAAATTTCATAAATTCCTCAGTATAATTAGGACAGAGGCTTACCAGAGCCAGGATGTTTCCCTCTTCCCTTTTTCATTTGATGTTTGGTTTGTTTTCTCTTAATTCCTCATTTCTAATAAAGCTCCTTTACCAGAGCAACTATAGTGCTGCAAAACTCCCGACTTTGCCTCTTTGGTGAACCTTTTTCTCTGATAGCAGAGGGGGAGCAGCATAATATTATTTATCGTCTGCAATATTTTCATAAAAATGATTTTCCCCAGGTTTTTTTTTTAAAATTCTGAAGTAGTACTTACTGTTTTAATAGGAAACTACTAAAAATATTTCTTCTAAATACTGCGTGTCAGCTGACACCATCTAAATGTTAGGTGTTATTTTCTGGAATTCTATATTATTTTAGGTGGGAAAGGCAAACTTATAGATAAATACCACAGTGGACTTATTTAGGGAAGTTTTCTTCAAGGGCATGAATAGATATCAGTTTCAATAAACACTAGTGTTCCCATGGTACTTTCTACCTGACCTTTATAAAATGCCTTTTTAAACAAAATTGTTATGGGAAACTGATATTTAACAAAAAAAAAAGTGCTATCCTTTATAAAGATTAAAATATAAGATAGCTACAATCTAATGGTTACTTGTGGGATTTACAAACCATTTTGGAAATAGTAGATAACTTAAAGACATTGTGTGTGGTGATTAAGCCACCAGGCTAAAACAAGAGACTTGAGTTCTGGTCCTTCTTTGCTGGATGACTTTTGCTAAGTAAGTCTGTCTCAGCTTTTGGAAGAGGGCAGTGGCAAACCAGTTAAAAAAATGTTACCGAGAAAACTATATAGATTTTTCCAGAGATTTCCAGGAATTGAGATCTTTTTAAAAAGAGATCTAACCTAGAAGTAAGGAGAAATTTTCTAGCCAAATAATTAATCAATGGAATAACTTGGCTTCCAGAGTTGTGGATGCTCCATCACTGCAAGGTTTCAAAAATAGACTGGATAACCGTTTGACTATGATTGTATAAGATTCCCTGCCTTGAGCAGGGGATTGGATTAGAAAATCTCTGAAGTTGCTTCCAGCCCTATGATTCTATGATATAAAACAGAGGTGTCAAACTGGAAGCCCATGGGCCAAATGTATCATGGGCAGGCCATGCCCACCCCAGCTCCATGAAGGAAATCCGTGAAACATCACATGACGGCAACGTGACCTGAGTTTAATATCCGTGTCCTAGAAGAAACCTTCCAAAAACTTTACCAGTTTCATTTCTGGAAAGTACTTTATGATTTGTCTCCAGCAGGGTTAACAATGGCCCTTTTATGATTGTGGACTTCAACTTCCAGAATTCCTGAGCCAGCCATGTTGTCTCAGGAATCCTGGGAGTTGAAGTCCACAAGTCATAAAGGAGCTATAGTTTTGCACCTCTGGACTACAGGTACATATCACAAGATACATTTTTGAACTGGAAATCTGCAATACATAGATATTTTATGAGAGTGTCCATAACATGGTTTTAAAAATATTATAATGCCAATTCTAACAAGTTCTTTCTGTTTTCCTGACAGATATGTAAGTGTATAACTAAATTTCTATGATAGTTATTTCTCTTTGCTTTCAGCATAATCTTTCTTTTAGATACTTGCATAATACCATTTTCTCTTCTTTTTCTACTTTTCCTTATCTGTCTTTTCAATCCAGTGGGTTCTCAGAAATACAGAAGGTTAAACATGCTCCACAGAATTTTGATACTTCAGTCATCTCAAGTGTTATTTCTCAGGATGAAAGGCTTTCCAGGAACTGTAGAACAAATATTTCCAATAGCTCATCATCATTTGATTCAGTTGCTTTGCATCCTTTTTCTCATCATTCATCGCCCTCCTCATCTGTCAAAGTTACTTCCCCAAATTCATCATGTGTTACTCCAAAGACATCTCCAAATGTTGAAAAATTACCTTATGTACCATATAGCCCCTTTCACCTCTTCTCTTATGATGTTGAAGAGCCTCAAACAGCAATGAGAGAAAAGGAAGAAGAGTTCAGAGAAAACAGGTAATTCATTCTCTCTCTCTCCCTCTCCCTCTCTCCGTGTACATATACACAGTCACATGTTGGGCAAGCAATTCTTAAAGAGATTGAAATGATCTTCCCTGAAATTTGTACCTTGCATGATTCTGGAATACATTCTAGTCAAGCATTCTTTTATTTACATACCAGGGAATTATGGTATGAGATGGTATTTAAAGTCCTATTATATGGATGTTAGGCCAACTCATAAATATCAGTCAGTGATATTCATATTCACTAGTAGCAGACCAGTAAGTATAGTCAGAACAATGACAGTCTATTCCAGGCAAGATTCATATCTATACATTAAATTATATTCAGAGCCTATTATAAGACTAATAGCATAATAATACTTGAAATTTAGCAATAATTTTCTAAATGTAGTTGAAATGGTATAATGGTGTGCTTTATCTAATTACATAGGATTTTTTTCTTTTTTTAAGTATAAATCACCCAGGATCATTTTGGATTTGGGCAGTCTCTAAATATAAATAATAATTATAGGATTGTTCATTATTCTCCAGAATGAAAAGGAAATTATGCTTGGTTATATGCAGATATAACACTTTATTTTATATACTGTACTAGATTGGATTTGAAATGCCAACTTGTGAAATGCCAACATGAAGCATTTGTCAAATACTGCCAAGATAATTAATTACAAAACAACTATGCTAAAACTAAAAGGTTGAAGATTTTTACCTCAATCCTGGATGTTCCATGATTATCTAAAAGAGTATATAAATGGAAAAATCATTATATTTGATTATAGTAGTGGCAAACTGAAATAATAATACAATATTTACTTATTTAAACAGATAAATAGAATGACCAAGAGCTGGCTAAAAAACAGTGGGAGCGGAAGTGACTTCTGACTTTCTGCCAGCTTCCTCATTGCCTTTGCTTGTAGGAAGCTGCACTCAATGGCTCTCAGAAAGAGTGCTAATGCCAGATGACTATAAAGAAATACAATCCTTCTATCCCCCACCACCCAATCATAATTGTCAGAACCTATCCTTCCATCCCCCATCATCCAGTTACATCTGATGAAGCTTCTTGGATGAGAAGTGAAAGGTCGTCTTAAAAAAAAATAGTTGCCTTTTGAAAAAGCATCTTTGAGGCAACTATGGATGACTGAGAATCTCCATAAGCATATATCCAGATCACATTTGTGTAGAAATGTTGAAAATTTAAAATGACTCACAAACGTTTGAAAACACCACTGTAAATGGATAGCAGATAAAAACAAAGTGATTCCTGAACATGTACGTTCTGGTATTTGGCCAAGAAAAGTATTATCCTATTGATTTCCCAATTGATAATGCTTGAATGAATATGTTAGAACGCAAAACAATCCACCTTTAACTATAAAGTATAATATCTTTACATATGTTTGCTCAAAAGTATCTTTCTTGTTATATGTTAACTTACTCTGCATAATACTATTTGACTCCTGTTAGAAAGTGCCAGTCTTTCCTCTCAATATCATCATTATTTGCAAGTGACTCAAAATAATGATAATATAGATGATTGAAGGTATGCTTTAAGTCTTAGGCACCAGATAATTGATAACTTCCATCAAATTGCTGGCCCATAGCAAAAGTACTTAGACTTATATACTGCTTCATACAAGAAGTTTCAGTTTCAGTTTATTTTATTGTCATTGCACCTTGTACAACAAAATTAAATGCCATCTTCAGTGTACATCATACATAGGAAAACTATAAAAATAAAACAAAAACATACATCCTGCACATTCTATACAATTCAATTGAAAACCTCCGATACTGCATTAATATTACACTATACAGTATAATTCAATATAGGTACTGCTCTAGAATAGAAGCTGTTTTTCACTCTATTTGTCCTTGCCAAATGGTAATAGTTCCAAAACAGAGTGCCCAGGATAAGATGGGTCTTTAGGAATGTTTTGAACTTTCTTAAGGCAGCAGGAGCTATAAAGCTCTTCCAATGAGGGGAGAGGACAACCAATGATCCTTTGGGCAATGATGTTAACCCTCTGATGCGCTGTCCTATCTGCCACTGTGCAATTAGCAAACCATACACAGGTGCAGTAAGTTAAAACACTCTCTATGGTTCAGTGGTAGAAGATCACCAGCAATTTTTCATTCAGTTGTTGTTTCCTGAGAAGTCTCAGGTAGTATAATCTCTGCTGGGCCCTTTTGATCAGTGCTGCAATGCAATTGATACAATTGGAAATACAATTGAAAATTTCATTATTCACATGGAATGAATATTAAAGAAATAGGAACATTAATTCTCTACTAAATTAGTGAAATAATGTGTAAATGGCTTAGCAAAAAGTATTGAATAATTTCTTTTTCTTAATCTACATAAGACAAAATTCTTATTTAAAATCTAAAATCCAATCAGGATATACAATTGCTCATTCATATTTTAGTAAGATTTATTTATGATTTAATTAACAAAATTTATTTAACTAGAAAAATATAGTGAAGGTGATAGTTTATTTTAAAACAATGAATGTTTCTGTTTCTCAGATCAGAATAGAGCTGGAAAAATCCTTGGGGCTCTTCTGGACCCTATACCCATGATGGCGAACCTCTCTGTGGGCATCATGGGGACCCTATACCCATGATGGCGAACCTCTCTGTTGCCAGCTGCTCTTCTAGTTTCCGGCATGCAGATGCGCACCGCCCAGCTGGTCTTTGCAGGCACCAGAGTGCTGGAAAATGGCCTGAAAACAGCCCCAAAATGTCCAAAAAACATCCTGAAAATGCCCAAAAAACAGGCATGCATGCACCAGCCAACTGGTCTTCAGGTTTCCAACATCTGGTGCATGCATGGATGCGTGTTCCAGTTTGGCCACTCGGTGCTGAAAAGGTTCGCCATCACTGCCCTATACCATTTCAGATAGCTGGCTGCCTAGCCTTTTCTTAAAAACCTCCAGTGATGAAGCTGCTACAATTTCTGAAGACCAGCTTTTCCCCTAGTTAATTGTCCTCACTGTTAGGAAGTTTCTTCTTAATTCCAGATTGCTTCTCTCCTTGATCAGTTTCCATCCATTGTTTTTTGTTTTGTCTTCCGGTACTTCGGAAAATAAGTTGACCCCTTCTTTGTGGCAGTCCCTTAAATACTGAAATACTGCTATCATGTCTCCTAGTCCTTCTTTTCTCTAGACTTGCCATACCCAATTCCTCCAATCATTCTTTATACATTTTTGGCTCCAGGCCCTTAATCATTTTAGTTTCTCATCTTTGCACTTTTTCCAAAATCTCAACATCTTTTTTTGTAATGTGACCAAAATTGGATACAGTATTCCAGATGTTTTATTAAGCCTTTTAAAAGTGGTACTAATACTTCATGTAATTTTGATTCTATGCCTCTGTTTATACAACCAAGGATTATATTAGCTTTTTTTTTGCTACTGTTGCACACTGATAGCTCTAGTTTAAGTGGACTTAAGGTCCCTCTCACAGTTACTATTTTTGAGCCAGATTTTGCGTAATCTGTATTTGTACCTTTGGTGTTTTTGCCTACGTGTAAAATCTTGCATTTCTTTACATTAAATTTCCATGTTGGGTAGACCCATTGTTCAAGTTTGTCAAGATCTTTTTGAATCCTGAGCTTGACTTCTGGGGTGTTGGCTATTCCTGCCCGCTTAGTGAGTTTGATTAGTTTCCATTCTGTTCCCTCATTTATGGTCATTTAGGGAGATATTGAAGAGTACTGGATCTAAGATGGAACCTTGCAGTACCCTACTACAGTAGTTACTTTCCTCCATTTAGATATAGTATCGTTAAGAACTACTCATTGAGGACAGTTTGCCAGCCAGTTACAAATCCATCTGGTGGTGAAGCTGTCTATCTCACATTTTTCTAGTTTACCAAGAAGTATCGGTAGGTAGTGGTCTACTTTGTTGAATGCCTTGTTGAAGTCTAAGTATACTTGTCCACAGCATTTTGCTGGTCTACTAATTTAGTCACTTTGTCAAAGAATGAAATAAGATTGGTTTGGCATGATTTGTTTTTAACAAACCTGTGCTGGCTACTAGTTATAAGTATTTGTTTCTAGATGTTCACAGATCTATTCTTTTGATTTTTTCCAGTATCTTCCCAGATATTGATGTTAGGCTGATTGTTCTGTAGTTTCCTAAGTCTGTTTTTCCCCCCTTCCTTTTTTGAAGATGGGAACTATATCAGCTCTTTTCCAATCCTCTGGTAGTTTCCCAGTGCTCCAGAATTTTTTAAAGATTTGGTACAATGGTTCTGAGATAACATGTACAACATCTTCAGAACTTTGAGATGTAATCCATCAGGTCCTGGTGATTTATATTCATCAAGGTCAGATAGGTGTTCTCTTACCATTTTCTTGCATTTTTTATTTCTAGTATGTCCTTTATAGTTATGATTTTGGTAGATTGGGATATATTTCTTTTTACTTTCAAAGAATGTGCTAAGCATCTCTACTGCCTGTTTCTTCCTTGCCATCTTCTCTCTTTATTTTTTTGACTTTTTCTTGTTGTTTATATGTTGGAAGAAACTTTTTATTATCTCTGACCTTTGTTGCAAGTCTTTGTTCATTCTGAGCTTTTGCTTTCCTGACTTCGCCTTTATAGATTTGGGCTATCTGCAGATATTATGTCTTAGTTATGTATTCTCTTCCCATTTTTTGTACTTATCCTTTTTTGTCTTGCATTTTATTAGAGATCTTTGTGCAACCATGCTGGTTTCTTCTTGGATTTCTTGTTTTTCTTTTTTCGGTGGTATTGTGGTGGACTAGGCTTTTATGATCATATTTTACAGTGTTTGCCATGCTTCTTATGTTGTTTTTCTCTTTAGGATTTTTATCCATCAAATTTTTAGGCTTTCTCTGAGTTTGTTAAAATCAGCTCTTTTAAAGTTTAAGACACTGGTTGGATTATATTCTATTGCTTGTGTTTGCATTATATTGTGTCTGCATTATATTGAATTCCAATAATACATGATCACTCTCACCCAAGGTTCCAGGAACTTCTTCTTCTTCTATCACTTTTTTTCTATTAGTAAGTATTAGGTCCAACATAACTTTTCCTCTAGTTCCCTCCTCTACCTTTTAGATGACAAATTTGCTTAGGAATCTGTTCGATCTCACACTTGCTGCAGAGTTTGTCTCCCAGTTGATATCATGTTGGTTAAAGTCTCCCATTACTACTGTGATATGTTTCCTACATACATTTGTTTATTAGCAGAGTTCATCTATTTCTTCTGCTTGGTTGGGTGGCCTGTAGTATACGCCTATAGCAATGTCATTTTCCCCTTTTTATCCATATGGATTCTAAGAGGTTTTTATCCTTGATTATGTGTATTTCTGTAGAGATGTGGTGATCCTTTATATATAATGCAATTATATATTTTTTATTAATGCCTCTTTTTTAGAATTATTTTATGCTTCTTTTTTAGAAACTATTGGTGATTACTCTGTTGTGAATATCTGCATATTTTCTTCCAGGGGGAGGCTATGAAAGCAATTGTTTAATTCCAGAGGGGCTTCATTGGAATGGCTAGGGTAGATAAGGTCTTTGCTACTAGTTGTAGTTTTCTTCTAAAAATGGCATGTTTCCATGAGTCTTGCTCTTTAGGTACATATGTAGGGTCATTTTTTATGGAAGCTGTTTGTTCCCTATTGTGTTAAATTTGGATGTATCGATTGTATGTTCATATATGAGGTCACTTTTTAGAAGCTGTTTGCTCCCTATTGTATTTATTTTGGTAGTCTTGTTTAGGTTGGGATTTCTTACTTTGTTCATGGAGTTTCAGAATGGCTAGAGTTGCCTCTAGATCTTTTACTTTTTCTTCTAGTAATTCAAGTATTGTATTTTTTGGATTATAAGACGTACCGGAGTATAAGACGCACCCAGAAGAGGTAATTTTTTAAAAAAATAATTGCCCGCCCGGCCCCCAGGAGAACTCTGCAGGCCTCCCAGCCCCTCTGCACGCCCCATTTTTCACGTGTGGGAGGCCTGTAGAGTGGTCCTGGGGTCTGGGAGGGGGAAAATGAGCAAAAAAGGGGTATGCAGAGAGTTTGGAAGCTCTGCAGAGTGCTTCTGTGGGTTTGGGAAGGCAAAAACAGCCCCACTTTTGTGAAAAACATGCCAATTTTTCACTCATTTTTGCTCTCCCCAGCCCCCAAGAACACTTTGCAGGACACCCAAACCTTCTGCGCGTCCATTTTTGTGAAAAATGGGATACGCAGGGTGGGTTTCGGGAGGCCAAAAATGCTATATTCAGTGTATAAAACACACCCAGATTTTCACACTCTTTTTTCGGGAAAAAGGTGCATCTTATACTCTGAAAACTACGGTAGTTTACATTTGATACATACATACTTTGGGTCTTCTGTGGGCATAAGCTGAAACATATGACACACTTTGCAAGTCAGTCTCTATTTGCATGACATTTTTCTTAAATGTTTGTTAAATAATTTTAAAAATTCTTGTAATTAAATATTTTTCCTATTGCAAAGTGTCAGTTTACAAGAGTTCTTGACCTTTTGTTCTCTGTATTGAAAAATTCATCATTCCCTATTTTGAAATGTCTGCCTCTTTTTCCATGGTTTATTATTTTTTCTCTTAGCTTGTTAAGAATTTAAAAATTCTAAAAAAGTAAAATAAGTAAACCATTTTAATTAAATTTTTTTTAAAAATGGGAGAAATTAAAAAGTTGAAGATTTTTTTAAAAAAAAATTGAAAATGAAATTGAAAATTGAAAAAAGATTTAAAAGTTGAAAAAAGAATTAAAAATTAAAAATATTTAAGTTGAAAAAATGAACAAAAAATAAAAAGTGAAAAAAGAAATTTTAAAAATTGAAAAAAGGGGTTTTTTTAAAAAAGGAATTTATGTTTAAAAATTTAAAAATTTACAAGTGTTCTTGACCCATTTTGAAGTAGTATGCACTTCTTTTTTGTTGGAAATCTCAGGCAGTTTTCTAGGAAATGCTTTGCGCTTAATCCTCTACTGCCTGTCTTAAAAATTTGTTCCTTTCCTTCCTATCTACAAGTGTGTGCTTATCGTCTTTTTTCTGCCTTTTTGTCCTTTGCTTGCCTGGCCAGGGTTTTTAGATATGATGTGCTGATATGGGCACTTTGCTTAGCTGATCCATCACAATGCTCTCAGCTGTTGCTGGTCTGCCGCACTGCTCTCACCTGTTCCTGTGGGCACTGCTCTCAGTTGGTCCTCTGCGCTGCTCTCAGCTGCTGCTGATCCATTGTGCTGCTCTCAGCTGCTGCTGTGGGCACCACTGCTCAGTTGGTCCTCTGCACTGCTCTCAGCAATAGCACTTCATATATACCGCTTCATAGTGCTTTACAGCTCTCTCTAAGCAGTTTGCCTAGTCAGCATAATGCCCCCAACAATCTGGATCCTCATTTTATCGACCTCAGTAAAAAAAAACTGAACCGGTGAGAATCGAACTGCTGGCAGCCAGCAGGCAGAAGAACTAGCCTGCAGTACTGCATTCTAACCACTGGACCACAATTGCTCAAATATATATAATATATATAGTATATATGATTTAATTAACAAAATTTATTTAATTAGGAAAATATAATGAAGGCGATAATTTATTTTAAGACAATGAATATTTCTACTTCTCCTATAGGACATCTTTGGGTGGTCTCCTTACATCATCATATAGGCAACACCAAGAGTCCTTGGCAGTAGAAAGAGAACGAAGACGTCAAGAGAGAGAGGAAAGGCTTCAAAGAATAGAACGTGAAGAGAGAAACAAATTCAAGTAAGCAATAATTCTTTAATTGTTCGTTACCTTAATAAATAGAATAATTTTAAAAATATTTGTTACCTGTTAATATCTCCACATTGATTTGTATTTTTACGTCTAAGAAAACTGGGAACTATGCCATAAAAACTCAAGATTAAATTTTATTGCCAGACAGGGCACCTGAGGTATGTGTGGGAGAACTAGACATTTACTCAAGCAGAAGCCAACCACTCTCCACCTGGGTTGTCTAGAGAAGGGGGAGACCAAGTAGCGGCTTGCATTACACCTCTCACACAGCACCCTCTTCACCTGCCCCTTCTCAGACAGTTTCAGGCGGATGAGATCACTGCACTGCCACTCGAAAACGCTGTTACCACGATCTCTGCCATGTGGAACTGCCCAAGAAGGAGCAGGTGAAGCAGGCCCTGGAAAGGAGGCATTTCGCTTTCAGGGCTGCCACTTGGCTTGGCTCCCAAGAGGGTTTAGGCAGTGGTGGCTCCTCACATTGCTGGGGAATGAAGTCATCATGGCTATTGTCTCGCCTGAGCTGCCCGCCGAGGAGGGCGAGGTTGGCATAAACAAAAGCCTCTGAGTAACTGGGAAAGAAAGCCGCGCTTGGAACCTGACAAAAACCACTGCCCAAAAAGTGCGGCTTTCTTTCCTGGTTATTCAAAGACTTTCATATACGTCGCCCTCCTCCTCTTCCTGCAAAAAAGAAGTGCCTCAGAGACGCTAGATTTCTCAGGATGCTAGATTGGAAAGTTAAAAATCTGGTATAAACAAGCTTGATTCAAAAGCTTTGGCTCATGAGATCACTGTGCTGCCACCTAAATATGCTGTTACCGCGATCTCTGCAGAACCCACTTCACCTGCCCCTTCTCGGGCAGTTCCAGGCAGCAGAGATTGCGGTAACAGCGTTTTTGGGTGGCAGCAAAGCAATCTCAGGAGCCAAAGCTTTTGAATCAAGCTTCATTGTATCCCATTCCAGGTTTTTAACTTCCCAATCTAGCGTCCTAAGAAAAGCCTTCATGGAGAGGAGACCATTCCTCTTCTCTTCCTCCATCCCCCATCAATGTTTAACTTCCAATCTAGTGTCCTGAGAAAAGCCTTCATGGAGAGGAGACCATTCCTCTTCCCTTCCTCCTCCACCACCCCCAGTCTGCCCGGCTCTACCATGCAGCAAAGAGATACAGTAGTTGGGGACAATAGCAACAATTGCAGTAAGCATTACATGACAGATCTGGGGGGATTGGGGTGGTGAGTGGAGGAAGGGAAGAGGAATGATCTCCTCTCCATGAAGGCTTTTCTCAGAACGCTAGTGCTCCACTTTCTCTCTGGAAAAAGCTATTGGCATCATCTGGATCTTGGCTAGTGGAAGTAGCGTGAGATGGAAAGGAAACTCCGGAATGTGGGAGCACCGGGTCGGGAGTCTCCCTGGAGCCTGGCACCTGCTTTTGCCCCAAGACTAAGGAGGTAGGGTTACAAAGAGGGCTGTGAACAAGCCCTGTTGTTCAAGGAGGCAGCCTTGCCGGGTCATCTTCTTTGGGCTTCCCTTTTGCCACTTAGATGCCACCATGAGGAACCATTAATCCAAATGGAAGGGAGCCCCACTCCTCCTCGCCCAATGGACCGTTCCTGGTCGAGCGCAGTGGTAGCCGTTCAGCAGTGTCCGCATATCTTTCCCTCCTCGCTGAAGAGAAGAAGCGAGCTGACTGCTGCTCCTTGGGCCAAGGGGCTCTACGTGATCGTGGGTCAGAGGGAAGGGGGGGAAAATAAAGCACAGAGAGAGATATGTTTAGTCCTGCTCTGCTGTGGGAGGGATAGAGAAAAGTGGATTTGAGATCGATAAAAGCCTTACCCTTTAGGAAGATCGATCCCCCACACATTACGTTTTTGCCCTCCCCTGCCCCCAGAAGCACTTTGCAGGCCTCCCAAACTCTCGGTATGCCCCGTTTTTCACAAAAAATGGGATGTGCAGAGGGTTTGGGACCCTTGCAGAGTGCTCCTGGGGGCTGGGGAGGGCAAAAACTTTTTTTTTAATTTACCTCTTCAAAATCGTGGTACACCTTATACTCTGCTGTGTCTTACACTCCAAAAAATACAATATATCTAAATTTTGCCCTTCTCAGTGGGGAAGTAAATGTAATTCTTTGGGTAAAAGGTTTCTCTTATTAGGGAAATATTCAAAAAGTTTGAAGATATATAATCAGCTGTCTTTAACATGTCCCAACAAGAATTTTTGATATAAAATTTGATATAATTAAATATGAATAACTGTAGATGCTTTTCATAAGAAAAGCTGTGGGTTACTTCACATTGAAAATCACAGTTCACTGTGATTTTAAACTTAATTTTGAATTGTATGCTTTAACAAGCTCTTAAACTCCTTTGAACACTTGAAAAGAGAACATGTTTTTTAAAAGAATTATTCCAGTTTTCAGCAAGAAAATGAAACAACTAATTTCTCTTCCTGCATTCCTCATAACCACCCAAGCTAGAAGATCTTCAATGTGCAAGTGAATTCCAGGCTGGTCATTTTTGGTTCACAGTGCCATGGAGCTTTAGTCTTCTCCAGGAGCATGCAAAAAAGGGCTCTGAACCAGTGACATAAAATAAACATAGTCACTTTGCTCCTCTTTTAGAATCAATGGAATCATATCATTCCCACAAAGCAGTTCCCAGGGATGCTTCATTCAAATTGTGTAGTATAATTATACACTGGGTTTTTTTATGCCTTCACAAATAACTACATTGAAATAGGAATCACATTGTAGGTGGCAGATTACTTTATATTATTTTATGTTAGTATTCATACAAAGTTATACTAGAAAAGAAGAAACTTTAGCTTCCACAGAAAGTTTAAGAGACTTTGTTTCTATCAGTGCTAAAGGCTTCAATTTAACTCACTTTTGCAGGCACACTTCATTTAGCATCTATCTCAGTTTGGAATATTCACATATAAAATAGTAGTTAACGGTAATACAAAATTTTCCAACCAATGTATGCATTTAGGACAAC
Organism: Natrix helvetica; assembly: GCF_964273705.1. Taxonomy (NCBI): domain Eukaryota; kingdom Metazoa; phylum Chordata; class Lepidosauria; order Squamata; family Natricidae; genus Natrix; species Natrix helvetica. Next base: position 61,101,165 of record NC_138554.1, read on the forward strand.
AAAAGCCTTCACTGTTAATCTGATTAAGGTTCTTAAAATTTAGGCAGCAGGTGGAACAGGCCAAAGGGTTTTAATTAATTAATTAAAGTCACAGAACTAAGCTTGTTAACTTATGGTTAGCATGTTTTAGGAATGGCCACAATGTTAAGCAATCTTTTCACCCTGTGAGGGGACCAAAAAGGATAAAATAGGTTCAGCACAGGATACTGTAGCAAGAATTTGATCCGAATGAGAGGGCAGCAACCAATTATCTTATCAGCATTTCTGTCTCTCTCAGCCTCTGTTTACTTAACAGCCATTTCATTAGTGACCAAGTCATTGGAAGAAAACACAGTAGCTAAATAAAAGGGTGTACTCAAACCATGCTATATTTTCTTGTAGAAAATTACCAAAGATTTAGCTGCTTTTGGTTCATTTGCTCTTCCTTTGTTTCTTGCTTAATTGATTTGTCTTTCTTGATTTTTTTTACCTGTAACTTTGTGAATATCTCTTTTTTTAGTCAAAATTATCTAGATAAAAGAGAAGAACTGAGACAAGCAAGAGAAGAGAGGTTTGTACTTAGCTCCTGCTTTTGGCTGCTTTGTATTTCTTATATCCACTATTAAGAGGTGCATGATTCTAAAAACATATTTCTTACTAACAAAAAAGGACATAATACAGATATGCATAGAAAATTGTTTTATTCACAAAAATAAAAAATGTAATTACTGAAATACATGAACTAGCTGTGTCCTTAGTATCTGTTCACCATCATTGCTGTGTTTTGTTGTACAAGTAATGGAGGCAGTGTTGCCTCTAAAAATGTCTATTCGATTATCTTCTCAACCATGGGTGACCAACTTTCATCAGCTCAAGAACCATTGAATACAGTGTTAAGGGCCATATTCCCAAAGTAGGCACAGTCAAAGTGGATGGGTCACTTTTATTTATTTTTTTTAAATTCCATTATTATAGTTGAATTCAGTCAGTCAGTTACTTATACTAGATTTTGCATTCTTATCCACCTATTCCCAAGGACTTAAGAAAGGCAGGTGTTGTTTAATCATATTAAATGTATTGTTGCTATATGTAACTGTTTCAAATAAAACTGCCTTTTGCAATTGACTGAAGGTTGCTCATGGTGTTCAAATAGTGCTCCAGATGTGTTGGAATTTCACTCATGGTACCATCACTATTGAAATTTTCTTTGGAGGTTTTTTTTTTTTGCCACAGTCATTATCTGTGAATAACCTACAATTAGATTGAAAATCTAACACTAATGAAAATTTAGTAATTCACGTTCTAAGCAAGAGATTATTAAGGTAACATTTAAGAATAAAAACAGTTCCAAGCTGTTGGAAAGAGAGAGGCTGCATTAATAGAGGTAATCAAGATCACATGAAGTATTAGTACCACTTTACAAAGCCTTAGTATGGCCACACTTAGAATCCTACATCAAATTTTGGTCACCACAATAAAAAAAGATGTTTTGGAAAAGAGTTTAAAGGACTTCCGGTTCCGGCGGCTACGGCGACAGGCAGATTGCTGCCTGCTCCAGCTCTCCCGGTGGGCTTCCCCCGCTTCTGGGGGGGCACAAGACGCCTTGGAGGGGCGCCTTGCCGAAGGAACGGCTCGCGGAGGGTCCTGGCGTCGGCGGCGGCTGGCGGGGGCTCCTCCGCTTCGTTCTAGGCATCGGGGAGCAGTTTTGGAGGACGTGCGTGCGCACGCGTCTCGCCCCATGCCGATCGGAGAACACACTTCCGAACGAAGCAGCGGCAGTATGGTGAGAGGCTTCCTTTCTGCATTCCTTCGCTTTTGAATTGATGAACTTTTCAGCACTTTTAAAAAGTTAAACTTTCGGATCCCTGCTAGAGGTGCGGCTAGAGGGAGGGGGATTTCCCCCCCTCCCTTGGACAAGCGGCTTGAAAAGACTTTCCTTCCATCCCCAGAGAGGAGGAGGGGGGAGAGCCAACTAATGATGCCTCACCCCTATAAAAGTGATTTTCATTCGACCTAGCTCCAGAACTAATGGATGAACTGAGAACTTTTTGAACTTTTAAAAATTTTACTATGCCTCTGAGCCCAAAGCTGGCAGGGCAAGATGGCACACTTCCGTTGTCTTCATGAATTGTGAAACCTGACTCCACCTTTAAAATTCAGGCTTCCGGTCTTTGTCTCCGAGTCACCCAGAGGAATTTCTTGTGGATTGCTACTTTCTGAACTCTTTGGAGAAAAAAACTTTCATCTACTGCTAGAGTGACTAAAGAAATCCCCATCTGTTTGGATCCTCTGCCTTCTGAATTCGCCTGCCTGCTCTACCTCTCCAGCTGCCCAGTCTCTATTTTGACTGATCTCCTTGCTTCATAAACCATGTCTCCAAAAAGACCACCTCCTGGAAAGCCTGGCTTTGCTACTTCTGCTCCAACGTCTGCAACGTCTAGTCCAGCTACACAGTCAAAGATATCAGAACTGATGCAACCCAAGACTACAGAGATAGACTTCCAACAAATGCTTCAACAAATTCTACAAGGCCAGGAGGAAATTAAGAAACAGTTAAGGGAAATGAAAGATGAAATTAAACAGAATCAAGCCCAAATCTTTAAGAACTCACAGAGACTGGACCTTGTGGAGGGTGGGGTGGCGGAGGCGAGGGGGGGGGTAGAGGCCTTACAGAAGGGGAACAAAGAACTTGACATCCAACAAATGAAAGCAGAGTTTGAAAGAATGTCCTTTTATCTTAGATTTCAAAATGTAATAGAAGCAGATGGGGAAAATATAAGGGACATTATGACTAACATTTTAGCTGAATACATACACAAAGATAAACAGCAGATGGAATGGGAGATAGATCTAGCTTATAGAGTGAATTCAGCATATGCCAGAACACATAATGTACCCAGGGAGGTTCATATTAAATTTCTTAGGAAAACCACAAGAGATGAAATTCTGGGTGTACAAAGGGGGCAAACACTGACATACCACGATAGGGAGATAACCATTCTAAAGCAGATTCCCAAAAAAATTAGGGAAAAAAGGAAAAGCTATTCGCAATTGGCGAATAAATTATACCAGAAGGGGGTGTGGTTTAGATGGTTGATGCCTGAAGGTATGCTGATATTCTGGGAGGAGACAAGAATCAGAATCAACACACCCATAGAGGCACAGGCCTTTATGGAAAAAAACAAAGCGAACCTAGAAAAAACAGATGACACTACAACGGTTATGCAGGACACGGGAGGGGCCGGAGCTCTGCCAGCGGGGGGTGAAGGGGCAACACCAAGAAAGCTCAGATCACAAAAATAAATAAGAAAACCACAATGTTATAAACAGACCGAAAGTATTAATGAATCTACAACTAGACTATATATTATAATTATATAAACTGATTGAAAAGTATTTTTTCTAGAATTAATATGCTGATTTTTTTTATGACTATGTAATAAGGTTTGATATTTTGATGTAACCTAGGAGTCTGGAGGGAGGGGGCGTCTGCCATACTTGCAACTGCCAAAATTTGTAACTATTCCACTTACCCTTTTCCGCATAAATGTTTTTAAAAAAACCAATAAAACTTCTTGAAAAAAAAAAAAAAAAAAAGGAAAAGAGTTTAAAGAAGAACAAGAAGGATGATTAGGGAGCTGGAGACTAAAACATAAGAAAAATGGTTGCAGGAATTGGGTATGTTTAGTATGATCAAAAGAAGGACTAGAGAAGACATGATAGCATTGTCCCAATATTTGAGGGGCTGTCATAAAGAGGGGGGTTATTTCCCAAAGCACCATAATGTAAGACAAGAAGCAATGATTAGAAACTAATCAAGGAGAGAATCAACCTAGAACTAATGAGAAACTTCCTGACAGTGAAAACAATTAACCAATGGAATGGCTTGGCTTCAAAAATTGTGAGTGCTCCATCACTGAGGGCTTTTAAAAAGAGACTGGAAAACCATTTGTCTGAAATGATATAGGGACTCCTGCTTGAATAGAGGGTTGGACTAGAAGACCTCCAAGATATCTTCCAAGTGTCTTATTTTGTAAATTCTTCTTCCCCAGTTTGCTTTTACCTGTAGAAGTGTCTTTCAGTTCTTAGCAAACTCAGCTGATCAATACCATTTTTTGAGTGCAAAGCTTGGTGTATTGTCATTTTTATTTCTGTCTTCTGATCCCAGTTATTGTTCAGTCTGGGTCAGGATTATTATATTATTATCATCATAATTATAGGTTCCTTTTGCATGACTCGCATAAAGTAATAAGTTTCTTTCAATGAATCCTATCCATGGCAATGTCTTCAGCATCTTCCCATTTGACTTGCCTATACAAAAAAAGGGACTCCAGGATCTTTCAAAGATTTTATTCAGTGGCTCTGAGAGCACATCTGACATTTCCTGCAGTTCCCAAGGGTGTAAATCATCCAGAACAGAAGGTATAAATTCACTTAGAGCAGCTAGGTATTGTCTAACCAACTCCTTACCTATTTTGACCTGCATTTCTCTTTCATCTCCCATGTTTGCTGCTTTTGCCAGGTTGGAGTATTTTTCCTTTTACGTAAAGATAGATACAAAAAAGAAATTAAGCAGTTCTACTTCTGCCTGCTGTCCATAACCCTCTTGCCATCTTCTCCCACTAGTGGACCAACAATTTTCTTGACTATCTTCTTGATATTTACATCAAAATAAACCTCTCTTTCTTTGCTATTTTTAGCATTTATTTCAAGCCTTAGCTGATTCTGACCTTTAGCTCTGCTATTTTTTTTCATTTTTTATTATCATCATTTTTTATCCCTTATGAGAAAGATCTTTTGCAACTATTCTAGTTTTGCAAGGTGTGTCTTGTTTTTCTTTCTCAAGAATATTGTTTTTGTTTGGCCTTTAATACCTTGTTTTTCAGAGCTTCCCAAACATCCGGGGATTGTTTTTCTCTAGAATGTCCATCCATTGAATCCTTTCTATACTGTTTGTTGAAGTCAGCTCTCTTAAAATCTAGAACATTCTGATTTGTTTTTAAAGTACCTATGGATTAATCTCTTCATGACACATCTATAAAGTCATGATATGAGGTTGACCTGACTATAGTTTCCTGAATCATTTTTCTCTTTTTCTTTGCAGGAAATGAAACTGAACAATCAGTATACCTTAGCTTCTAGATGTGTTAAAGCATAGATACTCTAGGTGGAGCAGTGTACCTATTGTCCATATCCTCAATCTAGGGGAAAACATGCAGGCCATGCTCCAACACTGCTCTAGATTAGGGAAAGGAAAACAGGATAGATTTTAGAAGACCCTATCACAGATTTCCCATATTTAGTAATTAGTGATTTAGTTATTAGATACTAAAATGAACATAGTTACACTGAAATCTTTTTTATTCAATCATTCATGTTTTCAGCAAGTACTGCAAAGTTTCTGCAGCAAAGAAGCTCTAGCTTGTTTTGGCTTCCATACCAAAAGTATTAAAGTCTTGGGGGGGGATAGTATCACTGAAACAACATTGTCAGAAAGAGGAGATTATGTGGAATGTTCAAGCACAAAGAAACTAATGAGTTAAATTTATATTGAAGACAGTAACTTAATTCCTGTTTCTCATACAGAGATATTAACCTACAGTTAGCTCTCTGGCATCTCTAATTGAAAGTTATGATGATGCTGAACAAGAGGAACTTAAAACTGATCTGCAAGGTTGTGGACATCCCAACAGTCACATGGTTACACTTCTGGCACTTGGCAAACTGACTCACAATTATGGCAAACTGACTCACAATTCCACAGTCATGTGATTGTCAAGGGGTAGCAGGAGGTAGAAAATTGCTCCTGTCCCACTTCTTTTCCAATCAGCATCCACTTGTACACTCCATAGCTTCCATACCATTTGATTCACATTATTTTAGTTTTAAATGAGAAACTGATATGTTACAAGGTAAGATCCTAGCTTTCATCCATCCTTTGAGAAAGATAGTACAGATATCTTTGGATTTGGAATTATTATTTCCATTTCTAAGCACAAGAATAAGAACATGGAGAACATGGAATTGGGTCAAAGAAAAACTGTGTGGAACAGTTAAAAGATCAAGACATGTAGGTTATAAATAAGTTTATTAGCTTAATATCTAAAAAGATATAATGACCATGACAAGGTTATTTTCTGTTAAAGGCAAGAGCAGAAGGACCAACTAACTGAAATTAACTCTAAATTAAAACTTAGGAGGAGGCTTCTAATGGAAAAGTGTTTAAGAGTGAAACTCAGTTGCCTTGAATAGCAGTGTACACTTTCTAGCCGGAGATTTTCAAATGGGATTAGTAGTCATACTATTGACAGGCAAATGGACAAGGTTATATAACTTGTAACATTTTTGTGATTCACTCTGTGATGGTAGCACATGTAGGGATTTATCTCATTTTAATATTTTTTACAAAATTAAATTGTTATTATTTTTCAATGATAGACTTATCCATTTTGCAGTTGGATCTTAATTTTGTATACTTTTTTTCATAGAGAACCTTTCTTCACCAAAAGCTATTGTAGATCTGTTGTGTGTCTTTGTTGCTTAAGATTGAGACAAATAGCTGAGGCCATTAGGAATCATATTTTTTTCTCTGGAATTACATAATGGATTCTAGGCATTTACTGGTTGTGCATATGAGAGTATAGCACTATAGTTTCTGAATTTTATTTAATTTTAAACTAAAGAATGCTTTGTGAGCCATGAATCATCTGACAGGTGATCTGCATGATATGTGTATGTAGGATTCATTCATCTTCAATCCCTGTCAAGGATAAATGTACTAGTGCAAGTACATTTCCCTTTTTATTCTCTCACTTCTCACTTGTAGTTTCACTACTAGAAGAACCTTTCCATTGCATCTTTGCACAATTTGCTTATATTGACTTGGAAAATGACATTGTGACAAAAAAACAGGGCATAGGCTCTTGTGAGAAAAGTGCAGTTTACAAAGTTAAGCTCTTTCAGAGTTAAAAGTGAAGTAGCCATCTAATTTTAGAGGTTTCTAATTTTAATTTGGAGGGGAAAGGTCCATTAGTTATCAAAATTTTAGAAAACACTGTTATTGCAGAGAAAAATGTCTTTATCTTGCCAAGTGCATGTTAGTTTGACAAGTTTATAGCAATGAGACATTGGAACTCATACTTATTATTTGGCATGTGGGAAATTAATTTGGAAGGGAAGGGAATAGAAATAGAATAACAGAGATAGAAAGGACTTTGGAAGTCATCTGATGCAACTCCCTGCTCGAACAGGAGACCCTGAACCATTTCAAATAAATGGCTGTCCAGTCTCTTCCTGAAATCCTCCATGTTGGGCCACCCACAACTTCTGAATGCAAGCCATTTCACTGGTTGCTTGTCCTCACCTTTAGGAAATTTATCCTTAGTTCCAGGTTGTTTCTCCATTGTGGTGGAGATAGCATTCAGGAAGGGGTTGACCTCGTCTGTTTGCTGATTGAACTGTCAAAGCTATTAGGACACTCCTCTGTTGCTAGGGCTTCCCAGCTTTTGACTCAGTCCCTCAGCAAGGATAGACGTGTCAAATATCTCCATTCCTGGAATTATTGGAATAATCTTTGATTATTATCCTTAGTTTAAATTTATTTTTAGTTCTAAGTTGCTTCTCTCCTAGATTAGTTTCCAGCCATTGCTTCTTGCAAAATAATTTGATCCTTTCATCTTTGAGATAGCCCCTCAAATGTTGACATTGCTTTCACTAGATTAGGCATACCCAATTCCTGGAACAGTTTTTCATATGTTTTAGCCTCCAGATCCCTAATCATCTTTGTTGTTCTTCCCTGCATTCTTTCCAAAGTTTCAACATCTTTTTTTATTGCGATGACTAAAACTGGATGCAGTATTCCAAGTGTGGCCATACTAAGGCTTTGTAAAGTGGTACTAATACTTCATATGATCTTAATTCTATCCCTCTATTAATGCAGCCTAAGATTGCATTTGCTTTTTTGGCTGCTAATGTATATTGTTGGCTCATATTTAAGTGACTGTCTACTTGAACTCCAAGATCCCTCTCACAATTACTGGTATTAACCTAAGTTTCACCTAGTCTGTACCTGTACAGCTGGTTTTTCTTACCTAACTGTAAAACCTTTTATCTACCATTCCGTTTTATCTTACAATTATCTACAATTAAATTTTGATTTGGCTGTTTTAGAAGTTGATGACTGAGTAACGTAAAATCAGCAATTTACTTTCATATATGTATTCATATATACAAACCATGTTCAAATAATTTGATACATTAGTAGACATCTGGAAGAGGTCCAATTTCCAAATAATTTTGGTCACAACATATAAAATAACATGATTGGTAACTGGTCTTAATAAATAGTTAGTGAATCTTGCCTGTCTAAAATGCAAAACAGATGTAACTTTGTTCTTTTCAATTGACTTTTATGAATAAACTATATATGACGTCATATCCAAGTTATTGGATATCTTGAGTTCTGGCATTAAACATCTTTTAATGTTTTTAAATGTTTCCATTGTAGAACAAAGTGATTCCAGTGTACTGTACTTAGAACAAATAGTAGCAGGTTCAGACAGACACTCAGACAGTTTTTAGTCCAAACATTTATAAGTTGCATTCTTTAGAGCTTTCTTCTCTGAGCAATAAGCTTTTCCCAGCCTCTCTCTTTAATAAAACTGGAGATAGAAATTTTGAAAGTATTTTTCTGGGTTATTTTTTATTTAAGTTCTTTTAGGAGGCAATATAAACAAATCTCAGCAGCATTCTATTATTGTTTGTTTGTTTGTTTGTTTGTTTCTTCCACCCATCCAATACTGGAAGATTAATCCAGCAGCCTGTTTTGATGTCTATTTCATGTGTCAAGAAGTAATATTTTTTATGGCTGCTTCATTTATAAACAAGTATAAGCTGAAGTTTTTTTCTCCTTTACGGAATCCCTTTGGAATTTAACTTTCAGATATAAACACTTGGAAAAATTGGCAGCTGAAGAATATGAAAAGGAGCTGAAAAATCGAAATTTATCTTGCAACAGGAGTGACCTATCCTTGAATTTGGGTGGTTCTTCAATCCCAACTGTTACCATTCCCAAGTGTGCCAGCCCAGGTTCAACAGATTCACATGAGAAACCATCAGTTTGTGTAACTTCTTGCATAACATCACAAATTCTAGAAGGTAAGTCTTGTAATATGGCAGATAAATTTTTACTGACTATATGGTGCTCCATTTTATGAAAGTGTTATGATTATTGTTGTTGAAATATATGCTTACAAATTAGAAATCTAATATTTTAGAAATCAGATTGAATTTGAAATAATGGTGAATAAGGGCTGTAAATGAATACTCTAGTATTAGAGGCAGTATTCCTTTGAATGGTAGTTGCTTGGAAACCAAAAAAGGATGTCATATTATGTTAATATTGACTTTTGATGAATTAAATGATAAATAGGCTTTTTATTTGATTCAGCTTTTGGTACATACTCTGGCAGATTGTTTAACAATCTCATGCAGTCTGGCTGAGATAAAACAGCTTAATGGAGTGGAATAAAAGACCTCCAAAATCCTTTCTAGCTATATTTTTCTGTCCTAACATTCCATTGGCTTCTCGTCTCTTTATTATCCTTCTTTCAGTTTGAAAAATATCTCACTCAAATCCAGTGTGGAATTTCAAAAGAATCTTGTCATTCAACATATATAGCTCATAAAAGGATGGATTATTGCTTTAAAATCCTTCAGGTTTCCTAGTTTAATGGCTACAATGATTTGATTTGATTAATCCTCCAGGTCCACTTAAAGTCTGCTGATTCAGTACATTGTGCTACTTCAGAAATTAAAAATAATTAATTTTGCCCAGGTTGTATTTAGAAAAGCAGTATCTTTTGTGGGTGTTGATCCAGGGAATGAATCAATAATCCTTGCCCAGGTTTATTCAGAAAAGCAATATCTTCTGTGGGTCTTGAGCAAGACAATGAATCAATAATCCTTGTTTATTGTGGAAGACTTGTCAGTGGCACTATATTGACTGGAGCCATGCGCATTGAACAACAAGGTTCTTTTTAAACTCTAGAAAGTAGAAAGTTCTTTTAGAACAAAGTAGGCGGCATAAAAATGGACCTGGGTGTATGTGTTCAAATTTTCATTTGCCTAAATTTTCATTTTTATTGCATTTAAATTATTTGTATTAAATTATTGTTAAGTACCATCTAACTGTTAAATTTTAAAAATGTTAGCGTATATATGTAAAAAAGATAGTTTGGTTTTTGTTTCAAGGATTCCTAAAAGAAATGTAGCTTCATGGACAAAGAAAAGTATATAAAAGAACTCTTTTTTGTAAATATAATTATTTAAATGGTAGGAGGGAAGGAACGAATGAACGAACCACGTTATATCTTTTCCATGATCTTATTTGGCATCGTTTGCATTCGGTTTAAATGTTTCCTCTTTGGGGATGTTCAATTTTAGTTGAATTTCATTTGATTACTGGAGCTCAATTAAAATGCGTTCATGCACTCTATAATATATACCACATATGTATTTATATTTTCATAACATGCTATTATAATTGATTAAAAAACTAAGTACAGTACATGGTCGAAAATAATTTTCACTTGCATGTATTGTGGCTTGATGGTATATGACATGATGGTGCGTATGACTTTGAGTTTCTTGTCTAATGATTATTATTGCTGCAGCCATGCTATTAACCCAACTATCATTTGAAGGAAGACTGGGTGTAAACTTTCTCCAGTGTCAAATTTTAATTTAGTTTGCAAAGACTGTGTCTGTATATTCACTTCTGGTTAGAAATATTTGGAATGGCAGTCATTCAAATTCATTTAATGGCATTACAATCCATTTTCCCTAAAATCAGAAGTCTTGGGTGGAAAATAGATATCTCTTTTATAATTGGTTTAGCATATGTCTCTGGCAATTATCCCAAACATTGCCTTATAAAATGGAGCACTCTTTAAGTATTGTAATAGATTGTAACAGAGACAGACTCTTAATGATTAAATCTCTATTAATCAAAATGTATCAGGGTGCATCACAATAATTAGCAAGGATGCAGCATTATGGAACTTTTCAAATAGATTGTGCATATTTTGGATATTATTGGAAATAGAATGAGATAGACTGCAAAATATATTTTGCGCTAAGAGAAAGATGAATGTCTCAAATTTAAATGTAACCACCAGCCCCAAAATGCAGATAAACAGACAGCGGTTAACAAGCCCAGAAAGCACTTTTTGAATATAATTTGCTTAACAGCAGTATTATACAACCCAATTTTAATATCTTGCTAATAAAGAACCATATGGAATCTGCTTTATCTTTATTTTAAAATCTTCAAACTTCAACTACTTAGTCTATTGCAGAGAATTCTTACAAATTACAAGCAACTAAAAATGATATTTTGGTTTTTAGCAATTTACAACTCATGTTATAATTTACTTTTCCTGATATAATTTGAAGACATTTAAACATAATTGTCTTCTGTAAAACAAAAATAAGACAAAAGGAAAAGTATTAAAAAAATATAAAGAGGAACACATAACTAAAACAGAATACCAACAAATAGCCCAAATCTGCAAAGATAAAGTCAGGAGAGCTAAGCTTTAAAATAAATTAAGACTCACAACAAATATAAAAAATAATTTTAAAAAATCTTTCAACATTTAAAAAGTAAGAAAAAAGTCAAGAAAATGATCAGTTCTAATGGGAGAAAATGGCAAGGGACTAATAAGTAGAGATAAATCAAAATTGTACAATTCATTATTTGCAGCTACCTTTACACATTAAAAAATAGTCCAATTTATTAAAAGTAGTACAATAAAAGGCAGAATAAGAATACAAGTCAAAATAGACAAGAAAATGATTAAGAAACACCTATCTACTAGACAAGTTCAAATCACCAGGACCAGATGGATTATACAGTATCTCAGCATTCTGAAATAGCTGACAGAGGTGGTCTTGGAACCACTGAACCAATTCTTTCAAAGATCCTGAAGCACTGGGGAACTACCAGAGGCCTGGAAAAAAGTTAATGTGGTTCTAATCTTTAAAAAGGAAAAAATGGACCCAGGAAACTACAGATATACAGCCTGGCATCAATAAGTGGGAAGATTCTGAAAAATATAAGATAGTGGATCTGTGATTACCTGTAAACAAGCAAAACTATTACTAGAAATCAATATGAGGTTTTCAAAATACAAACCTTACTACATTATGTGACAAAGTGACTAAAATGGTAGATGAGGGAAATATTGTACACATAGTACTTTGACTTCAGTGAGCCATTTGACAAAATAGACCACAGCCTACTTCTTGGTAAGATAGAAAAATGTAGACCAGACAGCATCATCACCTGATAGATTCATAGCTGGTTGAACAAAGCATTCACATGTGATCCTTAATGGAATTCTCTTTAAATGAAGGGAAATACGCAGTAGAGTACCTCAGGGTTCTGTCCTAGGCCCAGTATTCTTCAGTATCTTCAGTGTTGTGCTTCAGAAGGAATTGTTTTATAACTCCTGCAAATAAGATCCAAGAGTTTTCACCACTCTTGGATCATGAAGTATAAGTCAGTATGATCTGTTCCATCCAACATTCCTATCATTTCAATTAACCTTAAATAACTCCAAAGCAGTAGATCCTTTTGTTTCTTCTTCACTATTCTGAAAAGTAAAGTTACAGTATCATGAATGTAATTCAAAAATGTTACATTTTTATCTGCTTAACTCTTTGGCAGATATTATAATAGTGGGTTCAACATTACTACTGTGGTTGATGAAAGCTAGTTTGATGTAATAATTAAGGTATGTTATTACAGGTTATGGGAGATGAATGACTATATAAATATGATGAAATAAATAACTTTTTTTACACTGGGATTTATAATTTTTAAAAAATCTATTCAGCATTTCTTCTAAGTGTACTGTTTGTTCTTATGTGAATCTGAAGAACAGCTAAATCTGGATAGGTTGCACATCACATATTTAATTAAGTAGAGGTAGATAATCACAATAAAAGGTTGTTTCCATCACACTCAGGCGAATCCCTTATTCATCTCTGAATTTTTTAAATTAAATTTCTGCCACTGATCTTCATGCACCCAGGATTGCTGTACATGGGACCCCCTAGTGTCCATTTTGTAATTCCAGAGAACATGGTTCCTAATGGTCTCAGCTATTTGTTCTATTTTATTATATCAAGTGTTATTGTATTTTCTGCCAAAATTGCACATTTCTAGACAAATTACAAAAGAAGCAAAATCATAATTATCAGGCTCTAAAAACCAAGAAAAGTGGGTTCTCTAAGCAATTTCCTTTATTGTGCCTCACTTGTACACAGACATCGTGCCACACTAAAGCAGACTTCTTAGATCACAAAAGATATACTCTACAAATCATTACCCTCCTTTTCCGACACAAACTATCAAAATTTCAATATTACCTGCTCCTCTGGAATACACTCCCCTCCATCTTGGGAATCTGGACAGCATTAATCACAATCACAAGCATCACAATAAAAGCCACATAATAACATTCATTATAACAATAATAACAAAAGTTATAAAGGCAAATCAGAATTACTATCTCTAAAGACTTGTTGGGTCAATCATATTTTTAACATGTCTTTCACTTCTTGCCCCTTATTTTTTCCTTTGCTTTGGAATTTCTCGCAGCTCTTTGTCATACAGCAATCTCTGGAAATTCATATCTAGCTGTCCTGCACTTTTAGAGAACAAACTGCTCAAGGTTCTAAAGCTTAGAGATGTTGAAAAGGAAACCATACCCTAGGTCAGTGGTGGCAAACCTATGGCACGTGTGCCAGAGGTGGCACTAAGAGCTCTCTCTGTGGGCACTTGCGCCCTCACCCCAGCCCTACTCCATCACATTTCTCACCGTTATTTGCAAGACTAAAAAAAAGGCGCGAAACAGCATTCCACCTTCGTCGCGGTACATGTGCTGTTGCTGCCTACTTCTCTCGTAGCGCCTTGTGCAGCACAGTGAAATTTACCATGTTTCACAGTGGGGGAGAGGGGGGTCCTCTCCTCCTGGAGCCCATTGCAACATGGAGCCACAATGCAACCCTGCATCGTTATCGGCTCACTCTCGACTCACAGATGTCACTTGCTTTTCCTTCAGAGCTGCTTGTGTTTTGATGCCCCACCTCCCCGCCAGCCAGCTCGTCTTCGGCTCTTCGCCAACCAGCTGATTGTCGGCGCCCTACTCCTGGGTTCGTCAACCTCCAGACATCAGATTCCCACCACCCAGCACCAGTTCAGGGATTCCTTCCCCCACCCCAGGGAGGGGAGGAAAGCAAGAGAGAGAGAGAGAGAAGGAAGGAAAGAAAGAAATGATATTACACATTTTTTTTTCTTTTTAATTGCTGCTAAACATAATATTTTAAAAGCAGGGGGAAAATAAAGAGACATAAAAATGCATTTATCACATTTTTTTAGAACAATTAGCTGAACTCTGCCTTGTTTATCATTATTTTAGGTAGTAAAACCTCATAATTCAGGTTAAATTGCTGGGTTGACGTTTTGCAATAAATAACTGGGTTTGGGGCTGCAGTTTGGGCACTCGGTCTCTAAAAGGTTAGCCATCACTGCTCTAGGTGATCTCTTAACCTAGGATGGTTCCTGACATTTTCCCCTGGTCCTTTCTGTTAATACAGTAGCATCCCACAAATTTACTTTCATGCTATTTAATTTACTTATTTGTGGTTACATAAATTCACTATTCTCAGTTTCTTGTCTTGTTTGGGAGTTTTGATTTCATCCCTTTTGTTTGGCTTTCACTTGAGTTACAGGATTGAAAGACCAGTTTTCCTGTGCACCGCTTGGAGAGTCCAAGCAATGGTTAATTCAGTCTGGTTGCCCTTGGATACTGAGGAACTTTTTTTCTCCCTTTAACCACACCTCCTCGTGTGATTACTGCCAGAATTAATTCCTCAGTGCCCAGATCGGATGCATATTTGAGTTCAGGCTACTAATCTTTGGCTTGGACTCTCCTAAATTTTTGGAAAACCTTTTCCTCTTTAAAACGAACTTTTCTCCTTGCCTTTTGTTCTTCTGCAATCAACATCAAGCTATCTCGGAGGCCAGGAGGTAAGCGTGTGTGGGGGAGGTTTTTTTCCACAGCCTCGCACTCGTGCAGGCTTTGAAACTTGCCGCTTGCTCCTAGAGCGCGGCAGCAGCGGCGAGGGGGTTTTTTTCTTTTGTTTTTTTGGCTCGGTTCCCTCCCCGGTTGTTATTTTCCGGCCTAGTTTTTTCGTTTTTTGACTTCCCTGCGTTTTTTTCCACCCCTCAGCCGCCGCGGAGTAACGAGCGGCCCGGATTGATCCTGGCTGCCGCTTTCCTCTCCGCCCAGCTCCTCGCTGTTGCAGCGGCCATTTTTAGGCGCGAAAAGTTCGCGCCTTTAATTTCAGGCCTCTGCCGCTCAGCCACGCTCATGCAGGAGGCCGCCTGGTGGCTACAGGGCCTCGCCGGGCCTGCCCAGCGGACCCTCGGCCACCACTCACTGGACATCAGCGGCGCTGGTAATTTGGCCACCACGTGTCCTTTGCAGCGGCACAGGGAAGAATTTTTTCTCTATCCTTAAGATCTGGCCAGGCTTTCCCTTTTTTTTTTTTAAAGCCTCTAGTCTCCTGGCCTACTGACTTCCCTGTCTCTCCTGCAGGGGTTACTGCAGCCTGAGCTGCGGGCCCACCTCATAGCTCAACCTCCTGGGTGTCCTCTCATTTGGCTACTAGTGTTAGGCTGAAATGGATTTATTGACTCTTCCTATGCCTGCATTATTAATCATGATTGTCTTTTTTATGCTTTTCAGTGTAGCCAGTCGAATTCCGCTGCAGCCTACCCGCTTGCCTGTGTTTTTCTGCATCATCCTTGTGCGGTCATTGGCATGGAGCTGCCCCCTCCATCAGGTTCCCTTGAGGCTAGATCCGGCCCCTCTCAGGCCCCTAGCAAGGATCCCCCTTCCAGTAGGGGTGGGAGTGTGGGCAAGGGCGTCTCAGGGGCCACCAATAAGCACCCTGTCAAGGCCCCGGCTGCAGCCGAAACCAAGGACACTGAGAGGCGCCAGCGGGCCCTTGATAAACAATTTGAGAAGGCCCGGCGCCAGGCTGGGACAGGGTCCCCCCCAGAGGTGGCCCCCGTTCCCCCATCCAGAGGTGATATCTTGGCGTTGCTGAATGAGGAGGTAGAGTCTCAGGATCTGTCCCCGGACAGATCACTGGTGGAACCAGTTTCTCCTGCCCCGTCCTGGCCATATGAACAGGACCCAGTCCCAGAGGGTCACAGGGCTCCCCCGGCTGGGGGCTCCCACTACCATCTCCAGGACCCCAGGGACCCGGAATCAGACTCTGATCAGGAGTCCGAGCTGTCACCGCGCGTGCAGGCCTTGGTCGATCGTGCTATCGCCAGAGGCATTGCTGAGGGCCTCCAAAAGCGCTCCCCTCCCCCTTCGGGGCCAGGGGCCACTCCCCGGGGCCCGGCGGCCCCTCCTCCAACCAAGCGTGCCCGCCATCCGTCCCTTGAGTCATCCGTGGTCAGCGAAACCTCCGCCATCGAGGACGCTGACCAGGACGGCCTGGAGCTATCTGAAGACGAGGGCCTCCCCCCGGACGCCCCTTCTTTTTCCAGACTTTTCAAACCTACTCTCTTTAAGTCCATTCTCCGCAAGGCCAAACTAGCTACCAGGGTAGGGATTAAACCTAAGCCGGCCCAACCTTCGGCCGATGCTGTTCCCGAAAACCCCAATGCGGCCATGTTCGACGTCCTGGCCCCCCAACAAGAGCTGGTCCCGGTTCCAGGCTTATTCCTGGACGTAATCCAACGCCAGTGGGCCCAACCAGCCACCTTGTCTTCCCCCAGCGGGGCAGACAAGAAACTTTACTCTATGGACCCCACCTTGGAAGACCTTTTGGTTCTCCCAGCCATGGAACCACCTATCACTGCCCTCACCTCCAACTCCTCCCTTCCAGCAGACCTGCTGGATGGGCTCAAGGCGGAGGATAAGAAGGCGGAGAGGGTATGCCATAAGGCCCACCTGGCGGCTGCCTGGGCCATCAAAGCCTCCTCTTCCGCCTCCTTTTTTAACAGGGCCTCCGTTATATGGCTAAGGGAACTGTTGGCCAAACTCTCGGCAGGAGACTTGCGCCTCCGCCAGGATATTTCAAAAATAATTGCGGCCTCCCAATATGCGGCGGACGCATCCCTTAACGCCTCTAAATTTGCTTCTAGAGCCTTGGCGGCCAACGTCACCTCACACCGCCTGCTCTGGCTCCGCCACTGGCAGGCGGACCAGAAGCATAAATGGAAGCTGGCCTCAGCCCCCTTTAAGGGCGCCAAATTATTTGGGGAGGCGCTTGAGCCTCTCCTCATTGAATCCAAAGATAAAAGAAAGATTTTACCTTCCACCACTAAGAAGCAGGACCGCAAGTCCGCTCCATACCCCAGGAGGCAGCCCTTTCGTGCCTCTGAACCCTCTACCTCTTCTTCCTTCTCCCCGTCCTACCGACCGGCCGGTCAGTCAGGGGACAGGTTCCAGGACAGATCCTCCTTTAAGGACAGAGGTAGACAACAATTCGGCTTCCGTAAATCCAACCGCGGAGGTGCCTCTAACAGGCTCTTCCGCAAATCTAAGTGACTGCCCGGGCCTGTCACCCATAGGGGGGCGCCTCCAGCTGTTCGCCCACCATTGGGCCCAGACCACGGAGGACGCCTGGGTCCTCCAGATTGTAAGGGAGGGCCTATCCCTAGAATTCCTATCCCCCCCTCCCCGGAACTTCATCCGGTGCCCCACTCCTTCCTGTCCTCTGAAGAGGGAGCTTATGAACCAGGAAATTCTTCATCTCCTGGAGATAGACGCGATAGAGCAGGTCCCCCCCGACCAGGAGGGGAGGGGGTTCTACTCCATCCTCTTCCTGGTACCAAAGAACTCGGGGGGCTGGAGGGCCATCTTGGACCTAAAGAACCTCAACAGGCACATCGCCTACCGGAGGTTCAAGATGCAGTCCCTCCAGTCCATCCTGTCGGGGATCCGTCAGGGAGACCTCCTTACCTCTATCGACCTCAAGGAGGCTTACCTACACATCCCCATCTGTCCCCAGCACAGGAGGTTCCTGTGCTTCTTTTATGCCGGCAGGCATTTTCAATTCCGGGCCCTCCCCTTCGGCCTGTCGTCGGCCCCCAGGACCTTCACCAAGGTCCTGGCGGTTGTAGCAGCCCAACTGAGGTGCAGACCCATAAGGCTCCAGTGCTACCTGGACGACATCCTGATCCAGTCGTCGTCCAGGCAGCAGGCCTTGCGGGACCTCCGCATCACAATGAGAACCCTGAGGAGCCACGGTTTTTCCCTAAATCTGAAGAAAAGCCATCTGGTTCCCACCACCAGACTTATCCACCTGGGGGCGGTCATAGACACTTCCCTGTGCAGGGTCTTCCTATCCCAGGACAGGCTAGACAGCTTAGTGGCCATGACCCGCAAGGTGATGCTCGCGAGACAGGTCCCGATCGTCCTCCTGTCACAGCTGTTGGGAAAAATGATCTCTTCCATCTCGATTGTCCCATGGGCTCGCCTTCACTCCAGAGCTCTCCAATGGCTCCTCCTTCCTCACCAGAGGGCCTCAAGGAGCAACTCGAATCGACTGGTGAGCGTTCCCCCAGCAGTGAAGAGATCGCTCCGATGGTGGACGTCCCCTGCACTCCTCAAGGGCCACCTGTTCAAGGAGCCCAACCAGTTAGTGGTCACCACAGACGCAAGCCTCGCCGGCTGGGGGGCACACATGGGTCATCTAGTGGTGCAAGGCAAATGGTCACTCGCAGAGAGCTCCTGCAGCATCAATCTTCTGGAACTGCGTGCGGCCCGCCTGGCACTCCGACATTTTCACCAGGACATTCACCATCAACATGTCCTATTGATGACGGACAATGTGGCCACCAAGGCCCACATAAACCACCAGGGGGGCACCAGATCCAAGACATTGATGAAGAAAGCGGAATCCCTGGGGCGCTGGGCGGAGAGGCATCTGGCATCTCTTCGTTCCGACCATATTTCGGGAGTCGACAACACCCAGGCGGACTGGCTGAGCAGGACCACCATAGACCCGGCAGAGTGGAAACTGGATCCGGCTCTGTTTCGCCAGCTGTCCCGCAGGTTCGGCACTCCCACGGTCGGCCTATTCGCATCCAGGGAAAATGCTCAACTTCACCGCTATTTCTCCCGCTTCCAGTCCCCGGGGGCGGAAGGGACGGATGCCCTTCGCTCCCCTTGGCCCCGGGGCCTACTTTATGCCTTTCCTCCTCTGCCCCTGATTCCACAAGTCATCCACAAGATCATCGCGGAGGAGGTGGAGGTACTCCTCGTGGGCCCGCACTGGCCCCGTCGTTCGTGGTTCGCCGACCTGGTCAGCCTCTCCCTGTCACCTCCGTGGAAGATTCCTCCAGACCAAGTCTCCCTCAGCCAGGGGGCCGTAACTCATCCAGAGCCCCAATGGCTCCAATTGGCCGTCTGGCACTTGAGGGGGACCAGCTGATGCGCGAGGGCTTCTCAGGGGAGGTAATACACACCATTCAGGCAGCTAGGCGACCATCAACCACTCGAATCTACGATGCCTCGTGGGCTTCCTTCGCCAAATGGTGCGACGCCTTACGTTTAGACCCGGTGACGGCTCTGGTCTCCCGCGTCCTGGACTTTCTACAAGGGGGTCTTGCCAAGGGCCTCGCTCCAAATACCCTTCGACGACAGGTGGCGGCCCTCTCCACTGTTTGGGCCGGTGACCCGGTCTTGTCCCTTAGCAAGGTGCCCAGGGTCCGTTCCTTTCTCAAAGGAGCTTGTAACTTACGACCTCCCACGGTCCATCGTTACCCCACCTGGCAGCTGTCCGTGGTTCTGCAGGCGCTCACCGCTCCACCCTTCGAGCCCCTCAGCACTACGTCACTACGTCATCTCACACTCAAGACGGCATTCCTCATCGCCGTGACGTCAGCTCGTCGTATATCAGAACTGGCAGCCCTGTCGGTTCGCCAGGACCTATGTACCGTCCACCCAGACAGGGTGGTGTTGAGACTGGACCCTACCTTTATTCCAAAGGTTAATACTTGGTTCCATAGAACGCAAGAAATTGTAATTCCTGATTTCTGTCCGCGACCGTCACATCCCAGGGAACGACAGTGGCACATGTTGGACGTGAGAAGGGCGCTGAAAACATACATCGCCCGCACCTCCGAATTCCGGAAGTCGGAGTCCTTGTTCGTGTCATTTCATCCAGGTTCCCTGGGCAAGAAAGTCTCCTCTTCCACTGTTGGCAGGTGGCTGCGCGCCTGCATCGCCTTGGCCTACGAAAGCCAAATGGTGCGACGCCTTACATTTAGACCCGGTGTCATTTCATCCAGGTTCCCTGGGCAAGAAAGTCTCCTCTTCCACTGTTGGCAGGTGGCTGCGCGCCTGCATCGCCTTGGCCTACGAAAGCCAGTCCAGGTCGGTGCCACAAGGCATCACTGCACACTCCACTCGCAGCGCGGCCACCACGGCGGCCTGGGCCACCCAGGCATCAATCCTAGACATTTGTAAGGCGGCTACGTGGTCTTCCCCGTCGCCCTTCATCCGTCATTACAAACTGGACATTTACGCCTCGGCTGAGGCGTCCTTTGGCAGGAGGGTGCTTCAAGGGGTTGTGTCTTCGACCGAATCCCGGGACTCTGCTTCTGCCCACCCAACCGGACAATAACTTGGGTATGTCCCATTGCTTGGACTCTCCAAGCGGTGCACAGGAAAATGACCATTGGCTTACCTGAAGGGTCCTTTTCTGTGCACCACGGGAGAGTCCAACCCACCCTGGTCTTCGGCCCGGGGATTCGTTCCTCCTTTCAACTAAAGACATCTTGGACGCCTTCGCTCCATCCTCTCGACAGATTGACTTTTTCGGCATTAATTCTGGCAGTAATCACACGAGGAGGTGTGGTTAAAGGGAGAAAAAAAGTTCCTCAGTATCCAAGGGCAACCAGACTGAATTAACCATTGCTTGGACTCTCCCGCGGTGCACAGAAAAGGACCCTTCAGGTAAGCCAATGGTCATTTTCAAATAACAAAATCTATGGTGAAAAAGTTAGGAAATGTCCCTAATGGATCGTTATTATAATTTGTCACAATATAATTAAAAAAAGAAAAAGGGAAGGCAATTCCATGAACTTTTACTTAATTTCTCAGAAGTTATTTTCCTTTCTTGTTGCAAAAACAGAAAGACAGATAATGCCCATATCAGCGTTAGTAAGTGAGATCAAATCTAAATGTATCCTTCCAGTATTGTATGACAATTTTGGCTGTTTCCCATGTCTAAAAGATATCCTGACTTATAAATTCCAAATACTGGGTTTGCAGCCCAGCCAAAGATATACGTAGATCCATTATCTTCCTTTTCTGCTCCACATTTATATGATTGTTTAAATAATATGGCTTAATGTTCTAATTCTTCAATTGAATTAAATTGAGCTGAACTAAACTGGGTTATTGCAACCATACCTTAGTAAACATTTTCTGAATTATCCAATGTATTCAGAATAGAATTTTGTTTATTACCTCTGTTTTTAACTTTAAAACTGCATTTTCATTTTCATTTATTCAACCTTTGATGAATATATTAGAATTCATTGGGCCCAAGATTGTGTAAATAGTTCAATAATTTCCTTTTTCTCTTTTGGTTTAGAAGCAATTTGTGACTTAGGAGCCTAGATTTACTCCTCCAAAATCTTTTAAAAACAAGGAATTTCAAAAGAGGCAACAGTACAGTTATCTTAAATATAAGATTATGTTAGTTTCAGAGGTCTAGAATATCAAAGCAAATAATAGTTTTTGTTACAATCAAAGATCACTAATGCAACCTGCAATTATCTGAAAAGTTGTAACCATAATAACACAAAAAGTATAATTTAGAGTGGGGGGTGTTACAATATAAAAGTGATCCAGATTTTGAATCATAACCTTTCCATCCATTCAAGTGACTTAAAACAAAACTGCATTTGTTGTGGAAAATCTATCATTGGACCACATTAATTTAATACATGCTAGACATTAATCTATAAATCTAATTTTAAATATGTAAAAAAAAAAATTTAATTAGTTCCTCTTCGACATCAAAGTTAGCCAATCTATTAATGAAAATGAACTTAAATGTGTTTAAGTTTTCACTGCTACAGTGTAATATACTAGTGTTAAATTTGGAATGGAGTTATCAGAGCTTTAGTCCATCCTCAACCACAGAAGTTCATTGAATGACTTTCTGTCAATCATTCTCTCTCAGTTCTACTTACTTCATAGAATTGTTTTCGGGAGGAAAATAGGAGGAAGAAACATTGTGCATGTGGCTTGAGCGCTGTACAATAAAGGTAGGATAGAAATCTAATAAATGTATTTGAATATAATACATTTATAATATATAAATGTATAATATATAACAATATCCAAACAAACAACACTAATTTACATCACACAGCTGGTACTTAAAATCAAAGACCATGCCTCAGTAACAACAGCCAGCCAATCCAATAGTCCAAAGTCAGTACATGAGTCAGAAGAAGCCAAACAAGCAACATTCACACTAATTTGCATCACATAAAAAAGTATTTAAAAACCAGTGCTCTGACAGACGGGCATAATTCAAAGGACACTGTCTATGTCTCCTCCAATGGTGATGAAATGTTTGCAACCAAGTTGCCATGTTTGGAGCTCAGACCAACAGCCCAAATCTAATAAATAAATATTTCATCTTGGAGTACGCTCTCATTGTGGAGAATATAGTCGTTCCAGCCCCTCCTTGTGAAAAAAAACAGTAAAAATATTGTGAAAGTAAACATACAATTTGTATTTCTTGATCTTCAATAAGTCAGACTTATTGCAAATATCCGTTACAATTCCTATACAGATGGAGGAGGTGGTGATGATGATGATAATGATAGTGATGATTAGGTGACTTGCAAAAATATGACTAGATTTGTTGTTATTTTTATGGTCTAATGTATTGAAATACATCTTCATAAATTCAGATTCAAAAAACAAGTGCATATTTTGGAATGAATAATAGCTATTTTTAAAAAGCCTGCAGTTTTTAATTTTTTCCTATTATTTCCAAGGACAACTCCATGGAACAAACAAATGCCTAATTAGGAGTTGCAGATATAAATGTTGGCACTCTGGAGTTGAAAGAGGCACAATGACAAAACATGAAAAACATTCAACCCTCCAAAGAGATTTCAGCCAAAATTTAAAGCAGCACGAAATATTTTTGCCTCTGTTATGAAAGGGTATCTGGACATTATCCAATACTTAAAAAACAAGGATAGCTAAATTCCTGATAAAATATTGAAAATTCTTCTCACAAGTCATGAGGTTCATAATATCAAACACCTTTCTACATTGTTGGAATTCCTACATGTGATCTGGGAAAAGCAAAGAACAGAAGTGAGGCATATTCTTGGCAATGACATATATTTTAATGGAAAATCTGAGAAAGTTCAAAATGAATAGCCAAAGTTTATCACAATATGAAAAGCAGTACTTTCTTAATATCTAGCAGAGCCAATATTTCATATATTATAACTTCCATAAAACAATATGCTGATTTTTTTTCTACTTGTTCTGGAATTCCTTGCACATTGAACCAAGGAGGCAGAGATTCTTAGAACATTACCTAGCTGTGAATAACCTTACTCACTTTCAGTAAATCAAGTTAGAGATACCAGCAGATTTCTTACAGTTTTCCAAGTGCAGTATTTTAATCCTTAGCCACATTCAAACTTCTATTTGCAAAGTTACCCATATTTTAATAACTATTATTACCTCCTACATCTACATAAATACAAACATACCATCCTTATTAATGTTATCATTATGAAAGAAAAGTAATTTGGTTAGTTCTTTTCTAGTTCTTTTTTCTCCCCCTTGTTGGGGAAGCAAGTTATTTGTGTCTGATCTAGTGACAAGGAATCTCTCCTAGTGTTTTATTTATGAGTATCTTTGTAATGCTGAAGATCTCTTAAATGAAACTTCTATATTAAACAACCCTTTACTTGTTTAAGTAAGTTCTTAATCTTTTTATTTCTATAACTCAGTTGAATTGCACTCAGGAACCTGTCCCCAATCAACAGTTCTCTGAAGTATCCATTGTAATACTACATTCATTGCACGGATTTGAGATCTGGAGGATCTCAAGGAGAAGGCTAAAAGAGATTAATTTTGTTAAGAGTTGATATCTGACTTACAAATTGTTAATATACACAAAATGTCTTAAAAGCCTTAAAAACTTGGCTATGTTCCCAAGCCCGGGACACTGAATGTGCCAATGGTACTGTTTCCCAGCTATATTGCTAACAGGCCAATTATCTTCCTCTTGTATACCTTGAGTTGGACATTTTACTGTTCTTAACATTTTTTTAAAAAATAATTGTAATATCTTTCTGAACTATAAGCCACCCGGAGTCATTAACTGAAATGGGCAACCATACAACTTAAACAAATAAATAAAATTTTGATAATAATCACTTTTGCAAAGTTATCTCTACATCCCCGTAGTTGTGAGTGATTTTACTAAATATATGCAAGTGCCTTTTAGGATTTTTAGAGTATAGCATATTATTGCATGTGAAAGATCAGCTACATTGGTGAAGATAATGATGGCAAATGGTTGGCTTTCATTTTACTAGTGATAAAATAATGGAGGAAGTATCAACGGCATGTGACAGATGCCAGTGATTTAAGAGGCAAACATATACCAAGAACCAAAACCTAATTTATGTGGCTATATTGAAATAAATAGATAGGCATTAGAAGACACATGTTTTCTATCAGCCATATAAAGACAGTTCCTGTCAGGTCTGCCAGGTTTGGCTTGGGGCCTCACAGGCCTCCTGCCATCAAAGGCTAGAAGTGGGGGAGGATAGACGGACAATAATGCTGTGGGTTTACATGATGGGAAATAAGGAGTGGGGAATGACAGAGGATAAAGACCAAAGAAGCTTGGAACTAGTTTATACCAACATTCAAGGCCAGGTACCCTAAGAAAGAATGTGGATTATCAAAAACATTGCAGAGTTCTCAGTTGGCTAAACATGGTCACAGGGAAAGGGCTAGGATGATGGGAAATTTTTCTGTATCTTTTGAGCACAGGAAATGTTTACTGCAAAAGAACCTTTTGCTTCAACCAAATGAAGTCAAGGGTCTTTCTTTGCTAAGGGATCAGATTTGAGCAGATCTGACAGTTACATTTCCAAGCTATGCTTTCTGTCACTGTAATAAAATTGGCATATATGTATGTTTATGAGTAAGTTGTGGATGTCAGATGAATAATCAATCACTAATGTTTTCAATAATAGAGCAAATATAATTACAAAGTCAGTTTGTCCTTTTTAATTACCCCCTTTTGCCTTTCCTCCTGGACATACTGGTTTATTTTCAATTACTGTATTCCTCACCAATATACTAATTGGATACAGAGTAGTTACTCTTCCAAAGTTGAAAGAATATAGTTTTGATAAAGGATACTTCTCCTTTAATTCATCTAATGACATATAACAAGGATAATTTTATGGTTTACTAAAATGAAGTCTTTGAGAGAATATAATATTTATATACTAAAATATTTAAAAATAATAGGTAACCTTTCATTAGAAATCCGATTGAGTAACGAATAAGTGATAAGGCTCAATGACTTTTTAATATCAACTCAAATTTCTTTTTATGCAAATATCAGAGCTTTGGCAACATGGCCTTGTACTTTGAGAATTTAATACTTCATTATTTAGAACAACCAAAAGGAATCATTTCAGTAATTTGTAGGTTATTGCAATCAGATATAGGACATCTACCATATGGTTTAAAAGAAACTTGAAATACTTGGCAATTCCATACAGGAGATAAATTGGCAGACGTTACGGAAACAGAGTGGATTCTTTTCAGTATAAAAACTGAAGTAGAAAATCATTGACACTTGACTCCTATTAAATGAGCACATATATATCAAGATTATTATTCCAAATGTTGCAGAGGTGTCCAAAAAAAGTGTCATTTTTTCATTTGTAGTGGACATATGATAAAATGATACCATTTGGGCATAAAATCTTTGGGGAGATAAATCCTATAATTAATCAAAGAGTTGAATATTCTCCAGAGCTAGGTTTAACTCATTTATTTATAGGACTAAACCACCAAGTTAAAAATGCTGAATTAATAATTTTTTAAAATCTTGGCAGCCAAAAATAATAGCTGTGCAACATTGGAAATTTTTAAGTAACATAACAATTGAATTGTAATAACAAGGCCTCTTCAGTAGTTACATTAGAAAAAAAATCACAAAGTTAAACTAATGAGTTCAGAGGGAGGAATTGCAATTTTTTTTTATTGTCAAAATTTTATTGATTTTAAAAGTTTTACAGGGAAAAAGGGTTAAAAGGTTATAGAACATTTTGACAGCTACATTGTGCGGGGGGGGAGAAGCCCCCCCCAGGTCTCGCAACTTTTACAAAAAAAATAGAAAATTATCAACATTTACATAGGTATTAGCAGTTTTAAGTTTAACACAAAATCATCAGTATGTTTCAATCATTTTGTTTTATATCACTTCCATAAAGGTACATTGTAACAACATTTGTAATAATGTTTCAAATCACTTTTGTGATCTGAGTCTTCTAGTTGTCGCATCCTCCCCTCCCCCCCGTCCACTGGCAGAGCCTCAGCCCCTCCCTCCTTTGTTTCTTTTGTAACATCCCCCATTTCACCTAAGAGAGCACTGTGTTTTTTAGTGAAAGCCTCTGCTTCCACAACTGTGTTGATTCTGATTCTACTGCCCTCCCAAAAAATCAACATGCCTTCTGGTAACAGCCACCTAAACCAAACCCCATTATTGTATAATTTTTTTGCTAAGAAGGGATATTTCCTTCTCTTATCTCTTACTTTCTTTGGGATCTGTTTAAGAATGGTTATTTCTTTATCCTTATATTTTAAAGGTCCTCCCCTTTGAGCTCCTAGAACCTCATCTCTTGTGGTTTTTCTAAAAAATTTAACATGAACTTCCCTTGGAACATTGTGTGTTCTTGCATAGGCTGAATTAATCCTATAGATCAGGTCGATATCCCACCAAAGCTGTTGTTTGTCTCTGTTAATATATTCTGCTAACATTGTGATCATAATCTCCTTAAGATCTTCATTCGCAAGTTTTGAAACCTAAGGAAAAAAGACATCCTTTCAAATTCCATTTTTATCACATGATTCTCAAATTCTACATTCCCCCTTTGGATTGTCTTCAGGTCATCTCTCATCCCAACCGCACCCTCCTCCAGTACACCTATCCTCTGTTCATTCCGTGTGGTTTGTTGTTTCATCTCTCTGAGCTGATCATTTAAGTCCTGCAGTTGTTTTTTCATTTCGTCATGTCCCTTTAAGATGGATTGAAGCATCTGATGAATGGACAAATCCTTTGAACTCTCTTCAGGGGCTTTAGGCTGTAAAAAAGATCCCAGTTGTGACTGGCGAGCAATCGGGCTGGACGTAGAAGATGTCGGGGCCGATGAGGCCTTTCCAGGCGGTAACTTCTTTGGACCCATCATGAAGCTCGGAGATAGTTATTGTTCTGTACAAAGAAATGGTGTCTGTGGGAAAGCACAGCCGGTAGGGATCACTAGACAAGCAAATCCAAAGGAGAATAAATCGTCTACTAGAGCAGATAGGTGGATCAAAATATTCCAAATCCAGGGGAAAAACGTATTTGAAGAGGCTCCTGAAGGTCTCTGGGGTGGAAATTAGTTCAAAGCCATAAAGTTTTCCAAGGGAGGAGTCTCATTCACAAAGACAAAGAAGAAGGAGGAAGTTGGCCCTATTGGCTCAGCCAGTACAGGTGGTCAGGAAATAACAAAGTCAAAGTTCCCATACATAGTTTAGAGAAGAAACAGTTCAACCATCCTTTCTCTCGCAGTTGTGGTCAAAAGAGAAAAAAGAATTTTCCCCCCCATTATTTAAGGGAAGTGAAAGTAGATTTTAAACTTTCTCTCTCTCCCATACAAGGGAGAGATTTTCCAAGTGCCACTTTTCCAAGGGGGGTGGAAATTTCCCCCCCCTCCAAACTTAACTCCTCCAAAGGTTGAAACAAAGTCCCCCCAAAAAACTGCAGATCAGTCAATAGAGTAAAGACAGTAAAAGACCTGGGGAAACCCCCCACCTCACTGCACTATAGCTGTTTCATTCAGATTGATCATTTCCTTCCAGGCTGCGTTCGGTGAAGCGCGCGGTGGCATTCCACGCATTCCCTACGCTTTCCGGCTCCTGGGGGCAAAGCTGGAGACCCCCCCGCATCCGCCGCCGCTCCAGGGGGTCCCAGCAAGCCACCCCTACGGCAGGGCACCCCTCCAAGGCACCCTGTGCTCCCCCTAGGATTCAGGGGAGCCCACCGAAACAGCAAGAAGGCGGACGCACGCGACCGTCGCCTTCAGCTGCCAGAAGTCGTCTTTGGAGGAATTGCAATTTTATCAAATTTGGATAAATGTGATGGCTTATCTCGATAGCAGTAGACTATAATCTGATATACTTTATGTACCAGATTACATTACATCTCTGCTCCATAACCTGCACTGGCTGCCAGTTTGCTTCTGGGTCCAATTCAAGGTGTTGGTTTAAACTTTAAAACCCTTATGACATGGAACTAAGATATATGAGGGACCATCCCCCTCATTTACATTAGCCAGCTCTATTAGATCTCACAGAGAAGGCATATAGTGGATACCAAAACTACTTTTGACAGTCCCAGAAAATATGCTTTCTCTGCTGTGTCATCCACCTTATGGAACATCCTTCCCTCCCACATAAGAATGGTCCCATCAGAGTGTAATATAATGTCATATTCCAAAATATCCTTAAGACCTGATGATGTAATCATTGAACTGGAGACTTGTGTAGGTATCTCTGTTACTCATGGTGCTATTTTTATTCTCCCTTCAGTTATTATTTGATATTTATGATATTTATCATTGTGGATTTTCATATTGCTACTGGTGTTTTTATATCTTTGCTTTTTATCTATGATTGTGTTCCACTCAAAGTCACCTTAGATGAGTGGGTATATAAATTTAATTAATAAGTAAATTCTCTCTCCCTCCTTCCCTTCCTCCGTCCATCCCTCCCTCTCGGTCTCTCTCTATGAATTTATATGTACAGTATCTGTCTCTTTATTCTCATTGCCGTAGTTCTCTCTTGTCTTTTCTCTATTTTTTCTTTTTCTCTATATGTATCTTGGATTTATGTTAAAATCCAAACATGATATTGTTTGTTAAAAACTAATAAAATATATGTTTTAAAAATTATGTATATATTAGCCATACATTTGAGATAAAACATGTATAAACTTCAATATATGACTAGATTTGATTCATGTAAGCATTGGCAGGGCTTCAAATTGTTGTTCTATAATTACTGTTAAGGAAATATTTCTCCATTATTCTTTTCACCAGTGAAAGCCAGTCAGCCTGAATGTGAACCTGAACCTGAGGCCAAGGAAAAAACAAAACCAGAGCTGGAAGATGAGACCAAGTTCAAGCAGGGAACAGAAACAACACTCATAGCAGTAAAAGGTACAGAGGTAAAAGTGGGTCGAGAGCCAGAGAGAGAAGGAGGGGCATTAAGTGAAAAAGAAAGGCAAAATGAAGATGTGAATGAAAAAGACAACTGCTCAGCATCCAGCCTCTCTTCAGCAAGCAGCACTTTAGAGAGGGAAGAACCAGAGCAAAAACAAAGCAATAAAGATAAAGCCGGTAAATTGAAGCCTTTTTTCTTACTGTACTGTTTAGTTTTGTAATTTTCACATTGGGTTGTTTTTTTTAAAAAAGTTGAGTCTGTTTTCTCATTTCTGTAGTTTCCTAAAAGTGTATAAAACATAGAATCACATAGTTCTTCGATCACATTCTGACATCTCCCATAGCATATTATAGTTTAGACATTGGAAGATGAATTTGGAATGTAATACCTATTATATCAGAAGATAAAAGATGGGACTCAGATAACATCACTTTTATTATTTTTAATATTAGTGTTCATTGTTTTTATTGGATACTTTAATTAGATAGTACAATTTTCTCACATTAGTTATTTAAACTCAAATACTAACGTCTCTACCTTATAAAATACATTTTAAATGGATGTATCTTGTTTTTCTATGAATCTCATTCATTTTTTAAACTAAAGCATGAAAAATTCTCATTGTGCTCTCCTTTATTTTAAGCAACTTTCTTTTGAAACAGGAAGAAAGTCACCTCACATATCCCTTTCCCATTTTACTAAATAGAGTTACAATTCTGTTATGTCATTTCTGACTATCAAGTTTATTCCAGGTTGAAAACAATACTATTTTTTATAGATTCTCAGCAAATGTATCTCATTACTATTCAATGTTTCAGGCCCATGTTTGCAATCCATACAAGATGATGATGTGAACGATCAGTACAACAACATCCTCAACAATAAACGGTTCATGCTGGATATGCTGTATGCCCATAATAATTTGCCTTTTACCAAGGATGAAAGAGTTAAAGAATTGGAGACAAAGATAGATATAAAGAAGGTGTTGAATGCAAGTGAAGATACTGATATCAGCCTACCCAGTAGGATTTCAGTCCTACAAACTAATAAGCAGGCTAAAGATGAATGTTTTAAAAAAATGGAGATTGGAAGTTTGGAAAATCAAGGCAGTGTGAAGATCTTTGCAGAAAGATTCAACAGTGGTGATGCGGCCAAAATTTCTAATTTATCTGAAAATGATTTTAATGAAAAGATTTCTGAAAAAACACCACTGCAAGTTAAAACAGAATCTGACTTTATTTGGGATCAACTTTTGGCGAGTCCAAGAAAACTGAAAATCAAAGATATGGATTTCACAGATTTAGTAGATGATGATGATATTGACATATTGGACATACAGATCAGTCCTAGTGATGCCCTGGTTCCCCCTCCCCCACCCATACCTTCTGTTTTAGGTTTTCCTCCTCCAGCTCCTCCGTTGCTTTATAGGTGTCCTCTTCCACCCCCACCTTTTGGTAATTTATTGGCTCCATGTCTATCAAGCACTCCTCAAGTTTTAGGGTCAGCCTCACTTCCTAGGGATCAAGCAAACTTTATTAAAAAGAAGAAAACCATTCGTCTCTTTTGGAATGAGGTGAGGCCATTTGAATGGCAGTGCAAGAAAAACAGACACTGCAAAGGATTCCTGTGGTCAAAACTAGAGCCTATTAAAGTAGACACTGCAAAATTAGAACATCTTTTTGAGACTAAATCCAAGGATCTTCCTATCACAAAGGTACTGTTCTTTATATATCTTAATTTTGTTCACATTATAGTAAAAATTATAAATAATTCAATAACAACTGGGGTCAGATTTCCATATATCGTAATGTTTTATAAAGTAGGAGTAGTCTTCGACTTATGACCACAATTGAGCCCAAAATTTCTGTTGCTAAGAGACTTGCTAAGTGAATTATACCCCATTTTATGACTTTCCTTGCCACGGTTATTAAGTTAATCTGGTTTCTCCATTCCCTTATTATTGTTATTGCCTTGTCAGAAGGTAGCAAAAAATGACCCAGGGCACTGCAGTTACCATAAATATGAGTCAGTTGCCGAGCATCTTAATTTTGATCATGTGACCATGGGGATGTTGTGATGGTCCATAACTGTGAAAAACAGTCATAAGTGACTTTTTTCAGTGCTATTGTAAATTTGAACAGTCACTAAATGAACTGTTGTAAGTTGAGGACTACATGTACTGAGAATCAAGAAAATTGCCTAACTAAGTTTAAAACCTTAAATAAGGTCCAAATACCAGATTAAAAAAATCTAAATTGGGACAGAGTTAATTTCTTCCTCATTTTCTTTTTATCACTAAAAATCTGTATGACTTAAAAGATTAGATAAATATCAAAATTTTGTTTGTTTTGTTTACTTTAGTTTATTATCATTGCAAATGGTACAATGCAATTAAATGCTGTCTTCAGTGTACATTACAATTATAAAAATAAAAACACAAACATACATCCTTTACATTCTATATAATTGAAATTGAAAACCCGATATTGCACTGTACCATAGAATTCAATATGTTATTGCCTTGGGATAGAAGCTGTTTTTCAGTCTATTTTTCCTTGTTTTTATTATCCTGTACTGTCTGCCAGATGGTAATAGTTTTAAAAAAAAGTGCCCAGGATGAGATGGATCTTTGAGAATGTTTTGAACTTTCTTAAGGCAGCAGGAGCTATAAAGCTCTTCCAAAGAGGGGAGAGGGCAAACAATGATCCTCTGGGCAATGATGTTGACCTTCTGGAATGCTGTCCTATCTGCCACTGTGTAATTGACAAACCATACAGAGATGCAGTAAGTTAGAATACTCTCTATGGTGCAGCAGTAGAAGATCAATAGCAGGTTTTTTATTCTGTTGTTGTTTCCTGAGAAGTCTCAGATAGTATATTCTCTGCTGGGCCCTTTTAGAGCACCCATAGAGGTGAGCCGTTCCACTGATTACTCCATAAGACACATCTTCTCCCCCCCCTCCCTCCCCCCAAAAAGTAGCTGGAATGTCTGTGCATCTTATGGAGCGAATATGGTGAATAGAAGCCAAGCCATGGCAACGGGGTCCTTTTATAGTGCTGAATCCCGCATCTTCTTTCTCTTTTCTGCAGTGCAGGAGTCAATAGGCAGAGCTGGCACATAAGAGGACACCTATCTGTGGTCCTCTCAGGCTCTGCCTCTTGCCCTCACTACACTGCTGCTGCATATTCAGTGCTCCATATTCACAGTGAGATGGCGCTCCATATCCATATGTTTTTCTTGTTTTCCTCCTCTAAACCTAGGTGGTCAGGGGCATCTTACAGTGCAAAAAATATTATAATTGTTCTCACTGTCAGGAAATTTCTTCTTAATTCTAGATTGGAGCTCTCTTTAATAATCTTCCACCCATTAGTTGTCCTGCCTTCTGATACTTGGACAATAGGTCAATAGCCTCTTAAATATTAGAATATTACTATTATATCACCCCAATCCCCTCTTCATTAGACTAACCAACCTAATTCCCTCAATCATTCATTATATAATTTAACCTCTAGATCTCTTATTATCTATATTGCTTTTCTTTCTACTCTTTCTAGTGCCTCAGCAACTTTTTTGTATCATGGTGACCAAGTCACATGATCTTGAAACTATGTCTATGACTGCATTGTCTTTTTTGACTGTTGCAGCATGCTGCTGACTCAAATAGTGGTCAATTAGCATATCTAGATCCCTCTCACACTTGCTACTGTTGAGCGAGGTACCAGCTATTCTCTACTTGTGTATTTTTCTTGGTTATGTGTAGGGCCATACTTTCTAACTACTGAATTAGAGTTGTTGGATAAGGCTAAGTATTCAAGTCTGTCATGATCCTTCTGAATTGAGTTATATTCTAAACTATTAGCTATTCCTCAAAGGTTGATGTTGTCTGCAAATATGATGAGTTCCCCTTCTATCCTTTTATCTAATCTGCGCAGCCCATCTCCAATGAACTGCTATTAATTGCCTGTCAACCAGCCTCTCTAGCAGTCTCTGTGTTAGAAAATTCCTAACAATTCATGGGAACACAGAGGGAACAGCAAGACAGTTTAGAGTGGAAACAAGGCCATTATAGCTAATCCTTGACTTACAACCATTTTTAGTAACTATTCGAAATTACAACATTGAATAAAGTGACCTATGACTGGTTTTCACACTTATAACCATTGCAGAATCCCCATGGTTACGTGATCAAATTGAGGGCATTTGGCATATATTTCTGAGAGTTGCACTGACTATCATTTGTAACCTTCCCAGATGGCTTCTGATAAGCAAAGTCAAAGGGAGAAGCCAGATTCATTTAGCAACCGTGGCACAATGACATAAAATGGGCAAACCTGCCCTAACAACTTGCTTGCTTACCAAAATAATTTTGGGGCTCAGTTGTGATCTGAAATTGAGAACTACCTGTATATTAAATATTCTTGAGTCTGGAGGTGGAGGTGGGGGGGTGGGGGATGAACTCTGAGAAAGAGATTCCCTTTAACTGTACTAAGTATATGTGAAATAATTATTTTGTAGCATTTCAAAATTCTGTTACATTATCTATTAGCAATAAATATCTTTTCCGAAAACCAATTTATTTTTTACTGAATGTGCCTGCCTTGAGAGTCTTAACAGTCAACAACAAAACATCTCTGAATAATATGAAAAAATAATCATTCTCCTTTGCTCTGCTTGGAGTGTCCAAGCATGGGTTAAATTCTGTGACACTGCCCAAGGACTGGATTGAAATTCTTGGCCACGCCTCCTGGTTTCTTGCAGCTCCAGTTTTTCAATTCAGTCCAGCCCTTCAGGATGCATTTATAGTGATCAGCTCCTTTAGCATATTTTTTTTCCTTTTTTAGTTTCCTTAGATTTTTTTCCCTTTACCTCTAGTTTGTTGCTTTATTGTTTTATTGGACTGCTGCTTTGCACCTGTGCTCCCTTCCAGTTCGTGCTGCTAGCTCTCAGCCACCCCGCAGCTTTGGTGCCTTGCCCGACGCTGCTGACTTCCACCTGGGCTGTTCTTCACCAGCGGGCTTGTCCGAGGCTTGGCGACCCATCTGGCTCCAGCACGGCTTGTAGCAGTATTGCCTGGCCACGCAGCGTGTTTTTTTGGCCAGGCGTGACCATTTTGAAAGCCCTTTGGCTGCGCCACAAGTCTGCCTGGGTACAGCCATTTGTGAGGATCTTGGTGGAGGCCATTTTTTTTGCTGATTCCCGGACTTTTCACAGCTGAATGTAGCAGAGAGTGGAAGTCTGATTGCCTCAGACCAGATCACTGGCAGAGGCTTCAGTCTATAGAGGCAGCATTCGGAGGCCTTGCTGCAGCTACCTTCCACATGCCGTGTGTCTGCCTGTGACTCTGCCAGCCTTCCTTCAGCATATGGATCCTCCTCAGCAGGCAGCGTTGTGACCACCCAGCGCACACTTGTCCTTCCATTGTGTGGTGGTGAGTGGGGCTACCATCTCCTTCCTCTCATCTTGGGCCACCTTTCCCTTCTGGGTTTGGCTGCTGGATCGGGCAGCAATGGAGGAGGAAGCCATCATCAAAGCACCTGAATGTGAAGGCCCATTCGATTTACAGGATAGGCCCTGTAGCAGGAAGTCAGCAGGGCTGCTAGAGAGGCCATTAAGGGGATTAGGAAGAGCCCCTATACCAGAAAGTTGACTGCAGGCCAGGATAGGGAGGCCATCAGATGCCAGAAGAACCTAGCTAAACAATTTGACAAGGCCCAAAGGCAGGCTGTGGCTGTGGCACAAGTCCATCACGAAGATCTGCCAGAGTCCCCGGGGAGCCAGGAGCCCGACCTATTTGAACCCTCATTGTCTTCCTGCGGGGGAGATCTTCAGAGTTTTTCTCCAGATAGATCCTTTAAGGAATCCAGATCCCATTTGCCTTCCCTTGGGAAGGGGGCAGATCTCCTCCCTCAGTCGTTAGTGCTAGCTTTGTCTCAGAGAAGGAGGACCTGACCTGACCTGTCAGTGGATGCGGGCCTGGTTCCTGACAAACCTGCCTTCATGTGTTTGTTTAAGCCCTCATTGTTTAAATCTATTTTGCATAAAGCAAAGGTGATTACTCACCTGGAAGTGTCTCCGCCAGCTGATCAGGGAATCACCGATCCTTCTGACCCCAGTGGTGGGTTGTTTGATGAAAATGTTCAGGACCTGGTCCCATCCCAAAACTCTTCAAGCAGGTGGTAACAGTGCCAGTGGGCGCAGCCGGGTACCTGGGCAATGACAAATGCTTTATGCTGTTGACCCCAGCATGGAGGATCTTCTAACGCTTCCGGCTATAGATGCCCCCATAGCAGCTCTTACCTCAAAGTCTGTTCTCCCACCTGAACTGTTGGAGTGAGTTAAGGCGGAAGATAAGCAAGCAGAGAGGGCCTGCCACAAGATCCATCAGGCCGTGGCATGGGCCATTAAAGCATTTACCTTGGCTTGCTTTTTTAGCAGGGCCTCTATTGCCTGGTTTCGTCAGCTACTCACTTGTTTGCCTCCAGGGGACTCTAGACTGTGCCAAGGTGTTAACAAAATAGTGGCGGCAACTGAGTATACCGCAGATGAATCCCTTAATGCAGCAAAATTCGCATCCAGGGCGTTGGCATCTAATATCATCTCTCACTGGATCTTATGGCTTCGCCATTGGAATGTGGACATAAGGTCCAAGTGGAAGCTGGCCTCCACCCCCTTCAAGGGGGGGAAGCTATTTGGGGAATCCTTGGACTCCAAGATCTGTCCATCGCCAAAGGTCCTTCGTTCCCTCAGGTGGTGGCAGACCATGGCGTTGTGCTCAGAGCCCTTTCTGAGTCTACTTTTGAGCCCCTTCAGGCTTCATCTGGCACTTGTCGCTTAAGACTGCCTTTCTCATCACCATTACATCAGCTAATAGAATTTCAGAGTTAGCGGCCCTGTCAATTAGGGAGGACTTGTGTCTGATTCATCACAGCAGATTACTCCTTCGACTGGACCCTTCATTTATTCAGAAAATTAACTCATATTTTCACAGGGCCCAGGAGATAGTACTTCCGGACTTTTGCCTGAAGCCCAGTCACCCTAGGGAGCATCGATGGCATACCCTCGATGTGCACAGGACACTAAAGAGATACATCAAGCGGACGGCCGCCTTCCGTCACTCATAGGCTCTTTTTGTGTTGTTTTAGCCAGCAACCATAGGCTGCAAGGTTTTCTGCTTCACCGTGGGGCACTGGCTCAAAGCTTACATTTCACTCACCTACGAACAACAGGGCAGGCTGGTATCTCCTCAACTGATAGCGCACTCGACCAGAAATACAGCCACCACGACGGCCTGGGCGACCCAGGTTTCAGTTGAGGACATCTGCAAGGCTGCGACATGGGCGACGCCCTCTCTATTTGTCAGATGCGGCCTTTGGTAGACGTGTCTTGCAGAGTATTCATTCCAGTGACAGTTGAGCATCAGGATTGAGGGTTTGAATTTTATCTGCCCTAGTCACATTTAGCTTGGGTAGGTCCCATGCTTGGACACTCCAAGCAGTGCACAGGAGAATGACCATTGGCTTACTTGAAAGGTCATTCTCTGTGCACTGAAGGAGTGTTCAACCCCCTCAGGATGGGCCCTAGGATGAAGATTTCCTGACTGTTCCATCTATTCCTTCGTCGGAGGATTTGCATCCATGTTCTGACAGGACCATGCCTTCATTGAAAAACTAGAGCTGCAGGAAGCTAGGAGGTGTGGCCAAGAATTTCAGTCCAGTCCTTGGGCAGTGACAGAATTTAACCCATGCTTGGACACTCCCGCGGTGCACAGAGAACAACCCTTCAGGTAAGCCAATGGTCAATCTCCTAATGAGTCAGATTAAAACTAATAATGAAGATTAAAATCCATGTTTTAAAACTTCATCAACATGCAAAGAGGGTGATATATTGGAAGCTTCCTTCAACTTCCCTTTCACCAAACTTCCAGAAGACCCCTAGGATACAGATTCTTAAGCAATTGTAGCATTATTGTTACTGAATGTGGGCCCAATAGCACAAAGCTGAGGAAGATTCCTTCAAAAATCCTCTAGTTCCTTCTGGATACATATTGTTGGACTCATCAACATCTGATTGAGTGCAAAGAAACCACTAGGAAATCTTGCTAATTTCCTGAAACATCACTTTTGATATTCAAAAAGAAATGACTATTTCCCCCTAAGTCTCAAGAAAATAAAGATATTTAATATTATTCTTCAAGAGGCCTGGGTGTATTGGAGCATAATATTTATATGGCCTTTATTTTGGGGGCAATTCAAATGCTAAAGTTGGAACATCCTGAGGCAGCCTTAACATATTCATTTCAAAGAAATTATATGTAAACAATCTTTGGCAGATAGTCTTTGAATTATGACCATTATAGCGGTTCTAGAAATCAAATAAATGAATAAATACAGCCTGCTCATCACAGTTGTAAATCATGATGATCAGAAAACGGGTCAGTTATGTGACTGGTCTGATTTTAAGACCTCTTTTGTAGTGATCACTAAATGAATTACTGCAGTCACTAAGCAAAGTCGTGGTCCTTAAGCAAATACCATAGTCATTAAGCAATGCAAGGTTTCTAAAAACAAGAAATGTAGATTTTCAGCAAAATTGTCATAAAACATGTGACTGGGACATCCCAAAAGTTTGTTAATGCAATCTGGTTGTCAAGCAGCTAAGGGGCACTCCTGTGACCATAAGGAGGGGCAATGATCAGAAATTGAATCCAATTCACAAATATCCCTCTCAGAATTTAAACTCCTAAGCAACCAGTTATTAGTCAAGGCTACCCATTTTACATCCATGCACTATCATACCCATTAATGGTTTTACTTACTCAATTTGTGACTTTTTAAAATGTAATATTTATATTTCTCCCAAGTAGGGTATCTATTATCCCAAACTAATGAAATGTGGGATCCTTTCAAGGAATATACTTCCAATCTATTTGAGTTGTGATTGTATGCTACCATCGTATTAGTATTTGTTTGTTACAGTATTTATTCTAGAAGAAAAGACGCAGATTTCCTGCCTTATTCTAAAAAACTGTACCTTGTGAGGAGTTATTATCGTGAAAGTAATCTTGGCAATTTTTTCCCTACATTTCTTTATATGGCGACAGATCTTCTTCAAAGGATACTTCAGTGCTATTCATATTGATGATTCCAAAAACTATTAATAATATAACATTTGCTGATCCTATTGCTAGTCCTTGTCCTGCCAAATAGTGGTTGTTTGCAAAGCAAGCTAAGAAAATTGGTGGCTTTGAGAAGATATTTGCCAATCACATTACTTAAAACAGGTTGGATATTAAAAAGTAGCTCAGTTAATATCTGATCATGGAGAGGGCAGTTACTAGGCATATTGAAGAGAACTCCCTCTCACTTTACCTAAAAACCTCTACTCCTAAGCCTGGAGTAGTAGAACCAGGCATTTTTTAAACAGTACCCTTAAACTTATAAACTCAGGTTCAAAAGCAGCTCAAATGCAGCATTGTGAGGTGATGCAACCTGAAACAGGAGAAAGACCAAGATTCCTCCCTTTCCTGATTCTCTGTACAGATTCCACCTCTACTCACAGCTGCTATTGGCTAGTTCAGGCCAGGGGTGGTCCTTTATGGGGCTCAAATTGACAGCAATAGTGCTGACAGTCTTCAGAAATACTTAATATGCTTTCTCCCAATCCATAATAATAACAGCAACATAATTGCCAATTACTGATTAAATTTCTTCCAAAACTACTCAGCCAGCCATTCATCTTGTTGTACTGTGCTGCCAGTCTTTGTGACAGGGAACATGGAATAATGGTTTTAAGTTAGAGGAAGACCTGATTCCAGTTAAATATTAAGAAAAATCTTACCTAAAATGGCAATTTGAGTGTACATTTATCTAGAGTAGATTTGATTCATTGCAAGTAGTTATAGGGTTATTTGTTGGACATGCTTTAATCTGGATTCCTGGTCTAATGGTCCGTCCTAAATCTTTTATTTTATTATCATTTTACCTTTTTCCTATTATAGATTAAATAATTATTTAATTGGAGGGATATTTGTATGTGGCAACAATTTGAAAGTAACCATACTCATCTAAAAATCTCAATTCCACAGTAATAAAATGAGGAGTTTCTTGTTTACATCACCTGATCCAAAATAGCATCAAGAGTCATATATTGCTAACTGTGATGGAATGTGCATCTGTAGCAGCAGAGGGGGAATACTTGGCCAGTCTGAGTCTTTCCAAAAAGAGGTCTGATTAAGAGACTGCTGTCCCGAGTAGGAGGGGGAACAGTAGCCACATGATAGATTCTCCCAAGATACATTTACTAGATTAGAAAGTTCTTGCTTTACTTTGGCAACTTTCTGTCCATTGGGTGCAAGCAAATAAAAGATTGAACTCAATTGGATCTCACAGTCTTATCTCTAGGTTTGGGCCTGACATTAATTTATTTAAATAATATTAAAATATTTACTGCTTTTATAACCAGAGAAGAAATATTCAATATAGTACAGTAAAGAAAAAGATGACTTGCTCAGAAGAAAGCTGAAAATGATATATATTTGTGTTTGCCTGTTACTGCAGCCTAAAAAATAATTCACATTTCACTAATGTTGATCTGGAAAAGGAAAATTTAGAAAGCTGAACAGCAACAACTAATATTATTTTCTGCAGAGCAAGTTTTTAGAAAGTAAAGTCTAAACAAGAATTACATGTTTGAGCAGCCACGGCACTACTGCATCATAATTCCTTTCTACAAGAGAATTAAAATTGACAATAAAATCCAACTTTAAATTACAGTATATTTAATTATTGCTAATTAAGGTTATTTCTTTATTTTCAAATAGATGCTTCTGCCAATATAAATATAATATAAAACATAGTAGTTAAGATATTGGATGAGACTCAGGGAAACTCAAGTTTAAATGCACCTGCAGCTATAGCTATTTGCTGAATTACTTTGAGCTACTCAGTTTCTCTTGGTCCAATCTACTTAATAGCAATTATTGTTGTGGAGAAGAGAATTGGAGAATCGTTGTTGTGGAGAAGGGAGTTAGAGGAAGGAGTGATGCTCTAAACTGCCTTGAGTTCTGGAAAGAAAGGTGGGATATGCTTTGATAGACAACTCTTCTAAGATCACAAATCTTCTAAGAAAAGTCTAAAAAATGTATCACAGATTCTGCTTTTACTGTAGAATTATGGAATCCTATAGAATTCTACTGTGTAGAATTCTAGTAATACTGTAGAATTATTGTACTAATTCTACTAAGACTGTAGAACAGAACAGAATAACAGAGTTGGAAGGGACCTTGAAGGTCTTCTAGTCCAATCCTCTGCTCAGACTGGAAACCCTATACCCATGGTGATGAACCTATGGCATGCGTGCCAGAGGTGGCATGCAGAGCCCTCTCTGTGGGAATGTGCTCCGTCGCCCCAGCCCAGCTCCGTCGCATTTCTTGCCATCATTTTGCAGGACTAAAAAAATGCGCGAAACAGCATTCCGTCTTCATGGCAGTGCATTTGCTGTTGCTGCCTCCATGGCCTGTCCCTTGCGCAGCACAGTGAAATTTAGCATATTTCACAATGGGAGAGACAATCCCCTCCTCCTCCTGGAGCCCATATGATGCGAAGCCCCAATGCAACCCTGCATCAGTGTGGGGTTGCTCTTGCCACCTGGTTGCTTTTTCTGCACACTGTGTTAGGATGCCCTGCCTCCCTACCAGCCAGCTGGGCTTTGGCTCTCAGCAGATCAGCTGAGCCTAGGCGCACTGCTCCTGGGCTCATCAGCCTCCAGACATCAGGGCTTTCTCCCCCCCCCCCCCCCGGGAGAAACAGAAGGAGGCAGAGAGAGGGAGAGAAAGAAAGGGGGGAGGGAGGGAAAGAGAAAGGGGGAAGAGAGGGAGAGGGAGAGAAAGGGGAAGAGGAAAGAGGAGAAAAGGAGGGAAAGAGAAAAATGATATTACAAAGGTTTTTCTTTTTTATTGTTGCTAAACGTAATAGTTCAAAAGCAGAAAAAAATGAAGGGGCATAAAAGTGCTTTTATCACATTTTTCTTACAACATTTAGCTGAACTCTGCCTTGTTTATCATTATTTTAGGTAGTAAAACTTCATTATTCATGTTAAATGGCCATGATGGCGCTTTGCGATAAATAAGTGGGTTTTGGGTTGTAATTTGGGCACTTGGTCTCTAAAGGGTTTGCCATCACTGCCCTGTACCATTTCAGACAAATGATTGTCCAATTTCTTTTTTAAAACTTGCAGTGTTGGAGCTTTCACAACTTCTGGAAGCAAGTTGTTACAATGATTAATTGTTCTATCAGGAAATTTCTCCTTAGTTCTAGATTGCTTCTCTCCTTGATTAATTTCCATCTATAGCTCCTTCAGATGCTTTGGAGAATAGCTTGAATACCTACTCTTTGTGGCAACCTCTGAGATATTGGAACATTGCTATCATGTCATTCCTAGTCTTTCTTTTCATTAAACTAGACATAGCTAACTCCAATTGTAGAAACTGTAGAATTACAGCTAGGTAAATATCTAAATATTGAAGTCTGACTGGTGGGGGGGGGTGTTTGTTTTGTTTTATCCAACAATCATCTGGCACTTCAGTTTTTGAGAATTTTTACTGCTTTTATTTATTTTACTCAAAAGAGACTAACCTTAATAAAAACATTGAAAAAAAGGATAAATATATATAGAATCCCCACCTTGTTAGTGATAAATTTATTGCAACAATAATAGCTTCCCCCTTGCAAAGCAGGTCCACTATTTATAAGCTTGTACATGTATTTACAATCCAATTGACATGTCATACTTCACATACATGAAAGAAAAAATAGTTAACAGATTAAACAACAGTGAAGTTAAGATTCAAAGCAGTCTTTTGTTGTAATTTACTCCTAGAAAGTCAACAGGTTTCTTATTTATCACAAATCACCCCAATCATTATCTCTAACTCCAGGGTCAACTTTAATAGTTAAACCTTTCCTTAGATTTTTAATTGGGAACTTTCCCAACACTTGGATCTAATTTCCAAAGTTCATAAAGTCTTATGAATCATCGAAGAAAAGTTTATAAAGAATCTATTACAAGTTCCTTTTTTACTATAGAATTACTATAGAATCATGTTATCCGTATGCTATACTAACAATAAATAGATTTGTTTAAAGAATATTTATATGATTGAAGAAACATAAGAGTTTACAGTGTCTGCTTCTTATTCTCAGAAAACTGCTGCAGATGGCAAGAGGCAAGAAATCATTGTCCTGGATTCCAAGCGGAGCAATGCTATTAATATAGGGCTGACTGTATTACCACATCCAAGGACAATCAAGGTTGCCATTTTGAACTTTGATGAATATGCCTTAAATAAGGAAGGAATAGAGGTACTGAGAAAACCATACAGAGCATTATGTTAAACAATATATTATCTCTATATATAGTGGTTGAAAATATGTTGATGTATGAATTATCATAATGGACTAATCTGATTACTTTTATGTAATATTTTCTCTTTCTGCAGCCATATAATCTTTTTAAAATCAATCAGAAATACTGGGCATAATTTTAATTTTGAACAAAACATATGCATTCATACTCATATTTGTTTCAATGCCACAATAAAACAGTTTTCCTCTATTTTCCAATTAACAAATAGAAGGCATGGGGGCTGGGGGAGAGTCATCTTGGGAATAGATGTAAAAATATAGAATTCCATAAAAGCTTCATTTAGGGGTGTGCTCTGTTCTACTGGTAGCCTAAATGCCAATGTGAACTTGGGCAATTCAGAATACTAAATGCTAAATTTTAATCAATTGAGATGTAGCAGATATATGAGGCCCATGCAAATTTTCTCAAACCAATACAAATTCTTGTGGTAGCATTGTGATCTCATGAGATTTCAGTGTTCTTGCTTAAGAGATTGGACTATACACAAGTCAATTCTCTCTCTGTCTCCCCAAGCATATTGTGACAGTTTTTAACCTGTATATGCGATGTCCTAGTGCTGCTTCTTTTACAACCCCTGAGCCAATACATATGACCTCAATTAGCAGTAGATATGCAATTACCTTATTCTTCAGAAAAATATCTCTTTTAAATTATGTTGCCCACAATTGAAAAGGTAAAAATGATTTTTAAAAAATAGTTAATTGTAATATTTTAAAGAATTATTAAAATAATTGAAATATTGTACATAATTTTGGGGTGGATAATACTGAATTATTCTCATATTTATAACAAAAATTAGGAGTTCTATCAAGAAAATTTACAAAACTAAAGTATTTTTCAACTTTGATATATTCAATGTAGAAGAGCAGTCTATACAGTTTGTCTTTGATGGGGTGGTGTTTTTTGTTTTGTTTTTTTGTTTTGTTTTGTTTTGGTCTTTCTAGAAAATTCTTACAATGATTCCCACAGAAGAGGAAAAGCAGAAAATTCAAGAAGCTCAATTAGCCAATCCTGATATCCCTCTGGGTACTGCTGAACAGTTCCTACTGACTCTGTCTTCCATTACTGAACTCACTCCTAGACTTCAGCTCTGGGCATTTAAAATGGACTATGAGCTTGTGGAAAAGGTAATTTCTTATTGCTAAATAAATATAATTGTTTTTAGATTTCAATTTAATCTCTTCTGTCACTCTTGGGAATTTCTCTCTGCTAAACTGTGCATTAATATCATTTTGAACATTCAGTAGAACAATACAGCACTCAGTCATTCTCCAGCTGATGGCCCAGGAAGGTCCAGGAATGGGTTGTTCAATCCTTATTTGCCCAAGAGACTGAGTCAGAATTGAAGCCATGCCTCCAGCTTCCCCTGCTGATTTCCAATTCCAATTCAGTCTTGCCCGAAAAGAGATGTAATTTTTATTGCTGTGAGTTGAAATTTGGTTTGTTAGAGTTATTTTGCTTTAATGTTATTTTTTCTTGTTTTTAATGTTATTATCCGATTGGAGGATGTTAAACTTGGCTCACAAGTTTCTTTCCCACCTGGTTGCTGCTCGCGTAGTGAAGCTCTTGAACTGGGTTCCTGTGGAGGTTTCCAGGCTCTTCGCAAGAAAGCAGCTGGCTGTGCCGGCTATCGGAGCCCTATTTGCGGTTCCATTCA
The DNA here is from genome assembly GCF_964273705.1 of Natrix helvetica. Taxonomy (NCBI): domain Eukaryota; kingdom Metazoa; phylum Chordata; class Lepidosauria; order Squamata; family Natricidae; genus Natrix; species Natrix helvetica. Next base: position 61,145,826 of record NC_138554.1, read on the forward strand.
GCTTGAATGGAACTTGCTAGTTCGTGCATGTGCCAGAGAGGCTCTCTGCGTTGCCGCTAGTTCTAAGGAGCTGCAGTGGGTGGACGACGAAGCTACTGGTGCAAGGGTATGCATGCGCAGCGCTGGCGCCTCCGCATGGCTGCGGACAGTCTGGAACAGCAGGAGTGTGCGATCGGCGCTAGCTGGACTTGTAGAGAGCCATGCGGCTGATCCAGGCGTTCTTGGGGCCGTTTGCTCTCCAGCAGCATTTGTTCCCTTGAATCTGCTTCCTCGTGAGTATGGGGCCCTGGGGCTGGCCATTTTTGAAAAGCTTCTTGGGTGGTGGCCATCTTGGGAAGGTCCTCTTGGTGGTGGCCATTTTGTTAGTGGCCATGAGGAGGTGGCCATTTTGATTGGACCTCCGGTGGGTCACATGGTCAGCGGCCATTTTATTTTTCCTTTCTCAATGCCACGAGGCTCATTGCGACTGCCGGCTCCTGTGAGAACAGTCGCAGATTGCTGAGCTGTTGCCAAACAGAGTAGAGTGAGGCCTTAGAGCAAAGGGTACTGTACCATTGCCATGGCTGATTCCCCCAGTGAGAGCACCTCTGAGGTGGCTTTTGCAGCTCCCTCGAAGAGATCCAAGAAGAGGAAGGGTTCCTCACCGGATCATCCTCCCCTGGTGAAACAAGCTTCCTCCAGGCAGGAAAGTAAAGGGGTTGGGGAGATGTCCAGGCAGGGAGGTAGAGATAAGGAACCTTTGTCGTCATTGAGATTCCCCCCCACTCCTAAGGGCGGCTCCACTTTCTCCCTCCTCCAAGGCTCCAAGGGCCAGTTCCATCTTGCCTCTGCTTTCGGAGGTAGAGGACAAGGAAGGCGAGCACCATCCGTTTACATGCATTGCGCCTGTCCCTGAACCAGGCCACAGGCACTAGCTGGCACTCAGGCCTGGGCCTAGTCATGCAATTCGTGAATTTGATGATTTGCCTGATAACATTCAATCTCATCGAGCCATTGCACATGGCATAGCCATCCAGAGTTGTTCCTCTGACCAGGCGGGTGCAGAACTGATGGAGGCCAAGCGCAGACGTATCCAGGATCCGGTTGCTTGCCTAGACAGGGCGCAGAGGGAGGTTTCTCCTTCGCTGAGGAGCGAGGTTTCGATCCAGGAAGATGAGGAGGAAAAGAAGACGGAGCTTTCTGTTGATGAAGGTTCAGCATCAGATGTCCCAGCCTTTGTCAGTTTGTTTCCTCCTAGTTTGTTTTGTTGTTTGCTATTTAAAGCCAGGAGTACTGCAGCCGTCGAGACGGAAGCTGACAAGCAGAAGGAGAAGGAGTCCGTGGTCGAGGCTCAAAGGCATCGCCAAAAAAAAAGTGTTTCTTTGTGGAACCCATGGCACAGAAGAAGGAGATCCCTGCGCCAAAACTCTTTCTGGATGACATTCAGAAGCAGTGCGCCAAGCCAGGTACTTTCCCCATCCCGGGTGGGAATGACAGACACTTCTATAATATGGAGCCTGATTTCTCTCAGCCGTTACAGTTCTGGAGGTGGAAGCTCCTATGGCCGCCCTGGCATCCCCAATGCCCATGGTGGTGAGTGATGTGGTGGACAACCTGAAGGCGGAATATAAGAGGACTGAACTGGCATTGCGCAAGACCTTCCTGGCAGCAACGTGGGCGATTAAGGCCGCTTCTTCTGCATCCTTCTTCAATCGCGCCACGCTGATGTGGCTTGAACAAATGCAGGAGCATGTTCTGGCGCATGATGGGAGACTGCTGCAGGACATCAGCAAGGTCATTGCTGCGACCAAGTTTTCGGCTGATGCAACCTTGAAGTTTGCCTCCAGGGCTCTTTCTTCCTCTGTTTCAGCTAGGCCAGCGATGGCGAACCTTTTATGGTTACAGCGATGCCATAAGTGGGGGAAGCGCAGGGGGGGCGTGTGCGGGCATCCCGCACCCATAATGCAATCTGCGACCCCCCAGTGTGCATGCGCGCACTACAGGTCCTCCCTCCATTTTTACCCTTTTTTAAAGCCATTTTTTCGCCCTCCCCAGGCTCCAGAGGCTTTATAGGACCCCAGGGAGGGTGAAAACAGCCTCCCCCCCCCCCCCAGATGCCCTCCGGAGGCTTCATGGACCTTCAGGAGGCATCCCTGAAGCCTTCGGAGCAGTCAAAACGACCCTCTGAGCAAACCGGAAGTGACTTCCTGTTTGCTCAGAGGGTCGTTTTGAGCTCTGCGAAGGCTTCAGGGACCGTCCGGAGGCTTCCCTGACGCCTTAGGAGTGCTCAAAACGAACCTCCGAGCAAACCGGAAGTCCGTTCCTGAACTTCCGGTTTGCCCGTAGGGCCGGTTTTTTACGCTCTGGAGGCTTCACGGAAGCTCATGAAGCCTCCAGGGGAGCGAGGAGGCTCTTTTCGCCCTCCCCAGGCTCCTATAAAGCTTCTGGAGCCTGGGGAGGGCGAAAAATGGCTTTAAAAAATGCTGAACTCAGCTGGCCAGTGCACACATGCGAGTTGGCCAGCTGACAGGGCAGCGCCTCGCGTGCCCTGACAAATGGCTCCACATGCCACCTGTGGCACGCGTGCCATAGGTTCGCCATCACTGAGCTAGGTGGATGGTGTGGCTCCGGAATTGGCAGGCAGTTGCCAAAGCAAAGTGGAAGCTGGCGGCTGGCCCGTATGTGGGGAAGAAGCTGTTTGGCTAGGTTCTGGATCCAATTTTTATTGAAGATAAGAACAAACATAAGGTTTTGCCTGCCACGACTAAGAAGCAGGAACACAAGTACACACCATATACACACAGGGCACAAGGTACTGACATGGACTATCATTATCAACCTAGAAGTTTTCAGCCACTTCAGGATAGGGGGCAGGATAGGTCTTCCTACAGGGGTAGGTCACAACTTCAGCCCCAGAGTAAGCGGCCCTTTCGGGGAGGGGCAGATACCCCTTCCGCCGGAATCAATAAGCAGATTTGGACGGCTCCCATTGGTGATTGGTTGGAGTTGTTTGCCGACCGATGGGAGAGTATTACATCGGATCTCTAGGTGCTTAATACAGTAAAATTCCTTTCTATTCCTCCGAATTCTTTTCGTATATTCACAGATTCCTCCTCCATGGTCTTCCTGTCCCAGGATCGCAGGTCTAGTCTAGTGAAGCTAGTCAAACAGTGCAGGAGGAAAGGCGTGTGCCCATTGTCACCTTGTCTCAGTTGCTAGGTGTAAAAGTGTGGGGAAAGATGAGGCTTGACAACTGAGGAACGTCCAACTCTATTTTATTACGCGTTTTAACAATAGCAAGCAATACAGGAGAGAAGCCCCTTTCCTTAGCCTGACAGCTATTTATACGAAGAGCTGTCAGGCCAAGGAACCAATCAGGAGCGCAAGTCAGCCCGCCTTCAGTCATGCCGCGCCTGATTGGCTAAGGCGCAGCATGGCTGTTGCTGGCTGACAACAGGGGGAATTCCCCGGTCGTAAGTCGGGGAGGAAAGAATACAATACTCCTTCCCCCCCAGCGAGTACGCATGCGTAGCAGTGGAGCATGCGTAGTCGCTAAGATAGGCTGGGCGGCGACGGACACGCCCAGAACGCCGCAGAACTGGGCAGACCGTCGGAGAAGGAGGTGGTGTCCGTGGGAGCTCCTCCCTGAAGGGAGTGGAGCTCCGGGCGCCATCTTGAAGGCCTACCCCAGCCGGAGGAGGAGGCGGAGACTCAGGAACAGGTAGGCAGGGCCGGGGTGGCGCGGCCGCTGGCGGGCTTGAGTCAGGGAACTTTGAATTGTTGCGAGGGACAGGCTGGCCTGATTGAGGGAAGGCCAAAGTCGGTTGCAACGGCGGAGCTGGTAGCCCAACGGGGGCTGAAACGATGGAGGGCTGTGGAAGGCGGAAGGCGCCTGGAACAGTCTCTGGCGGAACTTCTTGCGGCCTGGGCAACTGCCCCGGCTGGGGAAACGGGTACGGCGCCAACCCCAGGACCTCGGGTGGAATTGGCGAGGCCGACTCTGCGGGGTTGTTGTGTGGATCCAAAGGTTCGCGGCGCCTTAATTGATCCACGTGGCGGCGCCAGTCTGCACCGTCGGCGGTCCGGACCCTGTAAGAGCAGGGGCCGGTTACAAAAGTGACGGTGGCAGGCACCCACTTGATATCCCCGGAGAAAGCCCTAGCCCACACTGGATCGCCCTCACGGAAGGAACGGGGAGGGGGCCCCAGGTTGCTCGGCTGTGCCTCAGAATAGGTTGGGTGCAACCTATCTAAGGTGGTCCGCAGGCGCCGGCCCATCAGCAGCTCAGCTGGGGTTTTGCCGGACAAGGGACATGGGGTGGAATGCTGAACCAGGAGGTAAGCAGCCACCCTCGTGGGCCAGTCGCCCTTGTCCATTCGGCCAAGGGCGTCTTTGGCCGAGCGGACAGCGCGTTCCGCCCGGCCATTGCTGGCCGGATGATAGGGAGCGACGAGGGCATGCCTGATGCCTTGGGTGGCCAGGAAGCCCTGGAACACGGTGGACGCAAACTGAGGACCATTGTCCGACACAACGACGTCCGGCAAGCCGTGGGTGGCAAACAGTCGCGTCAGTGCTCGGACAGTGGCCTCGGCTGTGGTGGAGGTCATGATGATGAGCTCCACCCAGCGCGAGTAAGCGTCCACCACAACCAGGAAAACCTGACCTCGGAAAGGCCCGGCGAAGTCCAGGTGGAGGCGTGACCACGGGCCGCGGGGAATCTCCCACTCCTGCGGCGGGGCCGCCGGAGGCGCTGGACGGGAGACCTGGCAGGTCGAGCACCTGGCAACCCAGGTAGCTATCTCGTCGTCCAGACGGGGCCACCAGACATAGCTGCGCGCCAATGCCTTCATGCGCGCTATGCCAGGGTGGCCCTCATGGAGGCGAGACAGCACCTGGTCACGCAGAGTGGGTGGAATGATCACCCTGTCTCCCCACAGGAGGCACCCACTGTGAAGGGACAGCTCTAACTGCCTGGCCTTGTAGGGGCGGTGGCCGTCGGGCACCGGCCCCCCAGGCCACCCCCGCAGAACCCAGGTCATCACCTGGGAGAGGGTGGGGTCGGCCAGAGACGCTGCTGCCACATCGCCCGCAGAGAGCGGCAAGGCCAGGTCTGCAATGGCCAAAACAGACAGGCAAGGCACTGTCTGAGGATCGGAGACGGGCAAGGGGCAGCGGGGGGTGGCCTGGGGGGCCGGTGCCCGACGGCCACCGCCCCTACAAGGCCAGGCAGGCTGTCACAATCTGGCGCGGAGGTCGCGGATTGCGGCGTCTCTGTAGTTCTGCCAGGCGAGCCACAAGTTCTTCCTCTTCCTCAGCCGGGCTCGGAATGGGCACCAGCTGATCAATGAGGCAGGTCTGCGCTGGGGAAGGGTGAAACGGGTGGCGGTCCATCTCAGCGACGGATTGCTCCGACAACTCCGCCGCTCGTGCATCAGCGACCGCCTCTGACAGGGTGATTTCTGGCCGGGCCAGGAGACGCCTCCTCAGCCGTCGGTCCCTGATGCCGCTGACGAATTGTTCAACCAGATTGTCCTCCAAGTCAGGGAACTCGCAGGGAATGGCTGTGGTCCGCAAGGACTGGAGGAACTGGCTGACGTCTTCGTGCGGCTTCTGGACGCACTGGCGGAAAGCGTATCGCCTGGTGATCTTCGATGGGGTCGGGGCGTAATGTCCCTTCAGCTTGGCCATCAGCGTGTCCCAGTCGAGGTCGTGGACTGGCACAGGGGCTGCCAACGCCCGGGCGGCGTTGAACATCGGGGTTCCGCAGCTACTGAGGAAGAAGCTGCACTTCTCCTCCATCGGAATACCCCGTTTTCCGTTGGCTCGCAGGAAGCACTCAAAACGCTCCAAAAACCCCGTCCATCCTTCTCCGTCGGTGCCGAAGGGAGCGAACGGGGGCAGTGAAGACATAGCGGCTTGGAGTTGTGCGGCTCGGGGAGCTAAACTCAAGCGGCTGTGTAGCAGAGGTCGGGTTCCGTCAGGGTCGTCGCCTCAGCAGGATCCCACCTTCGTCGCCAGTGTAAAAGTGTGGGGAAAGATGAGGCTTGACAACTGAGGAACGTCCAACTCTATTTTATTACGCGTTTTAACAATAGCAAGCAATACAGGAGAGAAGCCCCTTTCCTTAGCCTGACAGCTATTTATACGAAGAGCTGTCAGGCCAAGGAACCAATCAGGAGCGCAAGTCAGCCCGCCTTCAGTCATGCCGCGCCTGATTGGCTAAGGCGCAGCATGGCTGTTGCTGGCTGACAACAGGGGGAATTCCCCGGTCGTAAGTCGGGGAGGAAAGAATACAATACTAGGAAAGATGATTTCTTATGTAGATCTTGTTCCCTGGGCTAGGCTCCATGCTAGAACTTTCCAGTGGTTTCTACTCCCGTACCAAAGGAGCAAACGCAGCGCCTCTCCTTTTCAGGTTTGAGTACGCCCCCAAGTGAGGCTCTCCTTAAAGTGCTGGGTTTCCCCAGCACTAGCTAAGGGGTGTGTGTTTAGGGAGCCAGAGAGGCTCACTATGACCATGGATGCGAGCCTTTATGGCTGGGGGGCGTTGCTGGGGACACAGCTGGTCTCAGGGTTGCTGGTCTCCTTAGGATCTTACACATAACAAACTGGAGCTGCGGGGAGCTCATCTGGCCCTTTGACACTTTCAGGCCCTTGTAAAGCAAAGACACGTCCTACTTCTGACGTGGCTACGAAGGCGCATGTAAACAGACAGGGAGGAACTCACTCTGGGTGGAATCTCAGCGCCTGGGCCATTGGGCAGAGAGCACCTGTTGTCCATCAAGGCAGAGCACATATCCCGGGACGCCAATCACCAAGCGGACTGGCTCAGCAAGGCCATGGTGGACCAGATGGAGTGGCAGCTGGACCAGGAGCTGTTCGAGGAGATTTGCAGGAGATTTGGATGGCCAGAGGTAGACCTCTTCGCATCTCCAGAGAACGCCCAGCTCCCCAGGTTTTTCACATGGTTCCCAACTCGGGGAGCAGAGGGGAGCAGTGCCTTATGCAGCAAGTAGCCCCAGGGCTTGCTTTAGGCATTTCCCCCACTTCCACTGATCCTAGGGGTGTTGAGGAAGATAGTGACGGAAGGGTCGGAGGTAATCATGGTCGCCACGCAGGCCTTGGTTCGCGTCCATTGCCAAACCCTGAAGGATCCCACAAGAGAAGATCTCCCTTCACCAGGGGGTCCTGGTCCATCCGGAGCCTTAGTGGCTCCAGTTGACCACTTGGTATTTGAAAGGGAGATCTTGAGGGAAGCGATGTTCTCCTTACGGGTGATGCGAACCGTTGTGGCCTCTAGACACCCAGCCACGACCAGGATTTACAACACCTCGTGGTCCACTTTTTGTGATTGGTGCCGTAAGGTGCATTTGGACCCCAAATGTCCCTCACTCCCTAATATCCTGGAATTCCTCCAGGACAGGTTGGAGAGGAGTTTGGCCCATAACACGCTTCGGAAACAAGTCTCAGCCCTGTCAACTGTCCTGGTCCTGGACAGTTGGGAGAGCCTGGGCCGTCATCCGGTGGTGAAGAGATTTCTAAAAGGGGTGGCTAACCTCCGGCCCCCGGTAGTTCACAGATTCCCCTCTTGGGATTTGTCCACGGTCCTCCTGGCTCTTGTGGATCCCCCCTTTGAACCTCTAAGGACAGTTTCCTTGCAGTTCCTTACCCTAAAGGTGGTCTTCTTGGTCACCATCGCGTCTGCAAGGAGGATCTCTGAGTTGGGTGCTCTCTCTGTCAGGGAGGACCTTTGTATTTTCCAGCCTAACACCGTCGTGCTGAGGCTTGGCCCTGTTTTTATCCCCAAGATAAATTCCTATTTTCATAGGGCTCACGAGTTAATTCTCCCAGATTTTTGCCCCAATCCCACTCATAGGAAGGTGAACTCGTGGCACAAGCTGGACGTGCGGAGAGCTCTCCGTATTTACATAAAGAGGATGGCGTCCTCCAGGAAGATGAAGGCGCTGTTTGTCTCTTTCCAGCCTTCTGCCATTGGGTCAAGGGTGTCTCCCTCTACCATTGGGCAGTGGTTAAGGGCTTGTGTTGCCCGAGCCTATGAGGCAAGAGGTAAGCCAGTGCCACAGGATAACGGCTCATTCAACTAGAAGCGCGGCCACAACAGCTGTGTGGAACACTCAGGCACCGTTTGGGGATATTTTCAGAGCTGTGACGTGGGTTTCCCCATCACCTTTTATTAAGCATTATAGATTGGATGCTTTTGCATCTGCCGAGGCATCATTTGGTCATTGGGTGCTTCAGGGAGTTCATGCTCCCTCAGGTACCACGGACCAGTGAGTTCCTGCCCTAAGGACTGCTGCTTTGGTATATCCCACTTCTGGACCCTCCTGCGCCATAAGCTGGAGAAGAAACATTGGTCTTACCTGAATGTTCTTCTCAGCGTGGTGCAGGACGGTCCAGATCCCTCCTTTGTTTGTTATTTAGTTAGGTCCATGTTCCCGGGGCTGTTAATGCTGCGGGCAGGGCCTGTTCTTCTTTTGTTTCTCTAGTTGGAGCTGCGCCTCGTCGGAATTGGAAGTCAGCAGGGAAATCTGGAGGCGTGGCTTCAATTCTGACTCAGTCTCTTGGGCAAATAAGGATTGAACAACCCATTCCTGGACTGTCCTGCGCCACGCTGAGAAGAACATTCAGGTAGGACCAACGTTCCTTTCCTCAAAAAGTAATGATCGTATTTCCTTATTTGCATAGCTGAAGCACAATGAACAGTAGATGAGCTGAAATGAAAATAATATTAGGAAATAACCTTTCATCTAAGTGCCTTATCAAGTATCTTAACTATTGCATCCCATTGGCTTTCATTTAATCATATCCACATAATTATCATGTCATGCAGGTAGCTTATTGATCAGCATGTCTTGAAGTACTGAATCAAATGCTTTGTTGAAGTTAAGGTATATTAGAATGTTCCAAAATCTGGAAAGTGTGGAAAGATTTAATCAATCAGTTTGTTACAATTCTAAAGCCAGATACAATAAAATACCTAATAAAATAAAACAGAATAAAAATATTGTGTATAAACAAAGTAACATTAAGTACAAATCATATTCCTTACCTGAAAATTTCTCCAAAATCAGATAAATGAAGTCTTCCTAGAATTCTTATATATTATAGGCTTAGTATTAGTAACACATGGCTTAGAGTTTCTATTGAGCCGTTACCACGGAGACATAATATAAGTTACATAATAGTACCCTTAAAACTTCCAAAGAGGGCTCTGAGGACAATGCATCCAGCCTGCCTAAAGTGAAGGCCTTACAAAATTTCAGAATCATAATAAATAGGGGAGTGAAGCAAAACCTTTTGGAAGAATATAATAAGTATTGGGTGCGGCATCTTATTTAAATTTTTGGGAGCTTAAGTTTGTTGTTTGAGGGCAGTTGTAACATTATCAAACCTAATGAACATGGACTTTCAAAAGAAGCTCAGTAAATCAATTTTTATCTAGAGATATTTTTAAGCTATGATGATTTAAAAGGGAACAAATGTATTGGAAATATGATTAACTTCAGAAAAAAGATAACAAGAAGAAACAATTCTCTAGCATCCAATAAACCTGTCCCTACACATAAAATAGCATTTTGTATACTTTTTGGAATCTCAATATTGGTTTGAATAAACTTATTTTGACTAGTTTCAAGAAAGTTAAGCTTTGCAAAAGGATAAATTTGAAAGCCATAAATACGGGAATACCTTAGTTTGGTAAGCCTTATCTTGGCTCACCTACTTAACCTCAAGTAAAATAAAAATAAATTTAAAAATCAGATGCAAAATCAGAATATGGAGAGACTCCTCCGAAAAAATGCATGGCAAAGCAATTCCTTCTTACGGTACAAACTATTATCTTAGCAGCTATAAAATCTGAAATCGCTGAAAACATATTTTGAGATCCTTATTTAAAAATATAAAGCTGAACGCACCATTTCCATTAAGATTTATGCAGAAACTCCAAGTAGACAACAAACATATAACAAAAGGCAACTTGTTAAAATAAAACACAATGATGAAATTGCGCTTCAGACAAGATACTGTAGAATGATCTCTGTATCTCTCTGGAAAGTCTTAATATTGGACTCTGGGATTTCAAGAGAGTAATTATAGCCTCCCTAGAACAACATACTGACTGTCAATGCAGAGAGTCTGGCAATAATTATTCTTGACTATACAATGACCGCATTGTTTTCAAGATATGCTTAGATTAATCTTTTTATCATATGATGTAGAAACTATTATCCTGTGTGCACAATTATTAGGCAAGTGAGTATTTTGACATATCATCATTTTTATAGATATTTTCCACTTTCAAGCTGTATAAACTTAAATGCTTAGTGGATATAAGTATATCAGGTAATGTGTATTTGTGTAATGAGGGCCTAATTGTACAAATTATGTAATTTGTGGCCTAAGGAGATCAACACCCTATATCAAGGTGTGCATAATTATTTGCCAGCTTCTTTTCTTCAGGCAAAATGGGCCAAAAAAGAGATTTAACTGACTCTGAAATGTCAAACATTCTAAAAGGCCTTTCAGAGGGATGCAGTACTCTTGAAATTGCTAAGATATTGGAGTGTGATCAAAAAATCATCAAACATTTTGCTGCAAATAGTCAACAGGGCCACAAGAAACATGTTGAGAAAAAATGATGCACATTAACTGCCAAAGATTTGGAACAGGGTGGTGGCCGTGCAACTCATTGCCTGCCAGTGCCCTCAGGGCCAAACCCAGGCAGGAGAACGGCAGCAGCCAGAGGAATGGCGTCGCAGCCGAGCTGGAGGCTTCTCGGCGTGAAAGGTGGGGGGCAAGCAGGTAGTGGCTCCTGGGTAAAGCTGGAGCCGGGAACGGCGCATTCCCCAACCCAGTCAAGACGGGCGGCAGCTCTTGGGCCTTGGGGAATGGTGCGTCCCTGGGCCCCAGCACCAAGCCAAGGCAAAAGGCGAGCAGGCAGCATGCATTGCTTATCTTTGGTGAGCTGAGTAGGCGAGGTGACTGGTGAGGCGATTAGCTGGGCCGTGTGGCGAAGGCAACATATATAGGGCTGGGTGGAGCGAGCGACTAGAAGTGACGAGCTGCCGGAAGGAAGGGGTGAGTGGTGACCGGGCGAGCATGGGCGGGACCAATCAGGGGTGATTTTTACTGATTCAAATCGTCCCTACTAGTTCGCCCAAACCAATCAAATTTTACCCCTGAATTGTGCACACACTGAAGGTTAGCAAGTATCTAAATATTAAAGGCAGAATGTGAGTGGGAGGACGGTTGTTTTTTAGTTTTATCCAACATTTATCTGCACTTCAATTTTCAAGGATTTGTACTGTTTTTATTTATTTTATTTTATTGAAAAGAGACAAAACTAAATTAACCTAAAACATTGAAAACATGTGAATAGAAAAGAACAATAACACCTATTATTTCCATCTAGTTAATCACTGACAAATTTATTACAACAATAGCTTCCCCCTTGCAAAATAGGTCCAAAATGTATAAGCTTGTCCATCTACTTACACCCAACTGACATGTCATACATTACATATACAGAAAAAATAGTTGTTAAATCTAAATAAAGTTAAAATTCAAAGCAATCTGTTATAACTTTGTTATTGTAATTTATTTATTATTTAGCACAAATTGCTCTAGTCATTATCTCTAAGACAGGAGGAAAAATACTGGTTTTTCATTAGGAACTTTCCCAACAATTACATCTCATTTCCAAAGTTCATAAGTCTCTGTTATAAATATCTCTGCAACATCCATTGTTGAATAATTCTCCTTGACAACACAACATTTCTCTTGCCTAGAAAGGCCACTCAATCTGTTATCTCAAATTTTTTTGTTTGTATTCTTTTCAATCTTTTCTAGCAGCTCTACATCTTTCAAATCAAACATTTTCTTCTTCTCATCTTACAGCAACAGATCAGATTTCAATTCCTCAAATTGCAAATCCTCAAATTGCAAATTGTTATTTCCTGCTTTTGGATACCATCTTAATTTTGCAGAACTGTTATTGACCCATCATATTTTGTGTATATATCTTCAAATAAAGCCTGGATGTTGGCATAAAAAGTATGTTGGAGAACATTCTTTTTTGAATTGCCTCTCAAAAAGTTTGTGTCCTTTTAGAGGCATTAGAAACACTTCTTTTCAAGTACAAGAGAAGCAAATAAGATGTAATAGCTTCCACAGGGAAAGATGTTTTTCCTCCCCACAGTTAAAGAATGGGGAATTTTCCCATTAAAAAATTAAGAGATCAATATTATGACCCTTTTTTTTAAAAAGGAAAAAACTAGAAAGAGCAAATTTTATAGTATAATCCTGTGTAAATGTAAATCCCACTGCTACTTCCTTAAAGCTAAAAAATAGTTTAAATTTTGATAATAAACAGTGAAAGAACAGGAGGGGAAATTAAAAAGTCCAGCAAGAAGTAATAAAGTAGGGCAGAAGTCAAGTAGTCATAAATCAAAAGATTGCAAAGCTTCAAAAAGTGCAATTAAAACTCAGCCGTGCTTAAGAAAAATAAGTATCTGAAGGGAAAACCAGCAAGAGACCAAACCTTCCAATCATTCTTTGCCAAGAATTGCAGGCATTCAGGCCCCCTTTGTGCATGATCGTCAAAAGAATGACATGGGTCCTTCCTAGTCTCCCCTTCAAAAAACAGGGAACAAAGCCACCAAATAAACTTTGTTGGCAAAATCAACTGTTCTTCAGAGGAAGAACACAACATCAAGAGGGAGGGGAGTTCTCTAGGATTTCTAAAATACAGTAAAACCTAAGAAAGTTCACCACCAGGAGACTGAACAAAAGTGGTCAACATACAGAGGTAGTCAACATATGTAAGTACTGTGCTGATATGTATACTTGCACATGCATGTGCAGAAGAGTCCTGGCGGTTGGGCGGAGCCTCCCGCCGCCACTACTACCAGTTTGCCCGATCCAGGCTGAATCAGGAGCAACCCACCTCTGATGTAGCGTATGTCCTGTCTACGAAAATTAGGCCAACTTAGGGAGATGGTCAACTATGGAGGTTTTACAGTATAATACACAGAAATGCAGTCATCAGTGAGACTTCAGCATTTTAGGATGCAATTCATCTTTTCCTGGAGATTCCATTACAGTCTTTCAATGAATGTCAGGCTTTTGCTGTTATTTCCATTAATTTGTATGTCAACACTTAATTTAAAATTTGCAGGACATAAACCAAAAAAGAATACCAAGAGAGACACCAGAACTTTAATATATTTTTTTAAAAAATTATGATTTTTATTATTAAGAATCAATCTTTGATCATAAACTTGCAGTTAAAACACAAATCACAATTAATTAGGATTAAGAAGAAAAAAAAGTTTAAAAAATCAGAAGAAATACTACAGCATATTATACAAACTATAAAACAATACTTAGTTATGGTCAAGGAAATAAAATCAGATTAATACAATAATAACTTAAGATAAAACAAGTAAAAATAACCAGGAAATTTAGTAAATAATAAAGATAATAATGTCTGCCAAGAAGAGGCACTTCAGAAAAGTTGTTCTATTATTTCAGTGATCTCTCACTGGAATAGGCATACTCTGTTCAAAGGGGATGTTTTAGTATCTCACTTCAGTAATGGCTTTCAGAAAATCTGGCTAAGTATCAAGCACTTCTGAATTTTGGGATTGTTATGCGACTAAGATACCTAGCTGGTTGGGGAACATGTGCAGAGTGGCTCAAGAAGGTATTTCAGGGTAGAACTGAAAAGTCTACTTGCAGTTGTGAATTAGCTAGTGCATGTTAATAGCCCATCAAAGTGAAAAGCCATAAAGGTACAAGTTACAGTTTGCATTGTCTACCACTGGGAAAACTGAAAGCTTTCAATTATAGTTAAAGGGGCTGAGCAAGCTGGAAAATAGGAGAGCTTACGCCAGTAGGAAAAGTAATGGATGGAAGGTGATCAAAGAGAGATCTAATCTAGAATTAAGCACCAATCTCCTGACAGTGAGAAAGATTAATCAGCGGAACAGTTTGCTTGCGGACGTTGTAGGTACTCTATCACTGGATGTTTTCAAGAAGAGCTTAGGCAGCCATTTGTCCCAAATAGTATAGGGCAGTGATGGCGAACCTATGGCATGCGTGCCACAGGTGGCACACGGAGCCATTTGTCAGGGCAGCGCCTTGCGTGCACGCTGGCCAACCCAGAATTAAGGAGAAATGTCTTTACGATGAAAACAATCAATCATTGGAACAGATTGCCTGTAGAAATTGATAATGCTCCATTACTGGAAGATTTCAGGAAGAGATTGAACAGTCATTTGTCCAGAACTGTATAGGGTCTCCTGATTGAGCTGGTCATTCACTATAATATCTCCAAGATCACTTCAACTCGGTTGTTCTAACTTGCTCCCGTCCTCTCATCTAGATCATTGATGACAATGTTGAAGAGCATTGGGCCCAAAACAGAACCTTGAAGTACCCCACATCCATAAAAAGTAGTTCCAGTGAGAACTATACATTGAGTGTGATTGATCAGCCAACTGTGAATCCCTCTGGTGGTGGTATTGTCTATTCCAAATTACTCCATCTTACCAGAAAGTTGGCTGTGGTCTACTTTGTCAAATGCCTTACTGAAATCCAAGTAAACTACATCATAGCATTTCCTCATCCATTCATTTAGTCACTTTATCAAAGAAGGCAGTAAGATTTATCTGACATCATCTGTTTTTAACAAACCCACATTGGCTTATAGTGCAGTATAGTGTAGATGCTCAGAAATTCACTGCTTGATTATCTTTTCAGAATTTTCCCATATTGATATCAACCTGATTGGTGTAGTTTCTACCTGAATCCACCTTTACTTCTTCTTGAAGATTTGGAATCACATCAACTGTTTCCAGTCCTCTGTCATGTCCTCCATGTTCCAGGAAGTCTGAAATATTTTGTTCAGTGGTTCTGAGCTTACATCTGCCAGTTCTTAAGTACCTTAGAATATAAATCATCCTGTCTTGGTGATGATTTACCCTCATCTAAAGTCGATAGGTTGTCTTTTACCAATTTCTTGCCTATTTTGACTTGCATTTCTGTTCTGTCTCCCATTGTGCTACTGTTGATAGGTTGGACCATTGTTGTTTTTTCCTTTTTCATGAAGAGAGATGGAAAGAAAGAATTAAGCAATTCCACTTTCTCTCTGCTGCCAGTCACCTTCTTGGCATTTTCTCCCATTAGTATCCCAATCATTTCCTTGATTGTTAACATATTTAAAGAATGTTTTTTTTGTTATTTTGCCATTTGATTCATGCCTTAATCATTCTGAGCCTTAGTCTTCATGCTTGCAGATTTGTGTTACAACACCTCGACTTATTACCACAATTAAGCCACAAGTTTCCATTTTATGACCTTTCTTACCATAGGTGTTAAGTGAATCACTTTAGTTGTTAATAATACAGTTGTTAAGTGAATCTGGCTTCCACATTTGCTTTGCTTGTCAGAAGGTTGCAAAAGGTGATGGTCATGTAGACCATGGGACACTGCAATCATTATAAAATATGAGCCAATTGCCAAACATCCAAATTTTGATCACATGATCATGGGGATGCTGCTATGGTTGTATGAAAAATAGTCATAAGCCACTTTTTTCAGTGCCAGTATAATTTTTAAACAGTCACTAAACAAATAGTTGCAAGTTGAAGACTACCTGTATTTGCTGATATTCTGTTGTCATACATGTCCTTTTTGTCCCTCAGTTTGTGAGAGATCTTGGTGCAACCATGCTGGGCTCATCAAGTGTATTTTGTTTTTCTTTCTCTTTTTTTATTTTGGCCTTCAGTTTATTTTGATAGAATCATCCTTTACCTGAAAACAATTATTCACTGTTAAATGAAAGTTCCTGTTCATAAGATTTAATTGATATAAAAATATTTCCCATGTTTTTATTTTTTGTTAATGACAGGAGATTGCAGAACCACTTTTGGACCTGAAGGAAGGAATGGATCAGCTAGAGAACAATGCTACCTTTGGATTTATTCTTTCTGCTCTCTTAGCTATCGGGAATTTTCTCAATGGAACCAATGTAAGTAGCATTGCATTGAAAAAAATATTTACATTATATAATTATTTATTTAGCAAAACTAATTTAAGAAAAATAGTCATTCAATAGTGTATGATAAGTATGTAGTAAATCTAACTATTAACTAATTCTTATTAACCAATATTTTCACAATTCTACAATGGCAAATGAAAATAAGTGCAAACATCATAAGGAAGAAAACACAAATAGACGTTGTTGTTGTTGTTGCTGTTGTTGTTGTTGTTATGATGATGATGATGATGTGGTTAATCTTTGGTGAGATTCACAGCCTTTGGGGCTGGTTGGTAGCCTAACAGCTCGAGTCCTAACCAAGGACCCTAGGAACTGTTAATGTAATGTCGGAGGATATAAGTTGTTCCAAGTAGGGTGGTTTTTTGTAGAGTCAGAATGTTCAATTCAGGTAAATTTAGGATTTTCAAATAGTGAGGTAGCCCTTTAGGTATTGCTCCAAGGGCTCCAATTACAATTGGGACAACACATGATTTCTTTTTCCACAGTCTCTCAACCTCAATTTGCAAGTCCTGGTATTTTGTGATATATTTTTTTTAAAACAAAGTTTTATTGTTTTTTAAAAAATTTACAAGGAAAAAGGTAGTGGAAAGGTATACAAATTTTGGCAGTTGCAAAGTGTGGTAGGTGCCCCCTCCCTCCAAACTCATAGTATACATCTGAGTATAGGTCATTAATACATAGTCATATATAATCAGCATATTAATTCTATTGGTACTTTCAATCAATTTAATACATAGTAATATATAATCCACATGTTAATTCCATTATTACTTTCGGTCGGTTTATATCAACGAGATTTTCTTATTCATTTTTGTGATCTGAGCTTTCTTGGTATTGCCCCTTCTCCCCCTGCCGGCAGAGCTCCGGCCCCTCCCGTGTCCTGCATATCCGTTGTAGGATCTTCTGTTTTTTCTAGGTGTATTTTGTTTTTTTCCATAAAGGCCTGTGCCTCTATGGGTGTGTTAATTCTAATTCTTGTCTCCTCCCAGAATATCAACATACCTTCAGGCATCAACCATCTAAACCACACCCCCTTCTGGTATAATTTATTCGCTAATTGCGAATAATTTTTCCTTTTTTCCCTAATTTTCTTGGGGATCTGCTTCAAGATAGTTATTTCCCTATCGTGGTATGTCAGGGCTTGCCCCCTTTGTACACCCAGAATTTCGTCTCTTGTGCTTTTTCTAAGAAATTTAATATGTACCTCCCTGGGTACATTGTGTGTTCTGGCATAGGCTGAATTCACTGTATAAACCAGATCTATCTCCCATTCCATCTGTTGTTTTTCTTTGTGGGTATATTCAGCCAAGATGTTTATCATGATGTCCCTTATATTTTCATCATCTGCTTCCATCACGTTTTGAAATCTAAGATAAAAGGACATTCTCTCAAATTCTGTGTTTTTTTTCTTGCTGTTTATCTTCAATTCGTGCATCACCAGGTATTGCAATGTCAATGAACCATACTTTTTTCTTTTCAATTATTGTTATGTCAGGTGTGTTGTAGGCCAAGTGTCTGTCAGTCTGGATTCTGAAGTCCCACAAGATTTTGCCTTTCTCATTCTCTAAAACCTTTTCAACCTGATGGTCCCAGTGGTTTTTGCTGTACTCAAATCCAAACTTTTTGCACAATTTCCAGTGAATAATCTTAGCAACGCGGTCATGGCATTGTAGGTAGTCAGTTTGTGAAATTTTGCTGCACTCACTGATCAAGTGGTTGACTGTCTCATCTTTCTCATTACAGAGGCGACATTTGCTGTTGGTGGTAACATGTTGAATTTTTGCCTTCATGCAGTTTGTGGCTAAGGCTTGTTCTTGAGCTGCCAAAATAAAGCCTTCTGTTTCTTTTTTCAGTACTCCTGATCTTAACCAGTTCCAAGTTAGTTTTTGGTCAGCTTTGCCTTCAATACTTTTCAAGTATTGGCCATGCATAGCTTTGCTTTTCCAATTTTCAGCTCGCTTCTCAATTATTTATTTCTTATATTCAGCTTTTAACTTAGTTGTCTTCAAAAGGCCTCCTTTATTTACTTCCTTAATCATTGGTTCTTCACTTTTCTGGATGTAATCATTCAAGCTGTGTCTTTCTTCTTCCACAGTCTGCTTTACTTGTAGGAGTCCTCAACCACTCTCTGCTCTTGGTAGATACAATCGGTCAACATCACTTTAAGGGTACAAAGCATGATTCATTGTCATAAGCTTGCTTGTTTTTCTGTCCAAATTGTCCAACTCTGGGTCCAGTCAATTATTCCTGCAGAGTATCGAATTACAGGTATAGCCCAGGTATTTATGGCTTTTATGATGTTTCCTCCACTCAGTTTGTACTTTAATATCTTGCGAATTCGTCAAATGTACTTGGCTGAGGTTAATTCCTTGACTGTATTATGCATTAAGTCAGAGACCTTTAAAATCCTCAATTACCTTGTAGCCTTCTTCTGGTTTTACTGCCTTTATCATTTCTTCATTCTCAAGTTGTATTCCATCATCTTCTAGGACCTTTCCTGCCTTGGTTGCCATTGTTGCACATTTGTCAATTCCAAACTGCATACCAATGTCTTGGCTAAATTCTCTTGTGCCTTCAATTAATAAATTCAGTTCAGCTTTTGTTTTACCAAACAGCTTCAAATCATCCATGTACACCAAGTGGGAAATTTTCCAGTCCTTTCTTTGAAGTTTGTATCCACAGTTCACCTTCTTCAAAATGGTTGTCAGTAGTAGCATTGAGAGTATAAAAAGTAGGGGTGAAAGGGAATCACCCTAGAAAATGCCTCATTAAATTTCAATTTCACCCAGTTCTTCTCCATTAGCCATAAGCTTCGTTTTCCAGAGGTTTATTGAAGTTTCCATGAATTTTTGTATGTTGCTGCTGATGCCAAAGATTTTCAGGCATTTCTTGATCCAGCTGTGGGGAACTGAATTATTATTATCATTATTATTATTATGCTTTTTCTTCCCTCTTTCTCTCTCTGCCTTGAGCTTCTGTTCAGTTGTTTAAGATTGTGGGATGTGGCATAAAAAGATGATAGCACCTTTCACTCTGAAGTCAGTACAGGCCCTCTACTTCAGCTATTCGGTCTTTTAAATCAAAGCCAAGAACTTCTACCTCCTTTAGTTGAGGCTATTAATTGACACAGAATTGGCACCTGCCACAATGTGGTTCTCGAAGTACTTTTCCATTTAGTACTTATGAAAAAGCTTCTACATGGAGGGAAAATTGAAAGTGATAAGCAGAAGAGTTATCTAAAGCATGTCTGGGATAAAATGAAGAATGGATGTGTTCAAAGATGAAGACCTCCAAGGTCCCTTCCAACTCTACTATTGTATTGTATTGTATTGTATTGTATTGTATTGTAAAGCTTTCAGGTTCAATACCGCACCATGTGGCAAAAAGTATGAAGCATATTTACTTCTTCACTCCTACTGAATGCACAGATGTCACTCAGCAGCATTTTTTAAGGTTCCTAATAAAGAAACCTGACCAGAAGATTGTCTACTCAACTTTTGTGATGAATTCACTCAGAATCTGAGTAGAGTTCCCAATTGGTGTCATGTTTGAGTTGTATGGAAATATAAACTTTCTAAGTAATTAGAAAAGTAAATGATTTTTTTTCCAGTAATTAAACAAATAAACCAGAAGGATAATCATTGCTCAGAGTTAACTTGCCAAATCTAGCTGAGATGATAGCAGATTCTTGAGAAGTTATATGGGACCAGTTTGTTCCTGTGGATCTTGAAAGAATTTGATAACCCTTTACTAGGGGATTATACCCTGACCTACTTGGTTAATGAAAGCTATAAAAGGTGGCAGAAAGCTGAATAAAGTTAGAAGTGAAAACCACCTTGAGCAAGGTTTTTTTCCTCCATCAATGAAAAAGATAGTAGTGCACCTCCTCCATAAAATCCCACACCTGTTTTGGGTTATCAACTAATCTCTATTTTTTCCATTCTTTAGAGAAAACTGCAGAGGATTATAGATTTGTGGATATGGAAATCCTTTAATGAAACAAATTTATGTACTCTATTTTCAGTTGGGATTTAGGCCTAGTCATGGGATGAACTGCAAAGTCAACGTTGATATTCTTGTTGGGATTGCAATAGCTGAATTGAATATTTCTTAGTCCTGGTAGATTTTGGCTGCCTTTAGTGCCATGAATATGTTATCCTTTTAGGCCAGCTAAGAAATAAGATAGATGGACCATTCTATTCCATTAAAAAAAGTTAAAGAAGTATTGATCCTTAAATCACAAGCGGTTTATAGGTGCTTCTAGACTGCAGCTTATCACTCTTTTCATTGAGGGGCCTTTGGTGCTCTCTGAGGTTGCTTGTTTTCTTGCAAACGTTTCATTACCCTAACTAGGTAACATCATAAATGCTAGCTGAGAGAGCACCAAGGACTAAGGATTTCAACTCTGAGCTACAAAATATTCTCCTTAATTGGTACTCTTTTCATTTTTTATTAATATTTGAAATAGAATGTATGGTCCTTATCATACAGTTAAATTAACATGACATTCCTTGTTTATTAGTATTTTATAACATTTGAAAAATGAATACTTGATGGCCAAAATTTATTAAATTTTTGGTATTATCTTTTACCCTACCTACCACATTTACTAAAAAATATAAATACTGCAATCAGTGTTATAAGGTTTACTTTTCTCATGAGTGCATTTGGGTGAATATTAGAGGGAAAAGGAATGACATTTCTGTAGGTGTATATTGCATGCCACCCAATCAGCCATGGGAAGTAGATGAACATTTTGCTAGTCAATAAGATGTGCAGGAAACACTGTAATAATGGGGGAATTTAACTACCCTGAAATAACCTGGGGGACAAGTGTTAATCAAACAGATTTGTGACATGCCTAGCTGACAACTTTGTTACTCAGAAGGTAGAGAAAGGAACTATAGAGGGTCAGCAACACAGGATTTAATTCTTACTAATAGGGATGAAATGATAGAAGGGTCAAAATTGTGGGAACTTTGGGGAAGAGTGACTATGTCATAATAGGATTCAATGCAGGCACAGGCAATTGAACAAAGTTAAACTAGTGTTCTAGACTTCAAGAGAGCTGATTTCAACAAACTAAGAGAGAGATTAAGAAGGATTCCAAGGAAATCCAAAATGGAAAAATAACTCAAGATGCTTGGGAAACTCTAAAAATTAGATTATTAAAGCCTAATCAAACACATAGCGCAGAGAAAGAAAAAAGAAAGAAAGAAAGAAAGAAAGAAGAAAGAAAGAAAGAAAGAAAGAAAGAAAGAAAGAAAGAATCAGATGGCACCAGCATAGTTGCATAAAGATCTCTCTGACAAACTAAGAGGGAGAAAAGAACACGTTTAAAAATGGAAAGAGGGACTCATAACTAGAACAGAATATCAACCAATTGTCTGAATCGGCAATGATGGAGTAAGGAACATTAAGACTCAGAATGAGCTAAAACTTGTAAAAATAACAAAAAAAGTTTTCAATATGTAATGAATAAGATGAAAGTCAAGGAAATAATCAGCCTACTAATGGAAGTAGATGTCAAGCACAACTGCTTAATTTCTTCTTTGCCTCCATTTTCATGCAAAAGGAAAATCTATTGTAACTATCAAAAGCACGATGGGAGACAGAAAATGAAAGTAAGTCAAAATAGGCAAGAAATTGGTAAAAGACAACCTATCCATTATAGATGAGTTCAAATTCCCAGAACCAAATGGCTTACATCCCAGAGTTCTGAAGGAGCTGGTAGATGTGATCTCAGGACCACTGAACAAAATTCAGAGCTTCTGACGCTTGGGGAAGTACCAGAGGACTGGAAAAGAGCTGAAGGATTCCAGTCTTCAAGAAGACAAAAAAAAAAGGATCCAGAAATTACAGACCAATTAGGTTGACATCAATACCTGGGAAAATCCTGAAAAAGAAGATCAAGCAGCGGATTTGTGAGTATCTAGAAATGAAAAGGGCAGATGTTAGAAGTCTCATGGCTTTGTTAAAAACAGGTGATTCCAACCAAACTTTATTTCCTTCTTTGATAAAGTAACTAAATTACTGGATGAAGGAACTGCTATGGGTATAGTTACTTGGATTTCAATAAGGCATTTGACAAAATAGACTACAGCCTACTTCTTAGATAAAATGGAATAATCTGGGATAAACAATATCACCACCTGATGGACTTGCAACTAGCTGACCAACTGCATTCAACATGTAATCCTCCATGGAACCATATCTACCTGGAGAGAAGCAAGCTGTGGGTACTTCAAGTTCTGTCTTAGGCCCAGTGCTCTTCAGCATCTAGATGAGGGATTAGAAGGAGAGGTCATCAGATTTGCAGATGACATCAAGCTGGGGGGAACTGCTAACACTTTGGAAGATAAATTCAAGATTCAGGTAGATTTTGACAAACTAGGGCAATGGGCCCTCTCCAGTAAGATGCAGTTCAGCAGTAAGAAAAGTAAGCTCTTGCTTTTAGGCAGGAAAAACAAATGCACAGACCTAGAATATGTGACGTCTGGCTCAACAGTAGTAACTATGAGAGGAATCTAGGTTTCCTACTGCAGAACCACTTAAGTATGAACCAGCAGTATGCTTCAGCTGCCAAAAAAGCCAGTGTACTCATAGACTTCATCAATAGAGGAATAGCATCAAGAGTACAAGATATGGTAGTACTGCTTTAAACTGCAGTAGTGAGGGTACATTTATAATATTGTGTCCAGTTCTGGTCGCATGAGGCAAAAAAGATATTGAGACTTAAGAAAAAGTGCAGAAATGCACAACAAATATAGGCTAACTGTACAATGAACAGTTAATGGAACTGGGTATATCTAGCCTAACAAAGGAAAGGATTAGGGATGACATGATAACTGTCTTCCTGTACTTGAGGGGCTGTCCTAGAGAAGAGGAGGTCCTCTTCTATAAAGCACCCAAGGGCAGGACAAGAAGCAAAGGGAGGAAGTTTGTTAAGGACAGATCCTGGTACTAGGAAAAAATTAACCAATAGAACAGCTTGCTTTTTGGAGTTGTGGGTGCTCCATCAATAGAGGTTTTCAAAAAAAGACTGGACATCCATTTTTCCAAGATGTTATATGGCTCTTACTTTGAGCAGGGGACTGTACTAAAAGACCTCCAATGTCCCTTCTAGTCTATGACTCTATAATGTCAAATATATAATTTATTCTTTTTTTACTTTTCTCCACACAGACTAAAGCCTTTGAACTAAGCTACCTTGAGAAAGTGCCTGAAGTCAAAGATACAGTCCATAAACAATCTCTTCTTCATCATGTATGCACAATAGTGGTGGAAACATTTCCAGATAGCACAGATCTTTATTCTGAAATTGGAGCCGTCACTAGATCAGCCAAGGTATATCATTTAATGCAAAGAAATCTCTAATAGAAGGGTACATTTTATCATTTTATCATTTTTCTCAAATAGTCCTTACAAACTTAGAAATAGGATTGGTTTACATCATTCATCTGTAATTTTTAGATTATAGCATTTTCTTTTTTCTCTTTAATAGATTCCTTGTGTTTTTTAAATATACAGTATTCTTTTAATCTCACGCTGTTTCAAAATTTAATGTTAATAAATTGTCAATTCTAAACTGAATCAACAATCTATTAAATGTTTTCAAAATAAAATGAAAACAGAAAGCAAAATGAAAATTGTTAACAAGTTTATGAAAATGGTAAAAGGCAAAAAGGAAGAAACAAAATCATCCAATTTTTTGTTTCAATCTTCTTGAGAAGAAATATACAGTACTTCTGTAAACGATTGTGGTGACCTGCTTGAAGAAATAAGATCTCCAGATTGAACTTGAAAGGGAATATCACTAATATTGACTTATTTAAAATAGCGACCAAACTTCTAGGGAAATGTATTGATAGTTTGGCCAATCTTCTGTCTGTTAGAGCTGAGAAATCCTGAAGAATAGGTAATTTATTCTCATTTTTTCTATTACTTATTTTTTTTCTAATCACCAAAACTAAATTTAAGTTCCTTTTTTTCTGCTCTGTGCATATAGCATTATAAGGGGTTTCCAATCAGCAATAAAAATAGATTTCTCCTTACTTCTAGATTGCTTCTCTCTTTGATTAGTTTCCATCCACCCATTGCTTCTTATCCTGCTTTCAGTTGCTTTCGAAAATAGATTTGACTCCCTCTTCTTTATGGCAACTCCTTAGACATTGGAACACTTCTCCCAAGTTGGTGGAGACAGTGGTGATGTGTGGGTTAACTCAGACAGTAACCAATAGAACTAAGTCTACCAAAGTGATGTCATCGTCTCTGTGGAGCATGCTCCCACTTTTCTAGACTCAGTTCGATCAGAACTGGCTGTGCTAATCACTTCTCCTCTACAAAACTTAAATATTTGATCATTTTAATTTGAATTTGAACTTAATTGGACTTCTCTGCAAACTACTTCTAAATTGTTCATCTCCATTGGGCTCCTGCTGAAGTTCTCAGCACTCTCAGCAGCCCCTGGGGCTGGAGAGGATTGCCTAGCCTCGCGGTCTCCTGTACACATTCCCTCCCTTCCCCCTGATTCAGAGGGTAATTCGGAAGATGATAGAGGAAGATGCCGAGCTCATCCTGATTGCTCCCAATTGGCCACGCCACCCATGGTATGCAGACCTAATCAATCTGTCTGTGGAGCCTCAGTGGCCTCTACCAATGATTCCGTCCCTCCTCCACCAGGGCTCCCTCCACCACTCCGACCTGCACTGGCTACGACTAACCGCTTGGAGGCTGAGTGGGCGGTCCTGAGGGCGGACAATTTTTCCGAGACTAATCAATACCATTTAGGCCTCCCGCCGCCCAGCTACAAATAAAATCTACGAATCTACAGGGCAGACCTTCGTGGCTTGGTGCCACGCCCGAGGGATAGCCCCCCTGAAGGCTTCAGTAGCCCCACTTCTCGATTTTTTACAACAAGGTCTTAATAAGGGACTTTCACCGAACATTTTACGATGACAGGTGTCGGCTCTCTCTTCTGTTCTATCACTTCACCGGGACGAGCCCATCTCTCAGCACCCTCATGTCCACAGATTCATTAAAGGGGCACCCAATCTCTGCCCTCCGGTCATTCACCGTTTTCCCTCATGGGATCTGACCAAAGTCCTGGACTTCCTTACTGACCCTCCCTTCGAACCTCTCAGGTCGGCAACCTTACATTACCTCACACTTAAGACAGTTTTTCTGGTGGCCATAACCTCTGCACGGAGGATTTCAGAACTGGCGGCCCTTTCCATCCGTCCTGACTTATGTGTGTTCCACACGGACCGAGTGGTACTCCACATCGATCCCACCTTTGTCCCAAAGGTCAATTCAACATCCATCGCTCCCTAGACATCACTCTCCCAAATTTCTGCCCTGCTCCATCTCACAGGCTGGAGCACAAATGGCACAGGCTGGATGTCAGGCGGGCTCTTAAGATCTACATAGCCATGATGGCGGCCTTCAGATGCACTGAAGCCCTCTTTGTATCCTTCCATCCTACCAACAAAGGGCTGAAAGCTTCCCCTTCCATGATTGGCCGGTAGATTAGGTCGGTGATTGCTCAAGCCTACATCACGCTCATCTCACTCCTCCGCCTAACATTACGGCTCACTCCACACGAAGCGCAGCCACGTTGGCGGCGTGGGCACGGCAGGTCTCCGTGGAAGAGATCTGCAAGGCAGCTACTTGTCCACCCCTAATTCATTTGTTAGACATTACAAGGTGGATCGATATGCATTGGCAGATGCTACCTTTGGACGGCGCATCCTTCAACACGTTCTTCCTTCTTCCAGTTCCTAGGCCAGACTCATGCCCTCCCGGGGACACGCCAGCTTTGGTACGTCCTTGGAAGAATGGGGCATTGGTTCTTACCTGATACGCCCCTTCTCCGGGCAGGTGGAAACAGCAGTCATCCCCACCCTTAGGTTCTGGCCTACCTCACAGGGAGGATCTGGGAGCATGTTGTGTAGTCACCAGACAGAGAGTGATAGTTCACAGCACAGCAGTCTACCTATCTCCTTCGTCACCAAAAGCGGGAGCATGCTCCACAGAGACGATGACATCACTTTGGTAGACTCAGTTCTATTGGTTACTGACCGCTGTCTCCACCTGCCCGGAGAAGGGGCGTATCAGGTAAGAACCAACGCCTCATTCTGTCCTTGTCCTTCTTTCCAATAAACTAGACATACCCAATTCCAGCAATCATTATTTATATGTTTTAGCTTTTAGTCCCTAATCATCTTTGTTGCTCTTCTCTGTACTCTTTCTAGAATCTCAACATTTTTTTTTACGTTATGGTGACCAAAAGATAATATACTTTTTCTGATCAAAGAAGTCAATTTGTCCACTTCAGTTCCATCATCTTCATCATCTATTCCTCCATTTTGGATAGCATCAGATCATTCCAGCTTTGTGCATATAAAAATCTCACTGCACTTGTCTCATTTTAAAATGCTATAGTAAAATGTTATCTCTTGACTTCTTCCTTCACAAATACACCAAAATAGTCCTTGCAACATGTCTTGTTCTTGCAAATCTTGAGATTATTACATAAACTTTATCTGTTTCTGTCTCTACATCCTCCTCCCAATCCAATCTTTCGTCTTGAAAGTTTACCAATTAGCTAACGTCTTTAGAATAAACAAAACAAAACAAACATTGGACCACAGAATCCATTTTACTTGCCTAATTAAATTACAGTTTATTGCATTTAATAAACTTTTTTCAAAAAATCTCAAATTGTAATCTGGGCATCTGGGTCTTCTTTACCTGAACAAATTGCCAGAAAAACTGGCAGATAACCATCTACATTTACATTAAGCAATATTTCTGTAATTTTCTATTCCCTAATGTAGGAATATTTTTAATTTTTGTGAACTATTTTCCACAACCAGAGAGGAATAATGATTTTTGTGTCACAAAGTTTGGAAATCACGATGAAAGATAAAGCATTTATGTATGCTGCAAAGATGAAGTACTATTATATATAACTGTTTTCTTTTTATTCCTTTCAGGTTGACTTTGAACAACTTCAGGATAACTTATGTCAAATGGAAAAAAGATGCAAAGCATCATGGGATCACTTGAAGGCCATTGCAAAGCATGAAATGAAATCAACATTAAAGCAAAAAATGTCAGAGTTTCTTAAAGACTGTGCAGAAAGAATAATAATTTTAAAGATTGTCCACAGAAGAATAATCAACAGGTAGAGCATTATAAGGCACAATGTGATTAATATATAAACATCATGTAATAGCATTATGCATTTTCAAAATACCTGGAGGTTATTGTCAAGACAAAATTGATTTAAACTAAGTAATGTGGTTTTAAACTAATTTCTTCAAGATGGTACCATGAAGCCCATCTGACTGACCGTCCCACAGAAAATCTCTGAAATTCATCAGGGTAGAATTCATTAAAGCAACCCACCTTCCTGCTTACCCATTCCATGGGCCAAAACGCTAGGCCATAATATTATAAGTATTATGGTATATGTACATGTATTAATATATGTACTATTGAATATATTTATTAGATATTTATCACCTTTAATTTAGGAGCATCATTTAGCATACAGAGCACATCTTCCTACAACAGCTTGAGAGTTGGGGTGGTCTCGGAGAAAGTGACTGGTCCAAAATCACCTTTGTGAGTTTCCATAGCTAATGATGGACTTGAAACTGTTGGAAAAGTGACATTACAACAGTTTAACGATTATGCCACACTTAGGAAGATGTGAGTTTTGTTTCCCTGAAGCCCACATGTGAAGGAAGAAAGACCAAAGTGCAGTACTCTTTACTCTTCCTCCTTTCGTCTTTACTTTTTTTTTTTTTTTTGCAAGGAGGCGATGGATAGCCTGAAGAAAGGTACACAACCTAGTAGACTCATGTTTGCAATACATGGGAATGTGCTCCTCCAGACTAGTCTGGGGTGTTATTCCTGCCTAATCGTGGCATCATCCACTCATCCTTATGTTGAGCAGGAAAGTTGGTGGTCTTCCACAAAAATTCTCTGCATTTTCATGGAGGTTGAGATTGTTGTGATTAGTCAGAGCAATCAAATGTAAGTGGAGCCACACTGACCACATTTCTCCTCTTTCTGAGTAATATGTGCAAATTAAAAATAAATTGTGTGATGATCCCACTCCCCTTTAAAGTTGTTTAGGATCACCCATTCAGTTATAACCATTCATTGAGAACACACAGTCAAGGGGGGTAAGCTTTCCCTAAAACTGTTGCTTGATTTATTCCAGTACCAAATATTTGAAATTCTTTTTTTTAATTTCAGCAACAAATACTTTAGATTCGTTTTATTTTATTTTTCATTAAGTTTATGACAAAATCTACAATATGCTACAGATAATCCGCAAGGTACAACAGGCTATATTTAACAGAGGTTAAAAATTATGATTGAGCACCCCGAGACTGTGACCCCATTTCAAAATTATGACAGCTGCAGCCGACTTGAGGTCATTCAGCCTTATGACTCATGACAGGGTTGCTGTAGGATCCCCCATTTTACCCCTCTGGAAGTCTGCAGCACTTGGGCCTACTCCCCACATGTCCATCACATCCCATACTTACTTTCTGAAGCTATCCGGACTTCAGCCCAGAGGCAGGCCATGTGCCCCTGGGCTGTGTTGCTGTGATTCAAATGCAGCAGCCATTTTGTCCCTAGCCATGAGAAGGTGGGGACAAAATGGCTACCACCAAATAAACTGCTTCGTGTTGCTGCCTTAGAGAGTTTCTACAGCACTGTGCAGAACCTATTGAGCCAGCATAACAAAACAGATGTCTTTGGGCTATGCAGCAGTGACCCAAATGCAGCTTTCTTTTTGTCCTCACCCAAAAATGGATAGGAAAAAATGGTGGCTACCAAACAAATTAGGCTCAGCACTGATGCGAAGTATGTGTGTGAGAGACAGACAGACAGACACACAGAGACAGTAAGGTATTCAGATTTCTGTTCTGTACCCGATGCACCAATATTGTTTGAAAATTGAGATTAGATGTTCAGTACATTTACAATGATACAAAGCTAGTTGGGAGTAATTGGTAGCAGCTCAGAATGCAGACTTGAGGTTAAAAGGATCTTCAGAGATTTAAAATATTGGCCCTTTTGCACTAAAATGCAATTAAGTGGTAACAAATGTATAGTTCTACACAGGGTGCACAATTATTAGGCAAGTTATATTTTTGGAGGATTATGTGCACAATCATTGGGCAACTATTAGTGTGCAGAATTATTATGCAACAAAATGAAAAACAAAAATTTGCCCACCTCGCTATTTGCATTTGTTAAAGTGAGAACAATAAACAAACAGCTCAAAATGTACACATAAACATTTCTGACATTTGAAGAGGGGAAAAAAAATCAGTGACCAATATAGCCACCCTTCTTTTCAATAACTGTCATAAGCCTTCCATTCATGGAGTGCTGTCAGTTTATTGATCTATTGATGATCAACCTTTTGTGTAGCAGCAACCACAGCTTCCCAGATACTATTGAGAGGGGTATACTGTTTTCCTTCACCACAAATCTCCTATTTAAGAAGGGCCCATCAGTTCTCAATAGGGTTTAGGTTGGGTGAGGAAGGGGGGCATGTCATTATTCTTTCATCTTTAAGGTTTTTACTGGCTAGCCACACAGTGGAGTACTTTGATGCATTCGATGGAGCATTGTCCTGCATAAATATCATGGTCTTCTTGAAAGATGCAGACTTTTTCCTGTACCACTGCTTGAAGGAAGTGTCCTCTAAAAACTGGCAGTTGTTTTGGGAGTTGATTTTGAGTCCATCTTCAACTTAAAAAGGTCCAACTAGCTCATGTTTAATATCAGCCCATACCGGTACCCCACCTCCACCTTGCTGGCATCTGAGTCGAAGTAGAGGACTGTACCTGTTACTGAAACAGCCCCGGGCCCATCCAATTGCTTCGTCAAGAGTCACTCTCATCTCGGAGTGCTTCTCTTGGGTCAATCAGGGACTTTGCGATGTCCCTGAGACCAGCAAGGCTTTGTCTTCCTGTTCGCCATCTCTTCGGGACGGCTTAGGTCCGTTTGGACCATGGGGCGATAAAAGTATCAACGGCGGTCTTGGACAGTCAAGACCGTATGTTGTCATGTTGTGACGTTGGTTCTTCTGTCTTTAGAGCTAGTAGTATGCTCCACCCACCAAATGAACAAAACATCAACAGAAACACAATGTTGAGATTATAGGAAATGATAGCTTTGCTGTATACTATGACAGGCTACACCTGAAATACTATGTCCAGTTTTGGTCACCACAATATAAGAACGCAAAGAAACTAGAAAGTATGCAAAGAAGAACAATAAAAACAATGAGGGGCTTGGATGCTAAATCTTACGAACCGAGTACATTTAGCCTAAAGAACTGAAGGCTAAGGACGGTCATGATAGCTATCTTCCAATCCTTTATATATTTGAGTTGAAGCTACACTCACCAAAATCAACCCAGATGAAGCCAATAAAATCAGACTTGCAGTCACCAACATCCTTTGCTCCAGTAATCAACCTAGAAGCAACTTACAACAACAAGAAGAAAAAGCACTCACCAACTTGAGGAAAGACAACAACATAATCATTCTCCCAGCAGACAAAGGTAACGCCACAGTGGTGATGAATATGTCTGACTACAAACTATCCAATCTACTCCAAGACTCCGCTTACAAACCTCTAAACACAGACCCCACCACCTACCTGGAAAAAACCACCAAATCCAAAATAAAAACCTCTCCCATCAGTGAAGAGATCCAGCAAAGAATCATCCCCAGAGAGAAATCATCCAGATGCCCCAAGCTCTATGGCCTCCCCAAGATACGCAAAGAAGGAACACCACTCAGACTCATAGTCAGCTTCATAGGCTCACCTCTACAGAATCTTGCCAAATTCCTAGCCAAACAACTCCAACCCTACGCAGAATCCATCACCTCACACGTACAAAACTCACTCCACTTCATAGAAACAATAAAAAAACAAAACCTACAACCCAGCGACCTACTCGTGAGCTTCAATGTCATATCCCTCTTTACCCAAGTGCCTATAAAAGAAGCCTTGACAGCTATCCAGAACAAACACAACCCCCCTAAACACATCTTGGACCTGACCAACCACTGCCTAACCAACACATACTTCATCCATAATGGACAAAGATACAAACAGATAGAAGGAGCACCCCTCTCACCTGTCATCGCAAACTTATACATGGAACATTTTGAAACTAACGCGTTAGATAAATCTGAACACAAACCCAAACTCTGGCTTAGATATGTTGATGACACTTTCGTGATTTGGCCACACGGGAAAGAAAAACTGGACAACTCTCACACATCTCAACAGCCTACACCTCAAAATACAATTCACTATGGAAATAGAAGCAAACAACCAACTTCCCTTTCTGGACATCCTAATCTACAAAAAACCCAATGACTCCCTAGGACACACCATCTACTGGAAAAAACACACACCAACCGCTACTTAAACACACAATCCCATCACCACCCTGCACAGATCAATTCTGTAGCCAAGACCCTCATCTCCAGAACCAAACACCTAGCCGACAAAGACCACCTGAAAACTGAATTACACACCCTCACAAACGTATTAATCTCCAACGGATTCCAAAGAAAAACAATCACCAACCTAATCCAAAGGGAGACTCCCCCCCAAAACTGAGATACAGAACAGGACAATGGCATCGCCCTCCTCCCTTACATCAAAGGCACCACAGATAAAATCAGCAAAATTCTCCACAAATACAATATCAAGATAGCCTTCAACACTGACCAAAAAATAGCCAACATCTTAAGCAACCCCAAAGACTTTTGATTATATCATCTTTTGTTTTTAAAAAAATCTTTCTATCCTACCTGACTTCTAATCATGTCACCTAAATACAAAAAAAGAAGAGAAAGGCCAAAAAAATGATTTGACATTGAAATATTCTGCCACTGGAGTTTTTCAGACAAATGCTGGATAGCCATTTTTCTTGGAGGAGGGCAAGAATTCCACTAAAGGAGCTTTCTACAATTAAATTCAATCTATTTCTCTGAATGAATTAGGGGGAAGACATTTGGGATCCAATTTTTATTTGGCTAAGAAAATGAGATTATGCTGACATAGTGGGGAAATGAAAATTGAAGTTATAAAACTAGCATCAAAATATATTAAATATTCTTCCGGTTCCAGCGGCTACGGCGACGGGCAAGTCTTTGCCCGCTCCCGCTCTCCCGGTGGGCTTCCCCCGCTTCTGGGGGGGCACAGGATGCCCCGAAGAGGCGTCCTGCCGAGGGAGCGGCTCGCGGAGGGCCCTGGCATCGGCGGCGGCTGGTGGGGGCTTCTCCGCTTTGCTCTAGGCACCGGGGAGCAGTTTCGGAGGGCGCGCCTGCGTCTCGCTCCATGCCGATCGGGCAGCGCAAAATTGAAGGAAGCAGCGGCGGTATGGTGAGGTGCTTCCTTTCTCCATTCCTTCTCTGTTGAATTGATGGACTTTTCAGCAAGGTTATAAGTTAAACTTTCGGAGCTTCGTTGGAGGTGCGGTTAGAGGGGGGGATTTTCCCCCTCCTTGGACAAGCGGCTTGAAAAAATTCTGCTTTTGCCCCTAGGAGGAAGGAGGAGGGGGGAGAGCCAACTAATGATGCCTCACCCCTGTAAAAGTGATTTTCACTGGACTTAGTTTTATAATTTGTTGATGACCTGAGAACTTTGTGAACTTTTGAAACTTTATTATGCCTCTGAGCCTAAAGCTGGCAGGGCAAGATGGCACACTTCCGTTGTCTTCATGAACTGTGAAACCTGACTCCACCTTTAAAACTCAGGCTTCCGGTCTTTGTCTCCGTACTACCCAGAAGAATCTCTTGTGGATTGCTATTTCCTGAACCCTCTGGAGAGGAAACCTTTTCTTAATGCTAGATTGACCAAAGAAACTCTCACTTGTTTGGATTTTCTGCCTCCTGGACTCATCTGCCTGCTCTACTTCTCCAGCTGTCCAGTCTCTACACTGACTGACTTCTCTGTTTTATAAACTATGTCTCCAAAAAGACCACCACCTGGAAAACCTGGCTTTGCTACTTCTGCACCGACATCTGCAACATCCAGCCCTGCCACACAGTCAAAGATTACAGAAATGATGCAACCTAAGAGCACAGAGTTGGATTTGCTGCAAATGCTTCAACAACTCATACAGGGCCAGGAAGAAATTAAGAAACAATTAAACGAAATGAAGGAAGAAATTAAAGAGAATCAAGTCCAAATTTATAAGAACTCACAGAGACTGGACCTTGTGGAGGGTGGGGTGGCGGAGGCGAGGGGGGTGTGGAAGTTCTACAGAAGAGTAACAAAGAACTTGATATTCAACAAATGAAAACAGAGTTTGAGAGAATGTCCTTTTATCTTAGATTTCAAAATGTTATAGAAACAGATGGGGAAAATATAAGGGACATTATGACCAACATCTTAGCTGAATACATACACAAAGACAAACAACAGATGGAGTGGGAGATAGATTTGGCCTATAGAGTGAATTCAACATATGCCAGGACACACAATGTACCCAGGGAGGTTCATATTAAATTCCTTAGGAAAAGCACAAGAGACGCAATTCTGGGTGTACAAAGGGGGCAAACATTGACATACCACGATAGGGAGATAACCATCTTGAAGCAGATCCCCAAAAAAATTAGGGAGAAAAGGAAAAGCTATTCGCAATTGGCGAATAAATTATACCAGAAAGGGGTGTGGTTTAGATGGTTGATGCCTGAAGGGATGTTGATATTCTGGGAGGAGACAAGAATTAGAATTAATACACCCATAGAGGCTCAGGCCTTTATGGAAAAAAATAAAGCAAACCTAGAAAAAACAGAAGACTCTACAACGGTTATACAGGACACGGGAGGGGCCGGAGCTCTGCCAGCGGGGGGGGGGGGAAGGGGCAATACCAAGAAAGCTCAGATCACAAAAATGAATAAGAAAACCACATTGTTATAAACATACCGAAAGTAATAGTGAAATTATATTTAGAAAATATGTTATAATATATAAGTTGATTGAAAACTTTTATTTCTATATGCTGATTTTACATGATTATGTATTAATGTTTTATACCTAGATGTATACTATGAGTTTGGAGGGAGGGGGCGTCTGCCATACTTGCAACTGCCAAAATTTGTATATTATTCCACATACCCTTTTCCTAGTAAATGTTTTAAAAAAACCAATAAAATTTTCTGAAAAAAAAATATATTAAATATTATTTTCTTTGATTATAAAATCTCTTTCAAATCAAGCATGACTCTTGATGCTTACATATTAATTGGCAACAATATAGCCATAGTTTCCCATTGCCTTTTTCTAGAATATTTTTTAACCCACAAGAGGAATCCTGAAAAAAAGTATAAATGTGGAGTAAGCAGAACAACCAAAAGGTGTAATATTCAAATAGTACTTGACTTTAGGTTGGTTGGTTGATTGATTAATAGCTAGGAAAGCAGCTCTGACTTAGATCTTCTATTCCCAAAATGCCAAATTTTGTTTTCTGCATGAAAAGAATGGTTGGGGGCATTCTGTTACTAACTATAGAAAAAATTTTAAAAGGTAACTTGTTATGGTTGTCTAGGTTCCACTCCTTCTTGTTATTTATGGGCTATCCTCTTTATGCAATCCGTGAAATCAACATCAATAAATTCTGCAAGATTATTAGTGAATTTGCACTGGAGTATCGTACCACCAGGGAACGTGTTTTGCAACAGAAACAGAAGCGAGCCAACCATAGAGAAAGGAACAAAACCAGAGGGAAAATGATCACAGATGTAAGTTGAAAGTAAATCACGTGCAAAGATAAATGATTTTTTTGCTGGAAATTGTTGCTAACTTGATCTCTTAAAAAAATAGCAGTAGTAAGGAGAATTTTAGGATCAGAAAGTCAAAGAGATGTTGAGTATAATGTGTAGTTTTTTGTACTTTTACAAACAGAACAACAATTAGAATTGACAAATCCATTCTCTCTCTTTTTTTCTATAGACTGAATTTATTTTTTCATGTTACATTTGTTATGATAGTTATGATTTACAACTGTGATGGGCAGGCATCATTATAATTGTAAGTCGAGGGCTACCTGTATCCATGTTCACCTTCATCCTTGTCTCTTGTCCAGGAAAGCATACCTCTGCATAAACAAGTTATTATTCACAAATTATCATTGCCTACATGTTCTACCTGCATGAAAGGCAGATGATTGATCTACATTCACTTATTATAGTATATTGGAGAGCAACAATATGATTATTAATGTATTGTAGTGCAGAAAATGGCAGAAATTAAAATTACATTTCACGGACGTGGGTAAACGTATTTCAGACTAAGTACTTGCTGACATTTATACATTATACTTGACTTATGACTACAATTTGGCCAGAATTTCTGTTGCTAAGCAAGGCATTTGTTAAGTGAATTGTGTTCAGACATTTTTCTAACCATCTAATCAGGATTTTCTACCTTCTCAGAGCTGCAGATATCCTTTTTTTCTCAAGGTCTGACTCTCAAAGCACATTCACAGCATTGAGCCACCTAATTCAAAGCAAGCACAGTGGTTTTAAAACACTATGACAGAAAAAAGCAGAAACCGCAGACATAAAACATACAGAGTGGAGCTATTTTCAAATGCTAATAAAAAAGGTTTATTAAGGCCCATTGCATTTCAGGGATTTTTTTCCCTTTTCAACAGCTCTATAACAACAGAAATAATGTGAAAAGGGTATTAGAATGACTTGTAACATGCATATAATAGTACTTCTAAACTTGGCTAATTTTCATTGTATATATTCAAATAATTCAATAGAAGTCTAAAATAGAACAGTTTCAAGTTATATTCAAATAACACATCATTTACAAAAAGCATTCTTGTAAAGCGTATACAGTGTCCTGTCCTAAAATTTACATGGGTCAAACTATTACAGCTGTCAAGACCAGAATTTGTAACCCAAAGTTAAGTGTTTACATTAACACTTAAACTTAACATTTAAAACCACCAAACATATAAAAAAACATTGAATTCCACGTCCGAACATTGTACTTCAGATTTGTGCTTTTTAAACATTTTATTATATATATGTGAATATCACGCTGCTTATACAAAAGAGCCCAAACTTCCATCATGATAGCATAGCATTGCTTTTCTGATTTCTTTCTTAAATTCTCTAGCATAGACTTCTCGTAGGGATAGTATCAAAATCACAGGAAGTGATAGTACCTCTTTATAAAAGACTGGTAAGACCACACTTGAAATACAACATAATTTAAAGTTGGATCTTATTGTCAATTTTAATTCCCTTATAGAAAGGAATTGTGGTGCAGTAGTGCTATGACTGTTCAAACATGTAATTCTTGTTTAGACTCTGCTTGCTCAAAACTTGTTCTCCCGAAAAAAATATTACTTGTTGTTATTCATTGTCACAGCTTTTTTAATTTTCCTTTTCCAGATCAACATTAGTGAATTACTTTTTAGGCTGAAGTAACAGGCTAACATGAATATATATCATTTGCAGCTTTCTTCTGAGCAAGGCATATATTGAATATTTATTTATTCTCTGGTTATAAAAGCAGTACATATTTTATTATTTAAATAAATTAATATAATCTTGTAACACTTTTTTAAGTTTTTCAGCTAAAGTGAATGTAAACAATTTATAACTGTTATTAAAAGGGGGGGGGGGTCTGTAGTGCTTCGCAGTTTAGTCCTGTCCTTTGGTTTTCAACGAAATACAGACTTCTTTCCATAAATCAGGCATAGAATTTACTTTAAAAATAGATTTTTTCTAATTTTCAGGTGTTCCAACTATGGCTCCCATGTGTATAGCCTGTCCTTAGTCAGTGCCAGACTTCTTTTTATCTTTTTCTTTAAGGCCCATTTTTTGTGGTAGTGGATCTTTATCTTTGGGGAAATAATGCAGTTTGGATCCATATCTTTCTAGAACGCCTTGTGCTTTGGTATTGAATTGAATTTAAAATGTTGATTTCTAAAGATAAAGTCAATGCCTTCCACTTTATTCCAATGAAAGAGAATGTCATTTTGCTTTAAAAGATCTATCAGGAAGGAGTATTCTTTATCCCAAAGGTGCTTTTTCATGACCTGGATGACTCTACAGACTGAGTATTCTTTATATTTCCTTAGTGTTGTAATTTGGATTTCTATAAATATTTGCACTTCCTTCCCAAGGATCATAAATCTCTGTTGGTAATATTTCTGCATCTAGTTCTTTAGT
This sequence comes from Natrix helvetica, assembly GCF_964273705.1. Classification (NCBI taxonomy): domain Eukaryota; kingdom Metazoa; phylum Chordata; class Lepidosauria; order Squamata; family Natricidae; genus Natrix; species Natrix helvetica. The sequence continues at coordinate 61,183,143 of NC_138554.1, forward strand.
AGATTTTCTTACAAATGGAATCATGATGTCTCTTGGTAACTGTCTTCTAGTTACATATGAATTTAGTTGAATTTATTTTGTTCATTATGTTGTTAGTTTCCTTGGAGAAGTCTAATTTAAGAGATATAATTGTAACAGCAATTTCTATATGGTTAAACCTGGTAATTTATATTCTATATTTCATACTTTTATATATTGTGATGTTTTTTATTCTTTTTCAATTTACAGTAATTAGGCAGTTTATAAATCTAGTAACTAATACAAATAACATAAACACTAAGAAAGGACAAGAAGTAATGGAGAGAAGTTAATCAAAAGAAATCCAACCTAAAATTTAAGAAGAAACTTCCTGACAGAACAATTTACCAGTGGAACACCTGGCCTGCAGAAATTGTTGGTGCTCCACCACTGGAGGTTGTCAAGAAGAGACTGGACAGCTATTTGGAATAATACAGGGCTTCCTGCTTGAACAGGAGATTGGACTAGAAGATCTCCAAGGTCCCTTCAAACTCAGCTATTCTCAGCTATTCATCTTATTCTCAGATGACTGTTAAGTTTATGGAAACCCAAAATACTTTATAAATGTGACAACATTAATGTTTAATTAAAATCCTGAGTTTAGATTGGGAAATTCCTATTTTATGTCCATTTTCAATCAAAAACAATTTCTTGGTGATTTCAAGACAATTGTTTTACTCACAATTTAATTTACAAATTTGTTAGGAAATGCTTTGTTTGCAACTTTGAATTTCCAGAGAAAAGGTTTGACAGAATGCAGTGTGTTCCAGAAAAACTCAGAATGGCTGTTGGCCTCAATAATAATGAAGGCTGAAGGAAAGAAAATAACAAGTAGAATGGAAGGGAAAAAATTATTGACCTCCAGTATATTCTGTAGATACCTTTTTGCATATGTGGAATATGGTGGAGAATGTGATGATAAATTGCAGACAAGGTTCCAGTGTAATTTATTACTTTAACAACATCCCTACAATATAAAGTTGGGGGGGGGGTATTGTTCTGTGACATAATGAAAGATGCACATTCATACTTGATTTTTATACTACATATTTTATTCTATAATACAGAAGCAGCATCGTAGTTTACTTTTGATGCTGATATGTTGACATTATACCTTACCTAATGCTGCTTCCTATCCTCTGTTCTATTCCTTGTTCCACTGGTAGACAGATGAAGAAGATGACATTGAGGTATGGTTCTGACAAAGAGCATGTTCTGTTCAAAACTGATTGCTGTGAGAACTACTGATAACAAAGGCAGTTCCATGGGAATGCTTCATTATCATGCTTTGTGGCTGGAATTCTTATATCTGCAGTTCTGTATTTTCATAACTGGGAATAAGTTCTTTTAAATTTGATGAGATTTATTTCTGAATAGGAATTCATAGGATTGTACTAATAGACTACAATGTGCCTAATGCTTGATACAAGTAGTCCTTAACTTATAAACCATTCATTTAGTGATTATTCAAGTTACAATGGCACTGAAAAAAGTTTTCCACACATGTCCATTCCAACATTCCCATATTCACATCATCAAAATTTGGGCACTTGGCAACTGCTTCTTACTGTATATAATAGATAGAAATCTATTTATGACAACTGCACTGACGCAGGATCAAGTCATCACCATTTTAACCTTCCCAGCTGGCTTCCAATAAGCAAAGTCAATAGGGAAAGCCAGATTCAGTTAACAACCGCATGATTAACTAACAAACTGCAGTGATTAGCTTAACATCTATGGCAAAAAGGTCATAAAATGGAACAAAATTCATTTAACAACTCTCTGACTGTAATTGGCTATCTGAAAAAGCATAGCAAGTCTTAAGCATTATATATAGATTTATGCCCATTTGCCACAAAGATTGCTAATCCTAAATTTCACATTGCGATATAGAAATTGTGGCCATCAAATACTGTGTAGGCAGTCTGCATTTGGCCACTGCAGTCTGTTCTGGTGACATGTTTGCTAAGAAACTTAGTTGCTAGATGGATCGCATGAATGAAAGAACTGCTGTGAAACTCACTGGTTGCCACCACATCATTTGGATAAAAGTTTTGTGTGTAGCAATGCCAGGGATATTCTTATTATTGGGTGCTGAAATTTGAGTGCAAGTGCATACTTTAATCCGAATATGATTTATTACTATTTGTTCTCATTGTGTGCAAATGTTCAGTAACTAAGGTCGTTGCTAAACAAAGTCTAGTTATATTATTGGAAGAGGTTATTATGGCAATTCCAGAAGATAAACTAATTTCAATTCAATTTCAATTTATTAGCGCTTATAGACCGCCCCCTCTCCCGAAAGGGACTCGGGGCGGTGTACAGTCCATGTCAAAGAACAAAATTAAAACAGTTAAAATTACTACATGGGGAATTGCCATAACAACCTCTTCCAATAATATAACCAGACTTTGGGGAATATATATATACAAATATAAAATGGATGGATGGATAAGAGGAGGATAAAAGATGTGCAGGACTGTATTGCTAATAAATAATTAAAATAAACAGACATTAAGATCCCAATACCCAATAAAATTAAGACTATAGAATAATACCCTTAAAAACCAGTAAAATATAAATGCCAGGAGATAGGCGTTGAAATTATGCCAGGCCAGCCAGTCGAAACAGGTGAGTCTTTAGTTTTTGCCGGAAGGAGCGGAAGTCGGTGGTGGTTCTAATGTCGGGGGGGAGGTCATTCCAGAGGGTTGGGCCCATCACAGAGAAGGCCCTACTCCTTGGCGTCGCCCGCTGGCATTGCCTAGCGGACGGCACCAGGAGAAGCCCCTCTCTGTGAGAGCGAATTGGCCGCAGGGATGTATGTGGGAGGACGCGATCCCGCAGGTAACTGGGCCCTATGCCATGGAGCGCTTTAAAGATGGTGGTCAAAACCTTGAAACGCACCCGAAAGACCACAGGCAGCCAGTGCAACTCACGCAGGAGCGGTGTCACATGGGAGTACCTGGTACTCCCCATGACTGCCCGCACGGCTGCGTTCTGGACTAGCTGCAGTCTTCGGGCGCGTCCCAAGGGAAGCCCCATGTAGAGAGCGTTACAGTAGTCCAGGCGAGACGTCACCAGTGCATGAGTGACCGTGCGTAGGGCATCCCGGTCCAGGAGGGGGCGCAATTGGCGAACCTGGTGGAACGCCCCCCTTGCCACGGCTGCCACATGATCATCCATTGACAGCCGGGCATCTAGGAGGACGCCCAAATTGTGCGCCCGTTCCACAGGGGGCAGCTGCTCGCCCCCTATGGCCAGCGTTGGAATTAGCTGACTGAACCGAGGTGCCGGTAGCCACAGCCACTCAGTCTTGGAGGGGTTGAGTTTGAGTCTGTTGTCCCCCATCCAGACCCCGACGGCTTCCAAACACCGGGACATCACTTCGACAGCCTCACTGGGGTGGTTTGGGGTTGAAACATACACCTGAGTATCATCAGCGTAGAGGTTGTACTCAACCCCAAAACCACGGATTATCTCACCCAGCGGCTTCACATATGTGTTGAACAGGAGAGGTGAGAGGACCGACCCCTGTGGCACCCCACAAGTGAGTGACCTCAGGGTCGACCTCTGCCCCCCCGTCAACACACATTGCGACCGGTCGGAGAGGTAGGAGCCGAACCACCGTAAAACGGTGCCTCCGACTCCCATCCCCTCCAGCTGGCGCAATAGGATACCATGGTCAATGGTATCAAAAGCCGCTGAGAGATCTAATAGGACCAGGATAGAGGAGCAACCTCTATCTCTGGCCCTCCAGAGATCATCAACCAGCGCGACCAAGGCTGTCTCTGTGCTGTGTCCGGGTCAGAAGCCGGACTGGCGTGGGTCTAGATATTCGGATTCGTCAAGGTGTCGCGGAAATTGCTGCGCCACCACATTCTCGACAACCTTCGCTAAAAAAGGAAGGTTGGAGACTGGACAATAATTAGCCAGCTCCATTGGGTCCAGTGAAGGCCTCTTGAGTAAGGGCCTCACCACCGCCTCTTTCAAGGCAGTTGGTAAGGATCCCTCACCCAATGAAGCGTTCACCAGGCCCAGAAGCCAGCCTCGTGTCACCTCCCAGGATGCCAGTACCAGCCAGGAGGGACACGGGTCCATTAAACATGGTGGGCCGCAGCCATCCACGCAACCTGTCCAAATCCTCGGGGGCAACAGAGTCAAACTCCTCCCAGAGTGGTCTTACAAGACTCACTGTTGACGGCTCGTCCGGGCCACTGGAGGGGGCCCATCCGCTCCGGATCTGAGCGACTTTGTCCTGCAGATATTCTCCAAACTCCTCTGCTCTACCCTGCAAGGGCGCCACCCACGCCCCCTGTGATAGGAGAGAGCGGGTTACCCTAAACAGGGCGGCAGGGCGGTTATCCGCGGACGCAATAAGAGCGGCACAATATCTACGTTTGGCCGCTCTCAATGCCACAAGGTAGGTCTGTAAATAGGATCTTACCTGTGTTCGATCAGACTCGGAGCGTGAGGACCTCCACCTGCTCTCTAGACGTCTCCTATGGCGCTTCATCGCCCTCAGCTCCTCAGTGTACCAAGGGGCTCGGGCGGATCGCTGCCGCAGGAGAGGTCGCAAAGGCGCAACCCAGTCCAAGGCCCCAGCCACCGCCATATTCCAGGCGGCCACTAGGTCCTCCGACCGGGCGCGGGTCAGGGCTACAGGTAGCAGCCCAAGCTCCGTCTGGAACCTCTCCGGTTCCATCAGGTGCTTGGGGCGGTACCAGCTTGGACGAGCTGGCTCCGCCTCCTCACGGTGAGGGGTAGCGACAGGGAAGTCGAGCCGGAGACATGAGTGATCTGACCATGACAGGGGAGTGATAACTAGGTCCCCTATTCCCAGATCACTCGTCCACTGTTCAGATACAAAAACAAGGTCCAGTGTGTGACCACCCTCGTGTGTGGGGCCCTGAATTAGTTGGGTCAGGCCCATGGCTGTCATGGAAGCCATGAACTCCCGAGCCACCTCAGATGCTGCTCCCGTCGACGGCAGGTTGAAGTCCCCCATGACCATAAGCCTGGGGATCTCAACCGCCGTCTCTGAGATCAGCTCGAGGAGCTCGGGCAGGGCCGCTGATGTATAGCGAGGAGCCAAGTATACAATCAGCAGGCCCAACTGCCTCCCTGGGCCCCATTTAACACCTAGGGACTCACAACCGGGTATCTGAGGGACAGTGAACTCTCTCGGTTCTAGACTCTCCCGAATAACTACCGCCACCCCACCACCCTTACCCAGGGCCCGGGGCTGATGGAATGCACGGAAACCCAGTGGGCACATTTCCACGAGGGGTAAGCCACCCTCGTGGCCCAACCAGGTCTCCGTTATCCCTGCAAGGTCCAGCTCCCCCTCGGAGATCAACTCACTAATGAGGGGGGGCCTTGTTGGTTACGGACCTTGCGTTGCACAGCATCAGCATGCCCTGACCCTGTAGTTCCTGACCACCCAGTCTGCGGGGGTTGGTACAAACGACCGGGCGTAGCCAACAGCCACGGTCTCCCAACCGACCTCGTGATTTTCTCCTGTCCTCGCATCCCCCCCTCCCCACGACCGATGTAATAAAACAACCCTCTACTGGAATAGCTTGTTCCCTCTCCCCCCCCACCCCGCTCGCTCCCCTCCTTGACTCACCTGTTCGACTGGTGCTGGCTTCTCTCCCGGCCTGGTTAACCCACCCCCCTCCCTGGAACCCCCTAAGAACAGTGTAAAACATTTCGATAAAAAGCCCCTCAGCTTCTGTTTCTTCCACCTCTCGGGATTCGCAAACCCGTCATCAAGGCAGGCCCTTGAAAGCGCCAAGGGCCATACCTGCGAGAGCGGGGCCTCTCGCAGGCGGAGCAGGTCTAGCCTTGAGTAGATTGGTAAAATATTAAAACCCAATTGGGTAAGGTGCAGATGGTAATAGTTAATAGTTAATAGCTGGAGGCGAAGATGTTAAAGATGTTAAAGGGGAGCTGGGGGGGAACTGAAAAAGAAAAACTGGTAATATCAAATATCAAATACAGTTATCTTTTCCCTTCTTCCTATCATGTTTGTCAAGGGACATGTGACTAAAAGGGAAACACTCTGTAAAGAATACAACAAAATAAGCAATTTTATACAATTGAAACACAAACACTAGAAAAAAGAAATGGAGTGCCAAAATTTATTTTACTGGAGATTTTTAACATTGTGAGGGAATTCATCAGGTTGTACATCTTATCTTTGCATTATTTTATGTTCCATCTTTAATTTCTTTCACTCAGCTTCTGGGCGATATAAGTAATTCTAAAAGGTCTCTGCATCATGTGGAAATATATTATTTACTCATTTCCATTTGAGTAAGAACAGAAATGCTTTGTGATGACTGCTTTGGTAGCTCTGAATGAGTCATTTCTCTGGGCTTGTATTCTGCCGATTTAGGGTCTGAAAACAAGGTAGACTTTTACAAAGGTAGCATTTTTTTTCTTAGATATGTTTCAGATTAGCAATTATTTCCATTTCTTATAGGAATTTTTAATGTTTTAAATTTGCAATCAATATTGCAAATAACCTCTAAACAATGTTCACCATTATACTTTGCTTAAATCACTTTAAGTGGTTGTCCAAGATCCCTCTTGCATTTACTGCCAAGTTCCACCTAATCTATAGCTGTACGTTTAGTTTTTGTTGCCTAAATGTAGGACCTTAACTTTTCTCTGCCCTGAATTTCATTTTGCTAGATAGGTTCCAGTGTTCCATCTGGATCTTAAACCTATCTGTTGGATATTCCTGCCAACTTGGTGTTGTCTGAAAATTTGATGAGTTCGCCTTCTATTCTCTCATATAAATCATTTAAGAAGATATTGAAGAGTACTGGGATTAAGAAGGAACTTTGGGGTACCCTACTGCTTACTTCCCTTTATGTAGTTGTAGTTCGATTAAGAACTACACATTGAGTGCAATTTGCCAGCCAGGTATAAATCTATTTGGTGGTAATGCTGTCTATTCCACATGTTTTCCACTTACCAAGAAGGTTTACTTTGTCAAATGCCTTATTGAAATCCATGTATAGTATGTCTACAACATTTCAATGATCCATTTATTTAGTCATTTTTTCAAAGAATGAAATAAGATTTGTTAGGTTTTTGACAAACCATGTTGGCTTCTAGTTATAACTTTGCTTGCTTCTAAGTATTTGCAGATCTGTTGCTTTGTGGGGGAGGGGCAGGATCTCCCCAGGTATTAATGTCAGGCTGATTGGTCTGTAGTTTCCTGAATTAGGTTTTTTTTCCCCTTTTTTGAGGATGGGAACCACATCAGCTCTTTTCCAGTTCTCTGGTGCTCAGGATCTTTGAAAGATATGGTTCAATGGTTCTGAGATCATGTTTCCCAGCTCCTTCAGAACTCTAGGGTATAATCCATCAGATCCTGTGATTTAAACTCAATCAGAATGGAGCTGAAAAAAAATCTTTGTCTTTTGATCCAACCCCCTACTCAAGCAGGAGATCCTATGCCATTTTAGACAGGTAGATGTCTAGTTTGTAGAGATTCTCAGTCATCCAGGTCATGGTTGTCCCAAAGGTGTTCTTTTCAGGAGACTTTCTTGCTGTTTCTTTTCAAGACATTTTCCTTCTCATCCAAAAAGCTTCTTCAGCTCTGACTGGATAGTGGAGAATGGAAGAATTTATATTCCAGACAGCTGGTAATTCGTATCCTTTTGGAGCGGGGGTCGTTGAAGCACTTGGAGGTTTATCTGTGCATTCTGGGTCACCTGAGTAGTGCTCCCATAGTGTTATAGGCATTTGAGTCCTTTATGACTGACCCTGGGTATGCTTCCTATATCTCCTACTTTATATCTGAATTTTCCTTCCTTTCCATCACTCCCCCTCGTTATTTCAACAAAAATATTTTTCAACTTATAGGCTCCGAATAAAAAAATAGATAAAAGATTTAGGATTTAACAACAGTCATAACTCAACCTTTGAAATTTAATTTCGTTATTGGCTTTACCTGTTAACTTTTTTTACACTAAATAGATGTTAAATCAATTTAGTTAGGCAAATAGAGCTGTACAAGTTCATAAATTATAGACCTGTTTTTAAGGGGGGGGAATTATTATTATTGGGGGATAATATATACATGTGCATTTTAGGCACCTTTTGTCTTGTTTAGTTTTTGCTTTGTTATTGTTTCCCTTTTTTCTGTTGGAGTTTGTATTTGAAGAAATAAAATTTTAAAAATACATTTCTAGAAATTCAGCATGAATAAAATCTACCAAGGATTGAGTTCTTTTTTTAATTGATCTAGAACTGAAGAATTAAATCTTAAAATGATTCGGTTTTTTTCCCCTTTTTTCACAGTCTGGAAAATTCTCTAGTAGCTCCCCGACACCTCACAATCAATTGCAAGGGCTCCAGGATACCGAAGACGCTGTAGAACATGAGAACATGAAAGCTGTTCTCAAGATATCATCTCCAACTGGAGAGAACATTGCATTAGGAATCCGCACTCGATCTAGGGCCAATCAAGGTGAACAGTTTGGATTTATGTGAGGAATTGTGATTCACTCTGTTTTTTTTATTATACTTTGACACACAATCAAAGGCTTAGGCTGGATTTGGCAGTCCTCTCCAACTGTCAATTTCTTCCCAAGGATCTGAGATAGGCAGATGTGGCTGTTTGATAGTGCTACAGATATCATCACAGGATATAAGCTATTCTGAGTAAAAGCTGCCTTTTTGCAGTTGACTGATGACAGTTTTGTCAACATCTATTGTGTTCAAATGATGTTCCAATTGTTTTGGGATTGCAACCAAAGTGCCTATCTTAATATTGGTACAATCTTTGCTTTCTTTTCCCATTGTCATTCTATTTCTATTTGCAGGTCATTGTATTTTAGTGATTTTTTTTCCAGTTCTTTCTCTTCTTTTCTATGTATCCAGGCACTGCCACATTCACTAAGCAGACTCTTTCTTATCAACAATTGTTTAATCTGGTACGTTATGTGGCAGGTATCTATTGGCTTGAATTCTGAAATCCCAAAGGACTTTAGTGTTTTCATTTTTTATTGCTATCTGTATTTTGTATCGTCGCCAGTTCTTGCTTGCAGACAAACGATATTGCTTGCAATTTTCCAATGCATCTTTTTGCTACTTTAACATGCCATTGTTTGTAAATAGTCAGCGTGATCTTCCTGCAGCAGCTAATCAGGTGGTCCATTGTTTCTTCAGCTTCTTTGCAGAAGTAGCACTTGCTGTCTGCTGCTGTTGTTAGCTACTTTGCCTGCTATTTTTTAATTTGCTAGCCATGTAATCTTTTGACTTTCCATGCCTCCTTTCTGTTTATCATTTATTCTTTCTTATAGGCTAGTTTGGTCTCTCCAGTACTCAGTAGACCTTCCTGATATACTACCCTCAGTGCATCTTGTTCAATATACTTCGGATAGTCTTTCAATATACTTTTTATTTATTTCTATTTGAAACATTCCATGCCTACCTATTTTCCTTGATAAATAGAGTCTGTCAACATGACTGCATGGATGAAGGGCATGATTCATTGTCATTATTTTTCTTTATATGCAGAACATTTACCAAGCTTGAATACACGCCACTATTCTAGCTGTGTATCCAATGATTGAAATTGCCTAGGTATTAATTGCCTTGACAGTATTGCTTCCACTGAGTTTGGACTTTAAGGTCTTTGCTCTCTTGATGCATTTGTTTGTAAACTTTTTCTGGACTTCAGTATTCTTGATGTTGTCAGCTTGAAGGATGCCCAGTTATTTGTAATATTGTCTTCACTCAGACTTTTAATGTTATTTCCATAGGGCATCTTGATTCCTTGTTTTCACTATTTTCCCCCATTAGATGGTAAACATTGCACATTTGTCGAGGTAAAATTCTATTGCACTATTTTGGATGTATATACAGCAGAGATTTTATTGTGTTTTTCCATAAAGCTTCAGTTCATTCGTAAAATAGCTGGGATAGCCAGGTTTTTAATATTTGATAACAATAGCTTTAGATATTTATTGGTTATTTCTTCTGCTTCTGCTTCTGCCATATCCATCATCGGACGTTGGCAATCCAATTTTTTAAAATGGTTATTTAATTATTCAGTATTAGACAAGGAATAAGTGCAACCACAAACAATAGTGGTGATACTGAATCAACTTGAAAGATTCATCTCTTGATATTAATTTCTCCCAACCTATTACAATTGACTTGAATTGTGCATCAATTTATGCACAAAGGTTCTAATGTTTCTACTGACTCCTATTATTTTTAGACGCCTGATTATCCATCATTTGGCAGGAATTCAAATGCTTTCCTATAATCAATCCATGCTACATTGAGTTGGTCTTCCTTCTATTCCAGTTTTCCAGACTGATTTTGTCAATTAGAAGTTGATCTTTAATTTCTCTACTGTTTGGGCAGTTTTCTTTCTGTTCAGATTTTCAATTAGATGCTTCCATTCCAGTTAGCAATTTGAAAGTTGTTGGTAGGCAAGTAATTGGCCTATAGTTGCCTTATGATCCCCCCTTTGCTAGATCCTTCATTATCAAGTATTTGGTTGCTTGGGCTTTTGTGTGATACAAAAATTGATGTTTGATGTTTGATAGCTATGACTTGACTTAGTCAATATTAATCTCTTCCAAAACATTGATCACAACCATATCTTCCATGCTGCCATTGATTTCTACACAAAGTTTCTGATGTTTCTACTGATTCCTATTATTTCTAAGCACTTGATTAACCAGTCATGGGGCAGGTACATTGTTGTTACACTAAAGTTGGTCTACCTTCTCCTGGTTATAAAGTATGACAAAATAATCCAAACTTTGATTTCCCCATGTATGAGATTGATCAAAATTCTGTTGTCAAGATATCTGATAGTAATAGCATTTAGACTTATATACCACCCCATAATTCTTTATAGCATCCTCTCAGCAGTTTACAATGTAAGCATTATTTGCATATTGCCCCCAACAATCTGGGTCTTCATTTTACCAGCTCGGAAGGATGGAAAACTAATAAACAGTGGAGTTCTGTTAGGATAAAATTCTAGGCTGTGGTAGAGTTTGCCTGCAGTTTAACCACTGCACCACCAATTACCATTTGATAGTGGTGTTTCTGACAAACCTGGAAGTAATCTACCTTTCTCACTGATTTGCAATTTCTTAAAAGGCACAGAATATGACTTATGGTCCCCACAGAATGACTAACTAATATACTCAGCCATGTTGAATATAATTTCATTAACTATTTTGGCTTGTACTTTCCAGGCAATGCAGGTTCATGGAACCCTAGCAATGATGATTTGACTAATGCTACAGACAATGCAGCAGATGAGATAATGGATCGTATTGTCAAGTCTGCCACACAAGTACCAAGTCAGCGTGTAGTACCCAAAGAAAGAAAGCGATCAAGAGCAAACAGGAAGTCAAGTAAGCTAAACTAGTATTCGTTATCTATAAACAAAACAAAATAACAGACGTTTGGATTCTTCTCCCATCTACAAAATATGCACGTATATAATTTGGTTGAGTAAAAGAAAACTTGCCTCCTATGTCAGAACAATATCTCCTAGACCTAGTGTTTCTCCTTTCTCCTTTAGTCAGTGTCAGAGAAGAGAAACTTTTGTTTGTTAGCTTTATATCTCCTCTAAAAGCCAAGGTGGCTTACATAAGGAGCTCCTTTTATATTTTTTTCCTATAGCAACTCTCAGAGGGAGGTTGGGTTAAGGATGAGTGTCTGTTTCAAAATTAATGAAAAAGGATAAACTCTCAGTATAACTTCTTAACTACCACATCTTGCTGCATCTCTTGCACAAAGAAATGCATCAACAGAGCAATCACTTGTTTCCTACAATTCATCTCCCCTTTGGGTTTGTGCCCAGCACTTCCAAATGTGGGGTTTCCTTGAAGTTTCATGTTTCTGTCTGCAAGTTGCCAGTTCCCTTTGTTCCTGGGCTTGAGGTGAAGCAGGTCTTGCCCAGGCCTTCACCTCTCTTCTCTCAGGAAAGTCTCCAGATGACATCTTGCTTTTCATCTCCATCTGAGACCAGGAACCAGCCTCTGCACAGTCCAACAACCCAGCATACTCATACTCACCATGTCTCTCTCTAGCCACCAACTTCCTGCTGTCTTTCCAAAAGCACTTCTGTCTTTATGCCTCATAGCAGCACAGTCTCAATGTGGCAACATCTCCCCATTGTCTTTTGTATCTCTTTGTCCTCTCCTTTTATGGATCAAACTGGCAGCATATCTCCCTGGAGTTTGTTACCCAGGGCTTTAGTATCTAACACCTATACCCAGAAGTTGACCAGTGGGAATGCTCCCTACGTATGCCCTACAGCAATCATGGCTAGCAGCTGGGACAGCTGATCAGCCTTCATAACAACACAGCTGCATGGCAAGCCCACACCTACGTTCCTTCTTCCTTTTTCTCCCTCATTGCGCTGACTCACACAAGCACAATAGCAGCCAGCCTGGCCACAAAACCATATAGCACATCAGTTTTTACTCATTTGGATTACTACAGCTCAGTTGTTACAGATTGATAATAGATATTTATTTATTTTTATTAATTTATATGCTGCCCATCTCACTACTGAATTTTTTCAGGTTTTTTTTTTAATACATGGCAACTACCTACACCAACTATTTTGCGGTGCGTAATGTCCATTATTCAGGGAGACTTGGGTGGATTATCATTATTATTTTGAAAGAAGTGCTGGTAATCTCTCTTTAAGTAATAATCTGACAGTCCTCATCTCAGTAAGCTCATGGACAGTAACAGCAATTCTAAAAGCACTACAGTGTACTTTGGTTGTGACCTGTCAGACTACAAATCTGTATGATGTACGCCAGGAGTGTCAAACTCAAAGCGTGCTTAAATCTAGCCCATGAGGCTGGCCTGGAAATACCAAAGGACTGGCCTGTAGTACATCTACCAGTGAAAACTGACGACGAGGGGGCCACGTGTGGTTCCCTGCAGCCTGTTTTTTTACCTCCAAGGCCTCCTGCAGCACTCTGCCTGCTGAAAACAGGCCATGCAGAGGCCCGTTTTCAACCGGCAGAATACTACAGGAGGACTGGATTGGACTGGATTACAATTATGTGACCTTAAGTAAGTGCCTGATCTGGATAGAAAGCAAGCAACATCCTATGCTAATACTACAGTTTAATGCCAGATTTTACATACTGTAGGTCCATTTAATCTACAATCAACAATCTATAATTGACAGCCATTTCTATTTATTATCCTGGAAATTTACCTCAGCTGTTAGATCTTGTATTATTATGTTATTTATGCTACTGTATTTTTATTATTAGTTCAGTAATAAAAATACAATAGTATTAATAGCTTTTCTACCTGGAAAAGCAATTTACTATTAAACAATGGGGTATAAATTTAGAAATAAAAAGTTTAGTTGAATATGAAGAATAAGTAATAACTGTTTGCCAGTAATATCTGGTAGAGGAGCCTGCGTCAAATGCCCACTATGGCTATGCCCATCCCGGCCATGCTCACCATGGTCATGCCCACCACCCCTGGCCACAGATACACACCCGAGGTCAAATACAACCCTGATGTGGCCCTCAAAGAAATTGAGTTTGACACCCCTGGTCTAAGCTATTGTTTCATATCTATTTAAAGGGGGGGGGGGATTAGTGAGTTACATTTTTCATGGGAGCATATTTTTTAAAATTCTTTTTCAAAATAGTATTCTCCACATACTGCACAATCTGAAGTATTCCAGAACTAAGCTTCCTACTTTTAATGGAAGTTATGCAAGTTATTTATATGTTCACACCAGTGGTGGGTTTCAATTTTTTTTTCTACCTGCTATGTGGGCATGGCTTATTTTGTAGGCATGGCTTGGTGGTCATTTGACTGGGTGGGCATGGGTAATTTAGCCATCCATTTTGCCAATTTAGAAGTTTATTAAACAATACACAGCAGCCACCTTTTCTATTGTTTTTAATACTGCATAAAGTTTTTGCTCTAGGTTTTTATTTAATAAGGGGGAGTGGTTGGCAATGGCTGGGGATTTCTGGGAATTTCTCCTCTGTGTTAGAGGCACCAAAATAATCAAGATGATATAAGGTCTCCTGCTGGAGCAGTAGATGACCTCTGAGGTCCCTTCCAGCCCTGGATTGTTGTGCTGTTTCAAAGCATCCTCTGAAGCTGCATCTAGTGCCAGGTTTGTGGTCCTTCCTTTTTCTCTCCCTCCTTCCCTCTCTATAGCCATCCATCTCATTCACTTTCCCTTCCCTCTTTATCCCTTCCCTTCCTCTTTCTTTTTCTTTCTCCCTTCCCTTCCCTCTTTCTCCCTTCCCTCCCTCCCTCTTTCTTTCTTTTCTTCCTTCCTTCCTTCCTTCCTGTGAACAACCCCATAAGGTCTTTGGTAGGAGGAAGAAAAGCCAGATGTTTTGAAACTGAGAAAATCATCTGGCATTTTTAGAGCTCCATTATTGATTAGCCTAGCCTGAGCAAGGATAGCTAGCAGCACTTTCAATAAGCTCTCAACTTAAGCTCGGTGTACTTGGGGATCCCCAAACGGTGAGGATTTTTCTTTCTTTCTCCCTTGAAGGCCCCCCGCAGCCCATTTTTGCTCCCAGGGGGCAGCAGAGAGGCTTGGTAGGCACCCCCCGTGACCTGTTTTGGGCGTAACAGGCCTCCCTGAAGCCCCCTGGGAGCCATAATGAGGCCATGGGGACTCCTAGAAGGTGTCAAGCTTGGGGGGCAGGTGTAGCAAGCTCCAGGGAGGGGGGCTAGCATGACTTATCTGTAGGCAGGAAGAGGCAGCTCAGTTGGGGCACAGGGCAGGTACTATGTGGGAACTGGGAAGGCAGCTTAGGCAGGCAAGCCACCCGGGAGGTGAGAAGTGACTGGGTAGGGTGGGTGCGCAGGGCGAGCGGCCAGGAACCAGTTTGGGGGCATGGCCGACCTGCCATCTCTACCAGTTCAATGACTCAGGCCCAATTTCCACTACCAGTTTGCCCGAACCAGTAGGAACCCACCTCTGGTTCATATGATATAAAGCACAAGGGGAGTGTATGTAGAAGGTGTATTATGTATTTATGTCCATCTCACATGCACACACATATCATTATTATCATCATCATCATCATCATATAAAACTCCTGAGGAGTCTCCTCGGTCTTGAGAAGACTGCACTTCCCTATTCAAGACTACATGCAAACTGGAGGATCATTTTCAACTCCCAGCTCCTGCTTGAAGAATGAATAGCAGCTGTGGCCAAGAGGCCTTTTGCAAGCCTTTTAAAACAATCACTCATCCCTTGTCAACTTAGGAGTGAACTATTGCAATGCCCTGTGCATGACACTGTCCTTGAAGACCACCAAAAGCTGCAGCTAGTCCAGAAATGGTGTAGAAAGTAATGGGCATGCCACAATACGTCCATCCGATGATGACACTGCTGTGTGAGCTGCACTGGTTGCCAGTGAACTTTTAGATGTAATTCATGGTGTACCTATAAAGTCCTTCATGGTATAGGACCTGGCTATCTAAGGATCAGTCTTTCCCTGATAATCATTACCATTTGTCTTATTTTAATTACTAGGCCCAGTCACCATTGGTGAGATAGGCAGCATATAAATGTAATAAATATTTTTTTTAAAAAAAGCTTAGTATTGGACTAAAAAGTTAAGTTCTACCAGAAATTAAGAAATAATTGTTAATAAAGTATAAAGCTATCATAAATAGTATTCTGTCTGCTATGCAATGGCTTGATTTCACATATATTTGTATGTTCCATGAACCAGTTATTCTATTCAAAAAAGTAATCCTTTGTCTTTATACAATTGGGGAAAAAAGTACTTGCTTTTCATTTGTGGTAATATTGTCACAGTCATACATATTCATATCTGCAAATGAGAGAAAGCAAGAATAATACTTCTGAGTGCACCCTTATAAGATTATATAGCTTGTGTTTTAGAACATTCATACTATCTTTTTCTTTCTGTTTCTGATTACACAGTAAGGAGGACATTGAAGAGTGGATTGTCTCCAGAAGAAGCTAAAGCTTTGGGTCTGATGGGCACTTCAGAGATGCAAGTGTGATGACAGCAATTAAGTCTGCTAAAAGAAACATCTTCCTCTTTTCTTCATGCACACATGCCATCAACAATCTTCAAATTCAATACCCCTCTGCCAGTTTCAGCTGCTATTTGTTTTATCCCACTGCTGCATGACACTGAATCAAATAATAAACTTAAATTAGTAAACTAACCCTGTAACTCACTATTACAAAAATAAATTACAGGAGCAGAAGATCAATTCAACATTGTCTCACATTCATTCTGTTATACTGCATTTAAGAGAGTTGCCCTTGGGCCATCTTGTATTGTGCAAAAGGTGTTAATGCTAATTTTCTTGCAATCAGTTGCAGTAATTGTAAAGTACCAGTTTATCAATTCTTTAAACATTTTTTTAAAAGTTCTTACTATCGTAAGGCAGGGAAATGTCGGTCAAGCATAAATATGAAAGACAAGTTAAATTATATCAGAATAGTTTTAAACAAAATACTATTTCCTAATTTCATCTAGTATCATTTGCAGTTTTTCCTGAGATTTTTTCTGGACTGTAAAAAAAAATTTAATGAATATGTTGACAATAATTTGGACAAAGAATAACTGTTTTGGATGCTATTAAACCAGTCATAAGGGATTACTTTATACAATATAACCATTTAGAAAAAAATACTATTTTCTATACAGAATTAGATAGGAAAATAAGGCTCACATTGGGGCCCATTAGGCTGCTGTTTTCATTCAATTTAAAATATTTAAATTATCAGTTTAATTAGATTTTACTAATATTTGCCTTTCTCTCACAAACCTTGAAGAAACAATAAGGAAAACAATTGTTTTAAATATAAAATTTGTTCCGAATCAACTATTCAATGGGTTGGTAACCCTTGTTATTATTCTGGATCATTCACCAACAACCTTTATATAGAAAGTCTAGAATGTTCAATCTTAAAAAATCTTTAAAAAACACAGAACCTAATATCTTTTAGGCATGAAATCTCTGACCTAATCAGCATCTCCAACAAGCTAGTTATGAAAATAAAACACTTGTTAAATCATGCACTGAAAGCTTTGCAATAAAAACTAGGTAAGCACAGTGCAAAACAAGTGGATCCCACACTAAGCAGTACAAGCAGAAAGAATAATAATCTGTATTTATTTATTTCTAATGATGTCTATTACTTGACTGATTTTATTCTACAATTTATTTGGACTTATAGGGATGTTATATGGATTTATAAAAGCTTCCACTGGGCTACAGAATTACATTTTATTCCTCCTAATGCCCTACTCTTTAATGATTCGACAGTGACCTGTAAGTATTTTGTTAATAAACCTCATTGCTGTGCTTTCAACTAGAAAGAAGGAATTATTACTACAATGAATAATATTGATCGTTTTTCTCATTTAACTTTTTTATGTGTTTCAAAAGGACTAAACTAAATGTTGGTATTGATTTTCTAAAATCAATATCAACCATCAGAAACATTTTTTGTCGCTCGTATCAGGGTTTTGTAGTGATAAGAGCAACAAAATAATTCAGGAAAGGTACTTCAGAGCATAAAGTATCATTGAAGCAAACCTAGTGGCTGTTTTAAAGCACTGCAGGGAAGCCTAAGCTTCTATGTTTCCACATACTCCTAGCATGTTTTTGGAATTAAATCCAAAGCACTGGATAATCAAAAAGCAATAAATATTTCTAAATTTTCAGAATAAGGTGAGAAAGAATATATAATTCTATAAAAGAATATTTAAATTAAATTAATAAAAACACTTATCAATGGGATCACATGATCTGATTCTTAGTGCAATAATAGAGCTTTTATGAATTCCAGTACCCTCCTAATGACAGAAAAAGTATTTGTGTTTCTTCATCTCTTTACTGGTGAGACTTTCATCCTATTGCCAAGTCTTTCTGCCCCATCTTCTTTTCAAACTTTCTGACACTTTACTTTTTGTACTTTGGAAGGAACCAGCTTGACTTGGAAGGAGGAGCAGGTGACTTTCTTTCCAAGACTGGAGTCACATTTCTCACTTTTGCAGAAAAATATCCAATGAATCTTATTTCTTAATGGATTGTTGGCTACCAAAAAACACAATTATGTTTGTCTATAACTTCTCCAAATAAACATATAGAGTAATTTTTTGAAAAGTTAATCACGGTATTAAGAATGACTTTAGAAGTAAACAAATTCCCATTCTAAATTGTTGCATTGATATATCTATATATTGTTTATACTACAATACATTTTGTGAATCATTTTTCAATCTTATTCCAAATGCATCTTGTAAAAATTCATTTCTGTAAGAAACACTTCTAAGCACTTGCTTATTGAAATCATGATTATGATTGTGTTTTGATATACAAATGATATGTTTTGTTTCCTAAAACCATTAAGTTTCTAAATAAGTTTTTGTTAACATTTACAATGGTATGACAATAATTCAAACAGCTGTTTCAGTTTATATGACTCCTAATAACCAGAAAACATTAGATCAGAGTTCCCCAACCTTTCTGGGTTGGCAGCCCAGAGCAGAGGGAGGGGGAAAGGGGATGATTTTGTGGGAGCGTCAAGTTCCTGTGTGTACCCGTATTCAAGTACCCATGACATTCGCGGTGATGGTTACACGAGTGGAGCAGCAAGCACCCACAATGAGGCTAAGGGGAGTGAGGCCACGAGCGTCCACAACAAGGCTTGCATGAATGGAGCCACAAGCACCTATGACAAGTCTTGTGCAAGTGGGGCTGTGTGCATGCATGGAGGTGCACACAACTCACATAGCCTGCTGGCAATTAGGCCATGGCCCAGTAATGGGCTGCAGCCCACAGGCTGGAAACCCCTGCACTCAATGACATTGAAGAATTACAGATAATCTTCGTATTTCTTTGTTGCTATCTCGGGATCATGTGCATTTTCATAACTCAGATATGATAGTTTTTTCTAATGAAGTACTACTGTACATGAGCTTTGTCTTTGAGAATCTCGTGAGCCAACTTATTTGGAGCCTGGTTTTGAAGCTTACCATGAGAAAACCAATCTACATCTGGTATAGATTAACTTCACTGGACTCTGGTCATAATCTCCCATGTAATTTTTCTGTTGGATTATTCCTTTGCTGCTTATGATTGACAAAACTTTGAAATATTCCTAATGACAAACGGTCACAATTTTTGTTACCTCCCTTTTTCTCCCCTCCCCAAAGGGCACCAACTAAAATTCCTGTATCAGTAAATATTTTCCAAGCTGCAGTAAGCTTTTGTTAGTGGAATGAAGGTCAAACGACCTTCTCACCTGCAGTCATTTAAATGACTGCAGGTGAGAAAAAAGAAAAGGGAAAATTTATGAAAATTAAGAGTGGAAATTCTGTTTCAGGTAGCTGAGGACTGACTCTCTAAATTTATGAAAAAGATAGCATACTAATCTTCCTAATTCCAAATGACAATCTTTCTTTTAGAATTGTTGCCTTTTACTATACTTTGTCCATAAGATTATGAAAGGAAAATTAGTGAGATATGACATGAGGTACACAAATGTCTGTTAACTCCCTTTCATAAAATATTTAGGGAAGTGGTATCATCTTATCCTCTTCCAAGGCATATTTGGAAGCAGCTTTTAAAGCTGGGGAACCTGGTATTTCAATGAAAGATAGAAGGCATTTTTTAAAAAAACGAAAAACAAAAAAAATGAAAAACTTCAGCCATTTGATAAGATAAAATAAACAGCAGTACTCTCATTTCACAAAAATTTAGCCCAATATTGCAAGAGGAAAATATTCTGAGAAAAAGGGTGGGGTTTTTTTAGTTTGTCTTTAATGTATTCAGTAAACTCCAATGCGTATTGTTTGCTTATTTTAGAATGTTTCTCTAAAGGAACTATTCATCTATATGCTGGAACTATTTTTTTATGAGACAGATTAGAATTAATTAACTGTTATTTTAAAAAAGGGTAAATATATCTAGACTTTTAATATAAATTGGTCCAAATAATATCTATTTTCATCTATGTTGAAAGATAATTGTCAGTGTTACAATATAACTACTAGCTGTCCACTGAAATACTAAAAGAAATTCCGTACTATAAAATGCTAAGGCTATGATTTGTTGTTGTTTTGTAGATTTTTAAGAACCAAATCCCTTTAATCAATCATTTTCAAACACATACACACACATATATGCATACATATGTAGACATATTTACATACATTCATATATAGATAGATGACATAGATAGATACATATATATGAACAATTCATGATACACAAAAGGAAAATTTACACAAATAATTTATATATATGTAAAATGTGTGTGTGTGTAAAATTACAGCTGTATCCCATGTTGAATTGACTTTTGATATTGGCCAAGCTCATCCAAACATTTAAACGTAAAATATTCTAGATGTTTATATAATGAGAGAATAGTTTTCTCTATTGAACTCAGACTCATTTTCATGCACTCCTGAAGCCTGAGCTCAATAGTTCAATCAACCTTTTTCCAGGAACTTGTGTATACAGTTAAAGTTTTAATGAGCTTTTTTTGGGGGGGGGGAATATTGTATTGAAATCTGCATTAACAAAAATAAGTTTAAAAGATTCAATAAATGTAAACCAAGAAATTTATGTTTTGTTTAGAAGTGGTAAATATTTTTGGCCCTTAAAAAACAAAAACAAATCTTTGCTTGTGTACTGGGCATGAACATGAATAAATGTCTCTTTTTTTCACACATGGTTCAGTCTCTGTTATCTGAAAAATCTAGTGTTAATGGTTATACATAGCTGCATTAAAGCTATGGTATCTGGGAAATAGTGAAATGCAAACAAATCCAGGTTGAAGGCACTGTGCTGCTCATAGTTGTCCATATTTTTTTTATTGGTGCAGAACTTTGACCTATTAAAATTTTTAAAATTATAACAAAATATGTTAAAGGAGTCTTTATTAACTTCAGTTAACTCTTAAATCAGTTCCCTTTTTATTAACCCTTGATGTGATTTTGAAATTACTTATTTTTAACTATAATTTCTGATTCAATATTAAAGGGTTACCAATCTTCTCCCTTTCTCACAATCTTAGCACAGTGAGTACCATCCTTGGTCAAGAATTCAAATACCACTTTAAGGATGTAATTGAAACTGCCCTGTAATTATTGAAAAAGGACATGAGAAATACAAACACTGCAGTCCTTACATGAACTGTCACTGAGTTAAGTGAGACATATTTTTTAGTTAAAATTAAAAAGACAATTTTTAACTTTATTAGCAGTTGATATTAGTAATTATAGGAGTGGCCTAGTGGTGAAGACTCACCTGTCACTCAGAAGGTTGAGGATTCAATCGTAGAGTGCAAAGAAAAAATACTTGATACAAAATCCAGGTGGCATCAGGAAGGGCATCCATCGATTAAATACTCAGTTCCATCCAGTCATCACAATTTTACCCCAAATTAAGGAATTACAGGGTGGTAAAAAGGAAAGGTTTTTTTATTTTAGCCAAAATAGGGATTTATAAAACTTTCACTAAGTAATGTAGAAAACTAAGAATTTGAGTTAATCTATTCCATTTATTTGTATGCTTATACACCAGTGGAGTTAAATTTTGTTATTGTGCATAGATCTCATTTTTCACAGAATTCAGAACTGGGATTCCTTGTTGAATTATATAGGAAAATTCTGACTTACCCAATTTATGAAGGAAAACATTAAACAATGAAACCTGTACACAGTATAAAAAATTATTTCCACAGCATATATACTGTACTATGGATGTGGCTCCCTGAAATGTTTAAATTGATATGACATGAAATTATATTTAATCAGCTAGCAATGTATTACACTAATTTATGCAAATGTTGTATAAAATAATAAATGCAACTTTCATGCATAAAATGTTTTTTAATTATTTGTTGCAGCACAACAATCCACCATTAAACATGTGACTTGTTTTCTAAAATAAAACATTGTAATGTTGGATTATATTTCTCTGTAACGATTGTATTTTGATTTCTCACGTCTTATTTGTGAGCTGTGTATTTTTTTAAAAAAGTTTGTAAAGTAGAAAATGTTAACTACTGTAGTATAAAATGTATATGTTAATAATTATTTTTTCTCTTTGTGTAGTGTTGGGTGAAATAAGAATTTTACCCAGCAGTATTATTCTATGAACTTAAAGACCCAAAGATACATATTGAAAAGTATATTTAAAAAACAACAAAAATGCACAATGTCACAGATGCATGTACATCTCTCTAGGTAGGAATGAGTCATTGTTATTTTCATTATACGCTCAATCTTATTAACTAATTAATTCAATTAGCTTGGAAGTTAGTACATCACCAGACTTTTATTTAGTATTGTTCTACTAGATAAATAAGCCTCACTCTGAATGAGGTTTTCATATAAGAAGAATAGAGAATATGAAGAACTGATTTTCTTTTTCTGAATTTGTTGCATACGAGAGCACATTTAAAATATGTAGATATCGGTTCAGTTTGGGCACTATAAGTTTAATGCAAGTTTAACACATAATTGATCTCTGCTCTCAACACCTTACGACTTTTTTTTTTGTTTTTGTTGTTGTTGTTCCTGGGCTACTCAACCTTGGAATATTGATTATTGGCCACAGGCCATTATATCTAATGTAATTGACAATTAACATATATTTTACATTAAGTAGTTTACTAGTGCCATTTTTTCCCTTTTGGTTAGAAAGAGGCATCTTTGTTTTGATTACAATCCTAAATACACAAAAATGACTTAACATCTGACTGTTGTTTTTAAAATTCAATGTAACAAAAAAACAGTTTATTTCATTGGCTGTAACATTACTGCTTGAAAGAAATCATCACAAACATAAAATGGCTGGGAATGTTAATGGAAAGTCAGGGCAGAAATAATACCTTTGGACATAGAGAACAAAATGTAATAAGTTGTTGGCAATGGGAAGACTGGAAATAAGAGAGCTGGAAATAAACAAATAACTGAAAGGAAATTAAGATTCACTAGATAGTCCTGGAGAATCGATTTATCACTTAGAGCAATGAGCAAAATTTGTTCCATAGCTGGCTCAAATCTTGAAATGCTACATCTAATCTTATGAAGTTATGTTGCTAAGGTATCTTGAATTCTAAATATTGAAAAGCATGGCTAAATATTAACTGTGAGAAATACCAGAGCATTAAAGTTATATAGAACAAACACAGAGATTTTGTTGTCATGTCTTGTTTCTTTGTAACATGCAATTTGATCATAATGCAAAACAATTAACAAAGGCCATGTTCTCCTTTAGAAAATATGCACAAATTCAAGTGAATGATACAACACATTTGTAGGCACATTCATATTTACATACCTACGAGTTCTTTTTCAAACATATAATTTTTCAACTCTTAATGAAACAGGAATGACAGCATTGAAAATAATTTGTAAATGTAGTTACTAAATTTGGATGAGTTTAATACATTCTGTGAGGGAAATTATTTTTCAGAGGATAGGATTGGCTATGATTGCTCAGACTCCCCTTGGACATATTTCAAATTTAATAATTTTCCATAAGTAAGTCTTCAGACTGAGTTCATGTGACAGTAGCATCCCTTCTATGTAATTTTCATTGAAATAATACTGAACTATTTTCCCATGTCCCTCTTCCACTTTACATTTTTATACTTCTCAAACTAATCTATCATCTTGGAATTTCTTGTTGGTCTCCCATCTCAAGTACTGACTAGATCCCATCTTACTTAGCTTTTCGGAATCAAGTTTAAATAAGAACTAGTATTCCCCTTGACTATATCATGGCATTTTAGTAGAAGCTTGATTCTACTTTCAAAAACTCCTAGTTTTATATGGCACAATAACACTCCTTAAAGCATCTGCTGCATTCTCTTAGAATGACATTCTAACAAATGCAGTATATCTTTCATTTCCAAAAGGAATTTGTTTCTCTCCCATACAATTTTATTCCTATATTGTAGCAGACATACCTGTTGAAAACTGGACTACACTGTTCTTATCAGTTATAATTAGGATGAATTCAGCTTTCTGATTTAATCTTCTCAAACAGGCTAGCTTTTACTTGCCTTCACATCAAGAATAAGAAATATTGGCAGCAATAACTACACATAAAATCCAGATTATCTATCTAACCAATCTCTGTGTAGTGGATTCTGAAACTCTTAAATCTTATTCATGAACTTATGTACATTGGGTGCACAATTATTAGGCAAGAGTATTTTCACCATATCATTTTTATGCATATTTTCCACCACCAAGCTGTATAAACCTGAATGCTTAGTGAATATAAGCATCTTAGGTGATGGGTATTTGTGTAATAAGGGAGAGTGGTCTAAGGAGATAAACACCTATATCAAGGTATACATAATTATTCGCCAGCTTCTTTTCCTCAGACAAAATGGCCAAAAAAGAGATTTAACTGACATTAAAAAGTCGAAAATTGTAAGAAGTCTTTCAGAGGGATGCAGTACTCTTGAAATTGCTAGCATATTGGGGTATGATCACAGAATCATAAAACATTGTTGCATAAATCCTATGCTGATACACATATTCTTGCAATGCAATTACAGGTTTTGTTCTCTCTTGTTTTGCAAAATAAAAAAGACATCAGAAGAAGAAAGAACTCTGCATAGTTCTTTATACCGTATGCCTTTCGTGCTCTATATTCTGGAATACAGTTCATAAAATAAATAATGGGCAAAGTTTTCATTTTAAAATAAGAGAGTCTGGAACACAAGTAAATTAAAATAAAATTTGTGCTTTTTGTAGTTCCACATTTCTGGCGTACAAATATAATAGGGAACACACAGATTTTCCACATGCATTATTTATATTCCGATTCCCAGAATTTAAATCTATATAAATAAAAATGTAATGTTTTGTTTGTTCAAAATCTCAAATCTCCAAAAGTTCTTCACCGATTGTTTTGAAATTTTGACACAATGTTGCATTCGACTATGCGCATGTTTTTATATGCGTATATTATATAGATGTCACACCTGTGACAGGTAAAAACATGTTTTTTTGAAAACCAGCACCATCTGCTGGACGTTAAAGCAACACACGCTATAATATAGCGTTCATTTCTTGAGTATAGTATATTTGGAACAGTTCGCCCTCTCTCCAGCTTTGTCCCTTTATATGTGTGCCTGGGCTGCGGCTGCACCCTTTCCCCTTTCTGCCCCTCCTCCGACGAGCTTCGCCATTTCCACCAAGGGGAGCAGAAGCCTTTCAGCCTCCACCTCCCCTCTCTCCCCTCCCCTCCCGCCAGGCCTTTGCTATCTGTGGCGGGGCGGCGCCTGCACCATCCTTCGGCCTCCTCCTCCCACCCTTCAGCCAGCCTCCCCCCGCCCGCCCAGTGGAGCTCCAGAGGAGGTGGAGGCGGAGCGTCTCCTCAGGCAGCCGGCTGCGCGCGCTCTCCACCCCTCTCACAGAGAGCCAGCTACGGCCTCGCCATGGCGGCTCAGACAGGGCAGCGGCGGTGTCAGCCTGAGGCACAGCAGGGCTGGGGCGGCTGCTGGGTGCCCCGTGAGGTGACTGCAGCGGCAACTGCGTCTTTAGATGGGGCCGCGGCCAGCAGGGGCTGCCTTGCGTCCGTGTCACCAGGGACGGCTCCCTCCTCCTCCTCCTGTTCCTCAGGGGATGCCAGCTGCATCCTGTCACCGCCACCGCTGAGGGAAGCCGTGGCGGGGCGGCGGCCACCTCCTCCTCCTCTCCTCAGCTCAGCCAGGCCAGGGCCTGTGGGAGCGTCGTCCGTGGCGGCTCTTGCAGGGGCCACCGTGGCTCACTTCCATGCAGGGGCCGCCTCTGCCGGGGGACTTGCGCTTTCTCTTTTCTTTCTTTTCCATTTAACCAGACTGGGCCACACCAACGCGTGGCCGGGTACAGCTAGTTATAAAATAAAAAGCATAGATTGAAAAGGCAAGCCAAACATCTACATGGATGTACAGCCATTACTATCAGTCGTGAAAGGAAACTGCAGACAAGATTTGAGATGGCAGGTGGGTTGCAGATGGACCTCATCATCAATGCCACCCAATAACTAATGTGAATTTCAGGAAGTTTTTTAAACCATGGCAAAATGTATGAATTTTGCACTATAACTCCCAAAATCCATGTTTATAAATGTAATTACTATCCATTCTTCTCTAGCCTTTGCAACTCAATACATTCAATAGATTTCGTATACAGGTGTGTCCGTGTCCGTGTGAATGTGTCCATCCTTATACATCTCTTTCTGAGAAGTAAATATTTTTATATACAGTTTTAAGAACCAAAAATATTTTGAACTAAGTATCACTGAATTCTGTGCCCTTTGGGAAATGCAACAAATGTGGTTTATATCATGATTTGCATAATTTTCTTGCTTTTGATTACTAACTTCATGGTTCATGTTTGCAGGTTTGACCCAGTACCTACTAGTTGCAGACTGCCCATAAATCTTCATTATATTGAATATTTAAAAAAAAAAACCACTAAGCTATCAGATGGATTGTTTTCCAGCATAAACAGTAGCTTGATTTTCATGTTTTAAATACATTCCACTACACCTAATGGGATTTATTCAAACTCCTAGCATTTCAGTTTCAGTGGTGCAAAGAAAAGAAAGGCTTCCTTGCCAGTGGTGTTATATTTTTTAACATCTAACTTAAGTTGGCTAGATATTTCATCATTTATTTCATAGCAAATCCATTAGCAGTTCTATATTCCAGATGTGTCCTGACAAAGCATTTTTATGTTAAAATGGAGACAGAAAAGAACTTGTAGAATCAAGTCAAGAATGATAAAGATTACAGATCAATGCACTAAACAGCTGATTATCCCTTCTGTGACAGCATGTCTTGAGAAATCTTTTCTATTTTTATAATTGTTTGTTATCAGCATCTTCACTTTTCCTCAGTATTTAAAGAACAGGTTATTGCCTAGTTATAGATATAGATTTAAGGTCAACAATTTTAGGATCATATATGTGAATTTTCTCTTAAGGAATTGAGAGTGAGAGAAAATAATATATTTTAGCACAACCAAATTTATGAATTCTGAAAGTGAGTCATCAGCACATTGAAAAAGCCCTCTCATATAACCTATTAATCCCTCAAAAACCAAATAAATATAGGATTACAATTAGAAACGGTCTCTTGGCTTCTCAAATTCAACCTCTTGCTCATTGTTTACCACCAGTTTAAGGGACTGATTCCAAAACTAATTACTATTGTAGTTAGGAAAGCTTTCTAAAATTTATTTAGAATCTGCCTTTATGTAAATAACATCCATTATTCCATGTTTTGCACTTCAGAATGACAAAACAAATTGTACCCTTTTGCTCTGGCGTCGTCACAGTGGCATCACAACTTTTCTCTTTCGCTAAACCAGGCATGGGCGTGGCCCGAAGGCCTGGGGTTTGACAGCCTTATTCTATAAGATTCTTTCAATTATTGAAGTGTTACATCACATTCCCCTCCCCTCAGTTTTCTTTTGTTATAACTAAATACAACTTGCTTACTAAACAAACAAGATCAGAGGAAAAAGTATGAGGAGACACTGCTAATTGTTTGATGCTGTTGCTGCAGATTGACAGACAAATACAGCTGATACTTAGGAAGCAGAGATAAAAAGTCAAAGGAGGTCAAATCGAAGGCACTTTTTGCCACTTTTTTTCCCATTGCTCCCCTCCCTCTCCTTTCACCCCTATTCTTCCTCCAAACTAAGCTAGTCACTCAGAAAGACTGCCTCTGAGAGTTCACAAGTAAAGCAAGAACATTACTGGACTGATAAATGACATTTCTCAGCATTTTCATTTAGATGTTAAATGGCATTTAGGAAAAGACTTGAAGTCAATGGGATTCCACATCAGAACATAATTTCCTAGGGTTGGAAGGGGCCTTGGAAGTCTTCTAGTCCAATGCCTCTGCAGGCAGGAGTCTCATACCATCCCAGTCAAATGATTGTCCAGTCTATTTTTGAAAATCTAGTGATAAAGCACCCACAAGGAGACAAGATGTTCCATTAATTGCTCTCTGTCAGCAAATTTCTCCTTCTAGGTTGTATCTATCCTTGACAAGGTTTCACCTATTACTTCTTCTGCCCTCCAGGTACTTTGTAGAATAAGTCAATCCCTTCTTTGTCCCTACTTGCCCCTCAAGTACTGGAAGACAGTTATCATGTCCCTCCCCCCAGCCCCAATCCTTCTCTTTGTTAGACTATGCATACTTAGCTCTCTTAACATTTGTCATACGATTTACCCTCCAGATGCTTTATAATCTAATTACTACTTTTGTAATTTTCGACTGTGAGGGATGCAATATCCAATTTGGTCACCGTGTATGTAGACTTTTAGCCACTCTGTTAAGACATAATATTGCCTAGGATATACCAACATGGAGGTAGTCAACACTTCATACAGAAGCAGACTGGTCATTGTAATAGATATTATGACACTACAAAAGACTCATTTGGCTGACAATGAACAGATTAAAGCTCAAGCGAAGATCCTGTGGTACAAAATTGTAGCTAACATAATGTCTAATGTTCATGGCTCCATATTGTATCTCCATCATGACATCAAACAATATAAGATTATTAATTGTACTGAAGAACACAACATCAAAAAATATCTCTATTGAAATATTAGGGATAACAAACATGGCAATTTATAAATTTCCCAGTATTAAGTGCCCTACTCACCACTGCCAACCCTGACCCATAGAGGAGTATATAGCATTCAGAAAATATTGAGACTCCCTTCATTTGTCAATTTTGTTATGCTGTAGCCTGATTCTACAGTTGTTGAAATTCATTTTTTCTCCTTAATCTATACTCAGTAGCCAATAAAGACAAAGTGAAAACAAAATTTTAGAAATGTGTAAATTTGTTTTTAAAAAACCCTGAAATATCACATTGGCATAAGTGTTCAGACCCTTCACTCAGTACTTTGCTAAAGCACCTTTGGCAGTAATTACAGTCTCCAGTCTTTTGGGGTATGATATGACAAGCTTTGCACACCTAGATTGGGGAAACTTTTGCCATTTTTCCTTGCAAATTCTCTCAAGCTGAGTCAGATTGGATGTGACTGTTGGTAGACAACTATTTTCAGGTCCCTCCACAAATGTTCAATAGGGTTCAAGACAGGACTCTGACTGGGCCACTCTAGAACATTCACAGAGTTGTCCCCAAGCCACTCCTTTATTGTCTTGGCTATGTGCTTAGGATCATTGTCATGTTGGAAAGTGAACCCTTTGGCCCAGTCTGAGGTCCTGAGCACTGTGGAACATATTTTCATTGAGGATATCCCTGTACTTTGCTCCATTCAGCTTTCCCTCGATGCTGAGCAGTCTCCCAGTCCCTGCTGCTGAAAAACACCCCCATAGGATGATGCTGTCACCACCATGCTTCATTGTTGGGATGATGAGATGATGTGCAGCCTGGTTTGCTCTAGACGTAACATTTAGAATTGAGACCAAATAGTTCAATCCTGATTTCATCAGACCAGAGAATCTTGTTTCTCACAGTCTGAGAGTTCTTCAGATGTTTTTTTGCAAACTCCAAGCAGGCTTTCATGAGTATTGCACTGAAGAGAGGGTTCTGCCTAATCACTCTGCCATAAAGCCTAGATTGGTGGAGGACTGCAGGGATAGTTGTCCTTCTGGAACTTTGTCCCATCTCCACACAGTATCTCTGGAGATCAGACAGAGCAACCATCAGGTTCTTGGTCACCTCTCTTACTAAGGTCATTCTTTTCCAATTGCTCAGCTTGACCGGAATATCAATTTAGAAGAATCCTGGTTGTTCCAAACTTCTTCCATTTGAGAATTATGGAGGCCACTATGCTCTTAGGCATCTTCAGTGCAGTAGAAATTTTATGTAGCCTTCCCCAAATCTGTGCCTTGCAGTAATCATGTCTCTTTGAGCTGGAAAACTTGCATTCCTTTACACTCCCCAATAAACCCCTTGTATTCCAATGCCTTCCCTTCCGTCTCCCATTGCTGATGTCTGGTTCCAAGCGGGGTTTGTATAGCTTTCTTCAAACAATTCTATGTTCTGTATGTTCTATCTCCCTCAATCTGTCAAAAAGTTCTTTTATGAAACCATGGTTTCATGGTTTATGGTCTCATTTGGTGTCATTAAGCAATCAAATCAGTAATGACTGAAGACATTCTTTTAGGTGCAAGTAGAAGCACAATATGGTGCCCCAAATCACACCTTGCAGATGGTCCAAAAGGATACATGATCAATGGTACTGAATAGTGCAGAAAAGTTCAAAAGGAACAAGGTAGTGAACTACCTCCCTCCAGATTCTGTGAAAGAATTGGCAATGCCATTTCTGTCCTATGGCTAATTGGAAAATATATTAAGAAACTTTTCTGATTTTTTTATAATTAAGACCATCAACCATTAAGTAGACTATTTATATATCATTGAGCCCCAGGGTCTGAGATATCTCCAAAATTATAATACTGTCTTTTAAGTGCAACACTGAAAAATAACCGTTTCTTCCTCCTATAAATTCCTGTAATGAAATCTGAAACATTTGATACTCGCCAATGATTGTGTGAAAAACTGAAATAGTTGTTATTTCAGAAAAAAGTGTTATGCTTGGCTTATCTGCATAAGAAAGATTTCAAAACTCAGCAGGTCTTTTGTTCATGTAATTTAGTAATATAGGCCTTTTGTTTTCATATAGTACATTGTGAAGTACAGTTTTATTTATGTAGGCCAATGTTCTATCATAGTTTCAATTGAGTCTGTGTCTACCTTCTGAGATCCAGTATTTGTGAACTGTTATGATGCTTCAGACATTATAACCATTCTGAGATTTCCCAGTGTTTGGAACTTCTACTTTAGGGTTAACTCACAGTTGCTATCTGTTGTAGACTTTACCTAGCCAATCTTTGAATTTTATTTTACCAGTCCAGTTGGGGTAATTTTGTCTTCAATTAATATGTAAACAAAATTTATTGTGGATCTAAACCGTGGTCTATTTTGATTTTCTGATTATTTAACACAGTCTCTATATCTATATCTATCTATCTATCTATCTATCTATCTATCTATCTATCTATCTATCTATCTATCTATCATCTATCATTCTATCAATCAATCAATCAATCAATCTATACATACATACATACATACATACATACATACATACATACCGTGTTTCCCCGAAAATATGACATGTCCTCATAATACAGCCATGCCATATTTTTCTGGTGGGCAAAAATATAAGACCCCCCATATATAAGCCCCCTGGACACCCCCCCACCTCTGCCCAGGCATAGCGCCGCTCACCAACCTAGCTGTATGCAGAAGGTGCCAAGCTGCGGGAACCTGAGGGGAGGCAAAGGTGATCATGTTGCTTGGCGCCTTCGGGATACCGCTAGGTTGGTGAGCAGTGCTGTGCCCAACTGAAGAGGGGGGTTGCTGGGCGGCTGCTCTCTTGCGGGCGGGCTCCCAAAGAGCCAGGCACAGCCTCATGGGCGAATGGCTGTGTTGCGCTGTCACAGCAGCGCAACACAACAGCCATGAAGCGACCACGCTCACGAGCAGCCACCCGGCAAACCCCCTTTGCAGCCGGGCACACCGCCATTCACTGACCTAGGGGTATCGCCAAGCCGCGTGAGCGCCTGTTCGCTGCCGCCCCGCTCCCGCAGCTTGGCACCTTCCAAATGCCAGTGAACGGTGCTCTGCATGGCTGGAGAGGGGGGTTGCACAAGCGGCTGTTCCGCTCTTGCTCACCCGTCTCCCAGCCTCACGATGCATGGCCCAGCTCTCATTACGGAGCCAGGGCACCTCTGCCACCACCACCACTGCCATCCCAGCCTGGCTTTTTCCATGGCTTCCAACCCGAGTCTTTCGGCAGTGGCCACTCTGGGCGCACGCTCTATGGTGGTATGCTCTGCAGGCAGCTGGTCCACAACCATAGAGCGTACGCCCAGAGCGGCCACTGCTAAAAGACTGGGGTTGGAAGCCGCGGAAAAAGCCAGGCTGGGATGGTGGCGGAGGTGCCCTGGCTCTGTTGCGACAGCGCAACACAGCCATTCGCCCATGAGGCTGTGCCCGGCTCTTTGGGAGCCCATATATATTCTGGTCTTGTTGTATTCGGGTCTTTTCCCGTGTAAGATTGAGATTGTCTTGGCAACGTTTTGGCTATATAAATATCTTGTTAAAGAGAGATCCAACCTAGAAGAAATTTTCTGAAATGGAGAAAAAGTAATCAGTAGAATACCTTCAGGATCCATTCCAGCTCTATGATTCTATGTTCTATTATAAATGAAAATCTATATTTTCTCATTGCTGTTTCTAGTTTGGCACAAAGAGATAAGATTTAAGTGGATCTGCAACAAATCTGAATAAGGAAGCAATGGTTTGACAGCTAATCAAATTGGAATCAAATTGGTATGGGACTACTATGTGGCTTGTCCTTACCTGAGCTTCTATACTGGTTATTAGGAAAAGGGACCATATTCTAGAAGGGGGGACTCATTGCATTCTTTCTTGCTATTACTTCTGTTTCAGTTTTTGAGCATTCTTTAATACTGACTTCAGTTCCTTGCTGCTTTGAGATCAGTTCAAACATAAGCCTGCCAGGAATCTCAATTGGCTCAACATCAATAGCATCATAAAGTTGTCTAAGCCGCCACCACCACCACCTTTTTTTGTTGTTTTTTTGTTCTGAAAGCATTCTTGGGAACTGTTGAGTAAATTTTGCACTCTGGCTCAGGCTTTTGTATTTTTTTTTTATTTTTTTTTCTGGCTTTTGTTTGTCCAGTGAAGGGAACTGTTCCATGTTTCTCTCTGTTCATTTGGATGGCCACAAAGACAGTGCTTAAAATCATTTGCATGAGTACTATAGGCTACTAAAAAGTTGGTTTTCTGCTGTAATTTTGAAGATATTCTGAGTAAGAACCAGAAATATAAATCACAAATTCAATTATGGCATTTTAATTGGCTTTTCTCACCTTAAGCTAAAAAAACACTACAACAGAATGCCATGCCCTAAGGCCCCAGAATAGAAGATTAAATCCCAAAGTTTTTCTCAAATATTGCAAGCACTACCTGCTTCAAATGCTGGCTATGAAATGCTTTATTTTTAATGTAGCTGTTTGTACTGTTAGAAAGAAATATTACCAATTACCACTCATCAGAAAAAAATCTTGCTGGTAGAAATTATACCATGAACTTTGGACAGAATTTTATAAAATTTTATTTCATAGAAGACACACGTTATTGTAAATGAAGATTTAACAAAATAGGATTTTTAGTCCACTATTCTAAGATCTTTTTTGTAAACACTATTAACAACCTCCTGCTCAAGGCAGAGACCTTACAGTCAAATGGCTGTCTTATCTATTTTCAAAAATGTTTAGTGATAGAACACCCACAACTTTTGGAGGAAAGTTATATCATTGATTGTCAGATAATTTCTTCTTATTTCTAAGGTGATCTCTCTTTAACAAGGTTCTACCCATACGTTTTTGCCTTGCCCTCTGATGCTTTGGACAATGTCAATCCCCTCTTCTATGCCATAGCCTCTCGGGTACTACCAGTCCTTCTCTTCAATAGACTAAACATACTTGGCTCCCTAAAAATTCATCATACAATTTAGACTCCTGACCCTTTATCATCTTTGTTGCTCTTCTCTGCACATTTTCTAAGATCTCAGCATTTTTTTTCTATCATGGTAATGGAACTACATGCTTTATTCCTAGTATGATCCTACTTATATTTAAGTGGTTGTCCTTCTGAATCTTGAGTCTATTTTACAAGTGTTAGCAAATCCTCCCAGCTTGATGTCATCTGCAAATGTGATAAACAGAATAGAATAGAAAAGATGAGAAATGAGTAGATGAAAAGGATAATAGCAATGCAGCTTACCACATGCTATGGGAATTAGATGTTCAGCAGTGATGGCACGGGAAAAATCTATCTTTGTGTCTAGTTGTTTTGGCATGCAAGACAAATTTGAGCTTTCTGAGTTGACGCAAGAAGAACATTCTTGATTGTGCCTTTTTAATAATGGTTCTAATATTAGAACTAATTGATTCATAAAATGTGTGGTCTGCTAGAGGCAAAAATTAACTGCATGTCAGACTGATATAAATAAATATTCAATTATTCACTGATAATTATCCCTTAGTGTAATAAGGACTGACTACACAAATTATGCTAGTGGGAAAGAGCTGGTTTCTGAGATAGATGAGAAGCAAAACATCTTCAAAGAAAAAGAAAAACTGAGAATCTCCATAGACATTTTCTGAGGCCATGTTTTGAATGATTTAGCTGGAATGATAAGGGCCTAAAAATGAATCCTCATAAGGAAAGGTAAAATAAATGAAAACAATGAAAGTGATTCTGTAATAGGTAGTTTAAAGAAAAAAAATGGAAATAACTTTGGTTCATAGCCTTTTTTATTTATGTACTAATGCCCAGCATATAAGAATTGAGCAAGATTTTAATTGAGAAAAGAAAAGGTAATTTCACATATGTAATGTATTAGATGTTTTAGAATTTAAAAGAGCTGATGGACAATTCTCATAACTGGTTTATAGCAAATAAGAAAGCAATAATTTAACAGGGACAGAAAACTTAAAAAAGGAGAAGTGAATTCCTATATGTTAAAAATATTCATTTCTACCTAAAATCTAAATGTATTAACTTGGTAGTGCTGCAAAAAACATCTGAATAAAATAAATGCATGAACACATAAAAACAATAAACCCTTGCTTGTGGCTACTATTGTCTGCTTAAGTAAGGAGACAATATTGATGAAGCATTCCAATACTAAGCTGCATATCTTTCAAAGAAAGACGAAGTCATCAGGATGAGAGATTTTAAGTACACTGACATCTGTTAAGATACAGCTTTTGCCATGCATGGACCTTCCAGGAAATTTCTGGTATCTTCCTGACAATTTTCACTTTAAAAAGGCATTTGTGCATCAGCTATATTCAATTGGGAAAATAAAGCAACAAGAAATGTGAGGAAAATGTACTTGAGTTCTTAATTTTAAGGAAAGCTAGTACTAAGAGTAATCAAACAAGTCCCAGATTTGAATCAAGAGGAGTTTATTAATCTCGAAGCAATGCTTTTATTAGGTTTAACTATCCAGAACTAAATTGCATGAGAAGACAAGGGAGATACAATAGTTTAAATGCGTTAAAAGATATCACACTAAAGTTGGTTTGTTTCTAAGATTCATATCTAATATAAATAATAAATAAGCCCAAAACCCAGCCTGCCTTCCATTAAATACTTATATACTGCATGGATTAGAAAGAAGACTGAGAAAATATCTACAATCTCTCCCATACTGGACACAAACTTTTTCAACTTTTCCCCTTAGGGCGCTGCTACAAAACATTGCATGCCAAAACAACTAGCTATAGAGACAGGTTTTTTTTTTCATCATGCCATCACTCTGCTGAACACTTAATTTTCACAGTTCTGTCTTATGTCTAAGTGTATTAGCCATGTAATATGACTATATTATTTTTGCCTTTCTCATCTGTTCTACTACTTTCTCTATTTGTATCATTATTATGATTATTATCTTCTGTTACTATTTTTATTATTAATTTGTTGTTTTGCATGAATACTGAGAACTTACGCACTGGAAACAAATTCCTTATGTGTCTAATCACAGTTGGCCAAAAAAGTATTCCATTCCCCAGTCTAGTCTAGTCTATTCGAACAGATTTGGTGGCTGAGGTAGATTATAAGATCTTTCTGCTCCTAGTCCAACAACTTAATCACCTAGCTTTCCTTAAGGCTCTGTATTGTTTCAGAATACAAACAGACAATGGATCAATTAGATTACAGGAAGGTAATTTTGATTTAATCTTGGGTGAGCTTCATTAGAGAAAGAGCAGTCTGACAGTGTAATGAATTTTTCATGAATTTGTCTGTCTGTTGGGGGTACTTTATGGACTCAGTAGCCTTAATGCTCTCTTGTAACTCCA
Organism: Natrix helvetica; assembly: GCF_964273705.1. Taxonomy (NCBI): domain Eukaryota; kingdom Metazoa; phylum Chordata; class Lepidosauria; order Squamata; family Natricidae; genus Natrix; species Natrix helvetica. Next base: position 61,219,141 of record NC_138554.1, read on the forward strand.
TGATTCAATGAGGAAGTGCACCATATTAAGATACAAGGACGTAAATCTGGTTCATATTAACCTGTCTAGACACTTCAAATTGGCCATTACACTTAATTTTTTTAAAACTGCTTGAGTGCCATCTAGTGGTTTCATGGCCACTATGATACAAGCAAGTGCTGTAACAGTATATTCATAGAATCACACAATAGGGCTGGAAGTCCTCCAATCCAACCACCTGTTCAAGGCAGAAGACCTCATTGCATCTCAGTCAAATGACTGTCCATTCTTTTCTAAAAGATCTCCACAATGGAGCACCCACAACTCAGGGAGGCAAGTTGTTCCACTAAATCATTGTTCCACTGTTAAGAAATTTCTCAATAGTTCCAGATCGGATTTCTCTTTAACGAGATTCCATCCATTGCTTCTTATCCTGCCCACAGGTGAATAAAATGCATGCCCTCCTTGTGACTGCCCCTCAAGTACTGGAAAATAGTTATCATGTTACCCCTAATCCTTCTCTTTGTTAGGATAGACATATCTAATTCCTTTAACTGTTCATCATATGATTTGACCTCTAGACCCCTTATCTTTGTTGCTTTTTTTTGTACTCTTTCTAGTTGAAAAGATTCAGCATCTTTTTTGTATGTGGTAACCAGAATTGGAAGCAGCATTCCAAGTGTAGCCTCAATAGTACAATGTAGAGCAATACTATCATTTGTCATGAACTTGATGCTATCCTTCTGTTAATGCAGTGCAGGACTACATTGCCTTTTTTTGGCAGCTACAGCACACTGCTGGCTGGTACTTAAGTGATGATCCACTACATCCACTACCAGGATCTCTTTTGCATACACTACTGTTGACCTATAGGTCTGTTTTGTATTGTACTGTACTGTACTGTACTGTACTGTATTGCATTGTATTAATAGACAAAGGTAGAGACCCTTTAATTCCATTTCATTTGAACTTTCCTGAGGCTGGTGATTGGAAAGAACGTTGGTCTTACCTGAACATTTCTTTTAAGAGGAGTAGAGGGAGGGGTCACACGAGGGTTAACACAGCCTGATTGGTCCATTAGACTGAGAGAAAACTTCTTAACATTCGGCTTCTCCTGTTGGTTCCCAGTTTCCGCGATGTCGAAGTCTGTAATAGCAATTCACAAACAGCCAAGAACAAGCCCCCCAGGGCCACCCGGTCCTCCCCCTCCCCAGACCCTAACTCAACTAACTAGGGCGGGATCGTGACCCCTCCCTCTACTCCTCTTAAAAGAAACGTTCAGGTAAGACCAACGTTCTTTTTCCAGTGGAGTAGAGGGAGGGGTCACGTGAGGGACATACCCACGCTAAGTCCCAGGGAGAGTAGACTGGGGTCCAGGGGGAGGATCGGCCGCCACCCTCTGTAGAACCCTCCGACCGAATGACGCCTCAGCCGAGGCGTAGGTATCCAGCCGGTAATGTCGAATGAAAGGGGTAGGCGAGGCCCAAGTGGCCGCCCGACATATGTCCTCGAGAGGGGCCCTGGTAGCCCAGGCTGCAGTAGTAGCTGCACTACGGGTAGAGTGAGCTGTTATACCCGAGGGGGGAGACCGCCCCGAAGCCCCATATGCCTCGACGATGGCCTGTCTAATCCAGAGCCCAATGGTGGAGGAGGACACCTTAGCTCCAAGTGAACCTGGCTGGAAAGAGATGAAAAGTGCCTCAGTCTTACGCACGCCCTCCGTTCGTTTCAGATAAATGTGAACGGCGCGCCGTACGTCTAGTCTGTGCCACACCTGCTCCCTTTCCCGTGATGGATTAGGGCAAAAGTTGGGCAGGACTATCTCCTGAGCCCTGTGAAAAGGCGTGTTCACCTTCGGTATAAACGTGGGATCCAAACGAAGGACCACCCTATCTTGGTGGATAAGACAAAGGTCACTACGGGAAGATAGGGCCCCCAATTCCGATATGCGCCTGGCCGTTGTGATGGCCACCAGAAAGACCACTTTAAGTGTGAGGAGACGCATATGGACTGTCCTAAGGGGCTCGAAAGGAGATCCCGTCAGTGCCTTAAGGACCAGGGTGAGATCCCATGTTGGAAACCTGTGAACTGGGGGTGGCCGGATATTAGCCGCCCCTTTGAGAAAGCGTTTGACCAATGGGGAGTGGGAAAGAGTATATGACCCCTCCCCCCTAATATGGTAGCCAAAGCGGCCACCTGCCGTCGAAGGGTATTGTGGGACAGACCGTCCTCCAGTCCCTTTTGTAGGAACTCGAGAACGTCCGGAACCGTGGCCTTAGCGGGATCCACCCCTAGGGAAGTGCCCCACTTAGCGAAGGCCGCCCAAGTGGCGTTGTAAATTCTAGTAGTAGACGGCCTTCTGGACGCCTCCAGGGTCGCTATGACTCCTGAGGACAGTTTCTTCCCCCTTAGGATGCCCCGTTCAAGAACCAAGCGGTTAGGTGGAGCCATTGCGGTTCCGGGTGGTGTAAGACCCCTTGGCAGAGGGCGACCTCCCCCAGAGGAATCCTCCAAGGATCTGCCACTGACAGCTGGACCAGATCCGCAAACCATGGCCTCCTTGGCCAGTAAGGGGCCAGCAATATGACAAGGGCCCTCTCTGCCACTACCTTCCGAATGGTTGCGGGGATGAGGAGAAGGGGCGGGAAGGCGTAAAGGAGGCCCGGGGGCCAACAGCTTCTGAGAGCATCCGTGCCCTCCGCTGAGGGAGTCTGGAACCGGGAAAAGAACCTCAGCAGCTGGGCGTTGTCGGGGGTGGCGAATAGGTCCACTATCGGCGTGCCGAATCTCCGACAGATCTTTTGAAACAACTCTGGAGACAGCTGCCACTCGCCATTGTCCAGTGTCGCTCGGCTCAGCCAGTCCGCCTGGTGGTTGGACACCCCCGAGATATGCTCCACCACTATCGAGGCCAAGTGTCTCTCCGCCCACAAGCTTAATGTCTGCGCCTCCTGCCAAAGAGCGCGGGAGTGGGCCCCCCTTGGTGGTTCACGTGGGCCTTTGTTGCCACATGATGCCCCTGCAACTGCCGGCGGAACGTCCGGAGGGCCAGCCTCGCCGCCTTCAGCTCCAGCCAGTTGATATTGTGGCTGAGATCCGAGGCAGTCCAGTGTCCTTGGGCCATGCTGGTGTCCATTATGGCCCCCCAGCCAAAGAGGCTTGCATCCGTCGTGACGGTCACCCTCTCCGGCTCCCAAAAGGATCCCCCCTGTTGAAGAGCCGGGGACATCCACCATCGGAGGGATAGTCTCACATCGGTTGGTAAACGAATCGGTCGCAATGAGTTGCTCATCAACTTCTTCTGGGCCGGTATCAATGCCCACTGAAGAGGACGTAGGTGGAGTCAAGCCCAGGGCACTATCCCTATACATGATACCATTTTCCCCAGAAGTTGAGATAAGGTCAAGATGGAAACCGACCTTCTTTTTCTGACGGAGGCAACTAACTGGCGTAGGCTGGACAAACGATCTGGGAACAGACGCACCTTCCCTGACACTGAATTTATCACAGTCCCTAGATGGAGAATCTGTCTGGACGGGGACAAGTGGCTTTTGGGGAAGTTCACTGAAAACCCCAGGGCCTGGAGCCAGCGGATAGTCAGGCGGAGGTCTGAGTTCGCCCTGGGAAGGGACCCTGCCTGAACTAGAACGTCGTCCAGATAGCACTGGAGCCTCACCGGGATGGAGCAGAGGTGGGCCGCCAGTGCCGCCAGAACCTTAGTGAAGGTGCGGGGTGCCGAGGCCAGACCAAAAGGGAGGGCACGATATTGGAAATGTTGACCCCCGTGGGAGAAACGGAGGTACCGGCGGTTGGGCTGAAGGATGGGGATGTGGAGGTAGGCTGTTAGGTCTACCGAGGCCATGTAATCCCCTTTTCTTATGCCCTGCAGAATTGATTTCAGGGATGACATTTTGAACCACCTGTAAACCAGGTAGCGGTTCAGACGTTTGAGGTCTAGGATTGCCCTCCAACCCCCCGAAGCCTTTGGGACTACGAACAGATTTGAGTAGTAACCCTGCCCTCGCTCTGGAGCCGGAACGACCTCCACCGCTCGAAATTCCAGGAGATGGGACATAGCGAGGTCCATGAGTTGACGGCGTTCCGGACTCCTGGCGGGGGGGAAAATCTTGAAGAACCTCGGGGGTTTGGAGATAAATTCCAACCTCAGCCCGTGACGTACTGTGGCTCGGACCCAGCCGTCCGTGGTTATCTCATCCCATTGGTCCGCGAACAGAGCAAGACGGCCGCCGATGGGATGACTCGGGTTCGAGTCATTTCCCCCTGCGGAAGGGGCGGCCGCCCCCCCCCACGAAAGGGCCGTTTGGACTGCTGCTGGTAGCGAGAACGGTCCTGATAAGCAGGCCGATGAAACTGCCTATCCTGTCTGTAGGACTGGAAACGGTAATCCTGATCCCTGTCAGAGCCTCTAAAGGAGGGTCTACGATATGGGTGATTACGGGGCTCGGTCTTTTTGGTGGTGGTAGGCAAGACTTTCTTCCTGTCTTTGTTTTCTATTACTATCGGGTCCGGGGCCGCCCCAAACAGACTCTGGCCCGTGAATGGGGCCGCTATCAAGTCCCATTTTGCCTTGTTGTCTATTTGCCAGTTCCTAAGCCAGAGTAAGCGGCGGGAGGCGACTGATGTGGCCAGGGCGCTGGAGCCAAACCTCACAGCATCCAGGGTCACATCAGCGGAGAACTGGCAAGCTGCCATGATCTTGGTAATATCCTGATGGATGCGGTCGTCCTGGATCGGAATCCGATCCTGGAGCTGGCGGAGCCACATCACCATCGTGCGGTTGAAATACGAGGCTGCGGCTGCCGCCCTCACCGCCCATGCAGAAGCATTGAAGTTCTTCTGCAGCGTTAGTTCAGCCCTCTTATCCTCTGGTTTTAACTTGTCTGCCGCATCCCCTGATACGACCGGGGAAGAGGAGACCAGGGCAGCTATGGGCGGGTCTATGGTAGGCAGTTGGAGTGCCTGTACAAAGAATTTCTCTAAATTATAGGCGCGACGGTCGTGGCTGCCTGGAGAAGAAAAATGGGAGGGACGAGCCCACTGGCTAGTGGCCGCTTCCAAAAAATTTGGAGGAGCAGGAATTTCCTCCTTATTTGTGGCAGTATTCGAGAACATGGCCATGTCCGGATCCCTGGGAGGTGGAACCGTGGGGTCCCCTGTCCCTACCTTGGTGGTCTTCCTAGCCTTCCGGAGTAAAGGCTTGAACATGGCCGGGAGGAAAAGGTTGGAAGAGGGGGGGGAGTCAGGAGCTGCTTCCTCATCTTCTGAGAACCCTAGATCATCCTGCCTATGTTCTGCACCCCTAGAAGAAACCTCACTCAGGATCGAAGGCGAAGAGGCCCTAGATCTTGACCTACTGAAGGGCTGAGCCCTGCTATGATGGGGAACCCTATCCCTCTGGGCGATACCCCGGGAGATGGCCGTAGAAATTAGGTGCTTCAGACTTTCAGGTAAGTGTTCCAATTCATCCTCATCATAGTCAGACTCCTGCCCCCGTGGAGCCAATCCCCTGCCAGGCCTCTTGGAGGGACCTTCAGATGGGCCTTCTAGAGGGTCAGCTATATCAATCTCCTCAGCTCCAGGAGAATTAATAGGGGCCGGAGATTCCCCTCGCCCCCCGCTCCTAAACTCCCTATTGAAGGAGGGGGAACGACCAGGGGCCTCTGCCAGCGGGGATCTGGATCTGGGCCTAGTAGATTTGGCTTTCTTTTCACCCCTGGTGATGGTTATTTCCAGGGTACTGGAGCGTCTGAGCTCATCCCTCTCCATCGCTCTAGAAGGCCTGTTGGCTGCAGATGGTTTGGAGGCCCGAGGCCTGGTGGGCTCTGAGGGGCCTTCCCTGTCCTCCAGGGCCTGAATGGATGCGGCCTGTGCCGTCTCAGAGCACGCTGCCATCGCCCCACTCACGTGTCCAAGCAACATTTTCTTAAGGAGTTCTTTCATAAGCGGTAGAAAAGGCAGGAATCGGGCTTTTCTGTGTTCTTTTGGAGTCTCAGGGAGCGTTTTGGCCCAGTTAAGTATAGGCCCGACGCACGTGGAGGCCTTCCAAAATGGCCGCCGGAGGTTCGCCTGTTTTAAATATTTCTTCGGGCGGCCGCTATCGTAGCAATCCGCCTCGAGCCTCCCCAGCCACAGTCAAATTTTTAAACGTTTGAAGCAAAACGCCGCGTTCGCGGCTGCAAACGGCACGGGAGAAAGGCGCGAGTAAAAGGGCAACGGCAGGCCGGTCTTTGCGCCGTTTGTCGCGCTGCGGCTCGGATTGCTCATCCCCGAAAGGCTTGATCTTCTTCTTCCTTTCTTCTTTCGTTGCGGGCCGTTGGAGGAGGCTATAGCCGCTGCGGGAACGCTCGGCTGCCCGAACACCCGGAGACCAGTCCGGAGCACCCGGCTCACAGGGGGGAAGGAAAAACGCCCCACGGGGCTCTCCCCGCCTGTTTAGGACTGACAGTCCTATCGAGCGCAGCAGTAAATTTAGGCTTTAGAATTTCCAATTTGTCAAATTAGTCAGCAAACAATTAATCAAGAGAATCACTTTAGAACTTCTCACTAGGAACCAAGCACAGTGCTTTGGACCAGACTGAGAGGAAACTGGGAACCAACAGGAGAAGCCGAAGGTTAAGAAGTTTTCTCTCAGTCTAATGGACCAATCAGGCTGTGTTAACCCTCACGTGACCCCTCCCTCTACTCCACTGGAAAACTGCTGGCTACAGGGGGGGGCATCAGAGAGAGAGAGAAGGCTATGTAGTAGCCCACGAATCATACATCTATAAACCAAAATAGCAATAATACATTCTGGATTAGTGCGCTTGAGATTGTGATTTTATTTTATTTCAAAATGACCGGCTTAGTTCAATGTAATAGCTGTCTTGCACCTGTCTTTTGCAGTACTCTTTTCAAATTTGGATACTGTAATTGTAAACAAATTACTAGTCTACATAGACAGATTACCTATCTAGAATCTCTAATCTGTGCTCTCCAAGCAGAAATTAGGTGCCCAAATTGGCCATTCCACACTATGGAGATGCTACACTATCAGCCCCCTCTACCGCAAAGATCCTGCAGGAGAAGAGCAGTCTGGACAACCATGGGATCTGGCAGGATGAGAGCTGTGAACCATAAACACAAAGCTTTTGCTGTGACCCAGCATAACAGATATAGCGCCCTTGCTGACCTTAATGGGGACACTAAAGAGACAGGTCAAGGTAGTTGTGATAATGATGCCTCAAATAAGCAGGGGATCGGGGTCCAAAATGAAGAACTTTCTTTGGAAAGGTGAAATGGGGACCCAGGTATCACACATCAGTCGCACAAGAAGATCAAGGTATGTAAAAAGAGAAGTCACCTTCTGGTTGGTGATTCAATCGTAAGGGATGTAAATTTAGGAAAGGATATGGAGGTTTTAAAAGAGGTCATGTGTCTGCCAGGTGCTACTGCCAGCAGAGACAAGAGGCGTATTCTTAAGATAGTCAAGAATGGAAGTAAGGACTGTGACGTTGATGCTATTATACATCTTGATGCCTGTAGCTGGTCCAAGGAAAAACTGTATAAAAGAGATGGTTTGCACCCATCCAAGAAAGGGACTGAGTTACTTGGCATTAAATTCACAGATTTTCTGGATAAACATTTAAACTGAACAGTGGGGACAGAGAATTAATTGATACAGAACATTTCTGTCCCCAGCAATCTAAAATTCATACGGTTATCAGTGCATGTAACATAGATGTTTGTGCGGGTAAGATTATCACTCCTGCTGTCAAGCAAAACCAAGCATTTAATAGTGAGTGCCATACCATGTGCATGAATCATACAACTAGCAAGAAAATAGGAGCAGTCAGGAATAACACAGGTTATGTAGACAGTAAACACCGGGTCAATCAAAATGGACTCAAATGTCTATACACCAATGCACAAAGTATGAGGAATAAACAGGGTGAATTAGAAATTCAAGTAAATGAGGGCAGATACGCTATTGTTGCCTTTACAGAAACTTGGTGGGATGAAACCCACAAATGGTACATACAGCTAGAAGGATTTAAATTATTTAAAAGAAATAGACCAAATAAAAGAGGAGGTGGAGTTGCACTATATATAAGAAATAACTACATCTCTACAGAAATAGAGCACAGCAATGATGAGAACTATCTTGAATGCATTTGGGTCAATGTTAAAGGTTGGAGGGAAACGACATTGCCATAGGTCTACAGGCCACCCAACCAAGCAGAGGAAGTAGATGAACCTTTTGCTAGTCAGCTAACTAAGGTATGTAGGAAGCACACCACAATAGTAGTGGGGGATTTTAACTACCCTGACATCAACTGGTAAACAAACTCTGCACCAAGTGGAAGATCGCAATGTTCCCTCTAAGGTGCGCGGCTGCGCGGACGCATACGTGGCAAGAAAACACCGCACAGCATTTTTAAATGCCGCGCAGTGATTTCTATTGCCACAGGCTCCGGAAACTGGGGAGGTCCTTTGCAGGCAGCTAGAACGGGCCGCTCACAAAGGACTTCCCCGGACTTGCTTTGATGAGCACGGGTCGACTGAGGGTAGTTGTGAAGCCCCAAAGCCCCCACCGCCACCAGAATAACTGCTGCCACCTCCTCCTCCTCTAACAGCACTGCCGGATTTGCCTCCCAGCGCTGCGGCTGAGGTGAAGCCGCCAAAGCTCCAGCCGGCATCCCCGCGCGTGGCAGTGGCGCCTCCCCTCCGCTCGGAGCACCTGAGCTCAGCGTCGCGTTACCCCTGCCCCCTCCTCCTCCGCCGCCGTGCTTTTGAGGAGCCATGAGGCTGCAGGAGCCAATAGGAAGGCGGGGGGAGCAGGGGAAAAAAAGCCTCATGGCTCCTCAAAAGCACGGCGGAGGAGGAGGGGGCAGGGGTAACACGGCGCTGAGCTCAGGTGCAAATGTGGTGGTGCTGTTGGAGGAGGAGGAGGTAGCAGCAGTTATTCTGGTGGCAGCTCGTCGGCATCTTCAGCAGCAGCCCTGCCCACGATGAAGAAACCAAAGATGGAGCAGATCCACGCAGATGACGTCGCTGCAACATGACTGGAGGATGAATTCTGGGAGTTGAAGTCCACAAGTCTTAAAGCTGTCAGGTTTGAAGACCCCTGGGTTTTTTTCCTAAAGGGTTAGGGGTGCAAGGGTCTTGTACTTGACAGCTTTAAGACTTGCGTGCTTCAAATGCCAGAGTTTCTGAGCCAACATTTGGTTGCTAATTTTGAAAAATGAGATTACAAAAGCTCAGTCTAGCACAATACCAATGAAGAAGAAAAATAACAGCTCCCAAAAGAAACCAGCATGGCTGCATAAAGAACTCTCTGACAAATTGAAAGACAAAAAAGTTAAATATAAAAAGTGGAAAGAGGGGGACATAACTAAGGCAGAATATCAGCAAATAGCCCAAGCCTGTAAAGATGAAGTAAGGAAAGCTAAAGCTCACAATGAAGAAAGGCTTGCTACAAAAGTAAAAAATAACAAAAAAAAAGCTTTTTCCAACATGTTAAAAACAAGAAAAAGGTTAAGGGAACAATTGGTCCATTGCTGGGAGAAAGTGGCAAGAAGGTGACAAGCAACAGGGAAAAAGCAGAACTATTTAACTCATTTTTTGCATCTGTCTTTACACAAAGGGATAAAACATTCCAACCTATCAAAAACACCACCTCAAAAATCAGATTAGGAACACAAATTGAAATAGAGAAGAAAATGGTGAGCACCTGTCTACCCTAAACGAGTTCAAATCACCAGGACTGGACGGATTACACCCCAGGGTTCTGAAGGAACTGGCAGATGATATCTCAGAACTACTGAACTATATCTTTCAGAGATCCTGCAGCATCAGGGAACTGCCAGAGGACTTGAAAAGAGCTGATGTGGTTCCCATCTTCAAAAGGGGGGGGGGGGAAATAGATCCAGGAAACTACAGACCTATCAGCCTGACCTCAATACTAGGAAAGATTCCGGAAAAGATAATCAAGCAATGAATTAGCGAACACCTAGAAGTAAACAAATAATAGCCAAAAGCCAACATGGGTTTGTCAAAAACAGATCATGCCAGACTAATCTTATTGCATTCTTTGACAAAGTGACAAAATTAGTGGACCAGAAGAATGCCGCCGATATAGTTTACTTGGACATCAGTAAGGCATTTGCTAAGGTAGACCACAACCTACTACTAGATAAAGTAGAAGAATGTGGGTTGGACAGCATCACCACCAGATGGATTCGTAACTGGCTGACCAACCGCACTCAACATGTAATCCTCAATGGAACTGCATCTACATGGAGGGAAGTATGCAGTGGAGTACCCCAGGGCTCTGTTTTAGGCCCAGTACTCTTCAACATCTTCATCAATGATTTGGATGAGGGAATAAATGGGGAATTCATCAAATTTGCAGATGATACCAAGCTGGCAGGAATAGCCAACACTCCAGAAGACAGGCTTAAGATACAGAAGGACCTTGACAAACGTGAACATTGGGCACTATCTAATAAAATGAAATTCAACGGTGAAAAGAGTAAGGTTCTACATTTAGGCAACAAAAACAAAATGCACAGGTACAGTATAGGTGGTACTATCCTCAATAGTAGTAACTGTGAGAGAGATCTTGGAGTCCTGTGGACAACCATCTAAATATGAGCCAGCAGTGTGCAGCAGCTGCCAAAAAAGCCAACACAGTTCTAGGCTGCATCAACAGAGGGATAGAATCAAGATCACGTGAAGTGTTAATACCACTTTATAATGCCTTGGTAAGGCCACACTTGGAATACTGCACTCAGTTTTGGCCGCCACGATGTAGAAAAGATGTGGAGACTCCAGAAAGAGTGCCGAGAAGAGCAACAAAGATTATTAGGGGACTGGAGACTAAAACATATGAAGAACGATTGCAGGAACTGGGTGTGTCTAGTTTAATGAAAAGAAGGACTAGGGGAGACATGATAGCAGTGTTCCAATATTTCAGGGGTTGCCACAAAGAGGGAGTCAAACTATTCTCCAAGGTACCAGAGGGTAGAACAAGAAGCAATGGGTGGAAACTAATCAAGGAGAGAAGCAACTTAGAACTGAGGAGAAATTTCCTGACAGTTAGAACAATTAATCAGTGGAGCAGCTTGCCTCCAGAAGATGTGAATGCCCCAACACTGGAAGTCTTTAAGAAGATGTTGGATAGCCATTTGTCTGGAATGGTATAGGGTTTCCTGCCTAGGCAGGGGGTTGGACTAGAAGACCTCCAAGATCCCTTCCAACTCTGCTATTGTATTGTATACCTGTGCATATTTTTTTCTGCCTAAGTACAAGGCCATGCTTTTCTCTCCACTGAACTACATCTTCTTAGATAGTACTCAATATTCAAGTCTGTCAAGATTCTTCTCATTGAGAGTCAAGTCCCAAGAAATAGATTACTAAACATACTGATTGGGCACTGAGAGTTGATTGGGAGGAAAATACCAGAAACGTAAGAAATAGTTTGGAATTCAAAACCAAACAAATTCATGACACTCAATTATACATATTCAGATGCAAATCCTATCAGAATATTAAAAATATTAAAATTGCAACATTAATGTTTATATAAAACTAGGTAATTATTACACAGATATTTTATATTACTTATTTTAATGAAAGGGTCATTCAGTGCATAGACTGCACTGCGTTATATAAAAGAGAAAATTAATGCAAGCATGAGATCCATCTGTAACTGGAAGTTTTATAATATATATATTATAAAACCGAAGCCGAAAACACCAGCCTGAGGATGACGAGTTGGATCTCGTCAAAACATCGCCAAAATACTCTCAATCTTACACAGGAAAAGACCCGAATACACCAAAACATGCATACCTGTACCAGTGAAAATCTACAAAAACATATATATATATAACATATATATATTGTGTGTGTGTGTGTGTGTGTGTGTGTGTGTGTGTGTGTGTGTTTGTAGATTTCCATGGGTGTAGGTATGCTGGTCTTGTTGTATTTGGGTCTTTTCCCATGTAAGATTGAGATTGTCTTAGTAATGTTTCAGGGAGGTCTCACTCGCCGTCTTCAGGCTGGGTTTGGGCTTAAAGCGCGGTCGGATCTGCCGTCTTTCTATAAATCTTGGTGGGTGGGTGTGGAGTGCTGGCTTTGTTTCAGTAAGTGGAATGATTGGTTGTGTGGTTGTATAATGATTCGTAGATTGGTGCTGATTGGTGCTGGCTACGTGCACATTGTTGTTTTGTGTTGTAACAGCCTGGATGGTGGGTGGGGTTCATTTGTTGACTAGGGCTGGTTTCCAGATGTCTGGTAGGCGGGAGGTATCATCACGTTTATTCATGTTGTGGGGGTGTTTCTCTATTTTGATAGCTTCCATCATTATTCTCTTGTTGAAGTGTTCAATTTTGGAGATTAACCTGGTTCCTTCAAAATTAATTTCATGTCCTGTAGCTTTAAGGTGCTGGAAAAGGGAGGAAGTTTTTTCTTTTTTTCTTACTGCGTTCTTGTGGTTCTACGATGCGTGCACTTATTCTCCTATTCGTTTGTCCTATGTATGTTGTAGGACAGATTTTGCATGGTATTTCGTAGACTCGTTGGTTTTCTAGCTGGATTTTGTCTTTGGGGTTTCTTAACATGTTGGCTATTTTTTGGTCAGTGTTGAAGGCTGTCTTGATATTGTGTTTGTGGAGAATTTTGCTGATTTTATCTGTGGTGCCTTTGATGTAAGGGAGGAGGGTGATGCTGTTGTCCTGTTCTGTGTCTTGGTTTTTGGGGGGAGTCTCCCTTTGGATTAGGTTGGTAATTGTTTTTCCTTGGAATCCGTTGGAGATTAAAACGTTTGTGAGAGTGTGTAATTCAGTTTTCAGGTAGTCTTTGTCGGCTAGGCATTTGGTTCTGGAGATGAGGGTTTTGGCTACAGAGTTGATATGTGCAGGTTGGTGATGGGATTGTGCGTTTAGGTAGCGGTTGGTGTGTGGTTTTTTTCTGGTAGATGGTGTGTCCTAGGGAGTCATTGGGTTTTTTGTAGGTTAGGACGTCCAGAAAGGGAAATTGGTTGTTTGCTTCTATTTCCATGGTGAATTGTATTTTGGGGTGTAGGTTGTTGAGATGTGTGAGGAAGTTGTCCAATTTTTCTTTCCCATGTGGCCAAATCACGAAAGTGTCATCAACATATCTAAGCCAGAGTTTGGGTTTGTGTTCAGATTTATCTAAGCCGTTAGTTTCAAAATGTTCCATGTATAAGTTTGCGATGATGGGTGAGAGGGGTGATCCCATGGGTGCTCTTTCTATCTGATTGTATCTTTGTCCATTATGGATGAAGTATGTGTTGGAACACTTCAACAAGAGAATAATTATGGAAACTATGGAAATAGAGAAACACCCCCACAACATGAATAAACGTGACGATACCTCCCGCCTACCAAACATCTGGAAACCCGCCCTAATCAACAAACGAGCCCCACCCACCACCCAGGCTGTTACAACACAAAACAACAATGTACACGTAGCCAGCACCAATCAGCACCAATCTACCAATCATGATACAACCAGACAACCAATCACTCCACTTACTGAAACAAAGCCAGCACTCCATATCCCCCCACCAAGATTTATAGAAAGATGGCAGCTCCGATCACACTTTAAGCCCAAAACTCAGCCTGAAGATGGCGAGTGAGACCTCGCTGAAACATTGCCAAGACAATCTCAATCTTACACGGGAAAAGACCCGAATACAACAAGACCAGCATACCTACACCTATGAAAATCTATATGTATGTATGTATATATGTATGTATGTATGTGTATGTATATGTTCTGACACCCCACCTCCGCGCCTATGAATAAACCAGAACACATGCTTGGCTGTTTGCCACTGTTTAATTACTGAGATAGTGAATCCTTTGTCTCAGGGCCAAGACAACTCACATTCAATAGATTAGCTCTGCAGCAACCCAGATAATTCAAATGAAGCAACGCAGATAGTCCAAACGAACAGACACGGCTAGAATACACAGATAGATTTTCTTAACTACTAATTCAAATGGCTGTTTCCTGCAAATGTCCCCTCCCAACGCCTCACCTATAATCTCTCTTGGAAGGGGCCAATCCACAACCACCTGTGCTTAATCATCTTCTGTGAATATGTCTACAGAGTTGCTCAATCTAGATCAGGGACAAACTGCCTTTGATCCTACCCACTGCTCCATGCCTCAGGCGCCTCCTAGTGGCCAACCAGCCTCTCTGGTCCCTGTTCTGAGTCTGAACCCTGCACAGGGTCCTCCACATCGTCCAGGGCAGACTCATATGGTTCCTCTCTATCCGAGTCCATCAGCAGCTCAACCGGATCCTGCTGGGCCACATCATTTATTTATTTACACACACACACACACACACACACACACACACACACACATATATATCAATGGAAGGTGATACAATAAAATAAACTGAATGGCATGTTAAATGTGGTTAGCAGAAATGCGGCAATGTAAGCATAAGAAAAGTGAAGCAAAAGAAAAGAATTGGTCACTAAAGAGAAACATCATCACATCATTCTTTAGGCAACCTTAGAGATATTGAAGATTCTCCCCCTCTGAAGAGAAAACTGTAGGGATGGTATCCCTTGGCACCATTTCTCCTCTTCCATGAATGCCAAAACAGCTGGACTGTTTTGTGAAGTAGTTCAGAAACAGCCCGGGACTTTTTCACTGCTTACTCATTTCAAAATGTATTCTTCTAACTCTTACATTTCTAATGCTTAAAGGATAGACAAATCTGGCCCTGGTGTCTGCCTTGGTTTAACCAGTAAGCAACCAAGTCAGAAGATCATTTGAAAGCAATTTATTAACGTACTTCGATAAAGTGCTGTTACTCTATGAAAAGGGGACTCCCCAGTAATGGATTTTATGAATGGATTACTTTTATAGTTAGCATAATAAAGAACTTAAAAGCATAAATTAATTGGTTTAGAGATAGTCATTTGTTCAGTTACATCACAAGAATTACAGCATTCAATAACAGGTGTGCATAGCCATAAAAAAGAGCATTGTATTCCGAATAAAAGGAAAAGAAACATTTGCAAATGAAAAACATCAAAATGGGTTTGGGTAAGATTCATTCTCCCACTTCTCAAGGTTGGCTTGACTATTTTCTTTGTTCACAGAGGCTTGAGAACAGCTAAACCGAAACTGTTATCTACAATGTACAATGCTCTTCTGTCAGTCCTGGTTTCTGAAAGGCCTTTTCTTGAAGATTGTAGGAAATTATTAGCAGTGCAATTGAAAAAGCAAATTTAAAATACAAGAAAACCTGTTAATTAACCAATGGAGTACTACAGAAACCATGCTTCAAGTAATACAAAATCCATCCTCTGTGGCCCACAGTAGTCTCTATTAGATGCACAAATAAATACTATTGTTCAGTTCATATATCTAAAGTCAATTCGCGCTGACTAGGGACTCCATGAAAACAGAAAAAGTTAGTGCAGAATTCAGGACAACTTGTGGTGCACAGAAGGAAAGCCAAGACCAAAAGCAGCTGCAATTAGAATATCACTGCTTCATGTGTGTGTTGTGAGTCCTTTGGAAAGCTGCGGTTTTTTGTGCAATTCGGTTTACCATACTAAGAAAACTCTTAACAGACCGCACTCCCTTTTTTGGAACTGGGTTTTTTAAAACGGACTACGGTATTTCTTTTTTTGTAATGCTCTAGCACATGTCTCGCTTAGAGACGTTGCGCAAAAGGCGTGCCTCTGCGGTTCGACAGGCAGAATAGCCGCCATTTTGTTTGAGATACGTTAGCGTACGCGATCTTCTTATCGCAACGTTCATTCACCTTAGAAGGTCCGAAATTGGGGGAAAGGATAGAGCGGCGATGTCTGCTTTCTCAGAATCGGCGCTGGAGAGGAAATTGTCGGAGCTAAGCAATTCTCAGCAAAGTGTCCAGACATTGAGCCTGTGGCTTATCCATCACCGAAAGCATTCGCCGCTTATTGTCACCGTCTGGGAGCGCGAGCT
Organism: Natrix helvetica; assembly: GCF_964273705.1. Classification (NCBI taxonomy): domain Eukaryota; kingdom Metazoa; phylum Chordata; class Lepidosauria; order Squamata; family Natricidae; genus Natrix; species Natrix helvetica. The sequence goes on from NC_138554.1 coordinate 61,235,124, forward strand.
GCGCAAAGGTGAGGGACGAGTGGGTGATCCAAGGGGAGTCGGCCCCTTACCTCAGAGGGGGGCCTGGGGTTTCCCCACTGTGGATATAGGAAGTATTGATATTTTGGTCGATTGAATCTTGGAGGGCTGTCCGCCGCGGCCTAGCGATGACGCGGAGGGATCAAAGAAGACGTGGGAAGAGAGTGGAAAAACTGTCCGAGGTTGGCACGCTTGCGGATCTGGGCCCTTCCACCCCGCATACCCCCCCCCCAAGGGATAGTGGGCGGGGTGTCACAAGGCCACGAGGAAGAGGAGACATACCGAGGAAAGATTTTTCTTGTTCGTGCCGGAAATCCTTCCTAACAGCCTTATTAATAGTAGGATTTTCTTCCTTAGTCCCTGCTATATTACCGTGATAATGGAAGGTCTTGTCTATGTTCGCTGAAATTAAAACAGCGGAAAGTCTTGTTACAGTTCATAGAAATTTAGAATATGAAATAGTACATGCGTCTAGAACCCGAGACCACTTTATTATCAATCCATTAAATGTAAGGGAAATTAGGTTTATATTGCATAGACTGCGGCGGGAAAAAGTACAACTTGTTTGGGAAAAGGTTCGTTTTTACATCCCGATAGGCTAAAGTTTATATTGCATTTGATTCTGCTAAATATGCTGAAAATAAGCAACTGTTAGGCTTAAAGGTTTCTTCCATGTGATGGGACAGAGAAAAAGTTGGAGGACTGTTAAGAAGTGTAAGTAGAACATCATAGATAATGATAAATATTTTCAGATAAGAGTGGTGGCACGTGCTTGCTGGTGGATATTGTTTTTGTTGTCTTAATAGAATCAGCTATATATAATTCCATTGAATATATCTTAATATAATAAAGCATTGACAGAAATCTGATGAAATTCAATACATACATAGCAAGTTGAAACATGGATGTTTTTTTTACAAAATGTGATACAGCAATAGTAATGAAAATATTCTATCAAGAAAACAATTATACACCGCCTTTAATATTCAGTGTTAAAGATTTTATTGCCTTAATTATAACTGTAGCCAAAGACAGAATCATAATACTATCCTCAGGTTGCAAATGCAGAAATTCTCAGGTTGCAAATGCAGAAAGGAGAGTGGGTAGCTCACTTAAAATTAAGTAAATAAGTTTTGATCACCAAATCAGATCAGTATTGGTCTCAAGGATCAGAAAAGTTAAGTTTAGCATCTTATTGCCAGAAGTGAACATTACCCTGTCACATATTTAATGATTGGTAAATTTGACTTTATTAGGGAAACAAAAAAAATCTAATAATCTTTATTTAAATCTTATCTATTTACTGATCCATTTTAATCCAGCAGGATTTTGATAGCTAAAGCACATTTAAAAAATAGAACATCACAGTTTATATTATCTGATAGCAGATAATATTATAGACTCACTTGGGGTAACAGAACTTTTAATTCTACAAGATTTTTTTCTCATAAATTGGGAGTCTGAACGCATTACATTCCAAAGTAATATTTTCACTGAAACATTTAATAGTGCTGATCAATTGCATAATATTTATCTAATCCAGTATGAAATTGAAATGTTAAGTTTTAATTAGATCAATTCAATTAGATGAAGGCATTTCTTAGACGAATATTACAAAAAAGCCCTTATATGTAGAATTCTTTTAAATCAGAAGGTGGAATCTACAATATCTAAATGATTGCATAATTAGCATAGCAGACAAAATACAAGTAGTATAAAACAGCTACTTCCATAGTGTGTGTGTGTACAGGAAATCCTCAATTTATGACTAAGATTGAGCCCCAAATTTCTATTGCTAAGCAAGACAGTTAATGAGTGTTGCCCTATTTACAGCCTTTCTTGCCACACTTGTTAAGTAAATCACTATAGTTTTTAAGTTAGTAACATGGTTGTTAAGTGACCCTGGCTTCCCCATTGACTTTGCTTGTCAGAAATTTGAAAAAAATGATCACATGATCCCGGGATATTGCAACCATCATAAATATGAACCAGTTGCCAAGCATCTGAATTTTGATCACGTGATCATGGGATTCTATAATGGTTGTAAGTGTGAAAAATGGTCATGACACTTTTTATGGTGCTGTTACAATGAATGGTCACTAAAGGAACTGTTGTAAGTTGATGGTGTGTGTGTGTGTGTGTGTGGGAGAGAGAGGGAATGCATCCATGCATGTCTATATGGAGTACTTCAAGGTTCTGTTGTTGAGTGCTTCAAGTACTCTTCAACATCTTCATAAGTGGAGGATTGTAGGGATACTCATCATATTTGCATATGACACCAAGGTGGGGAGAATTGCTAACATTTTGGATGATACTCAAAATTCAGAAGGATCTTGACAATTGAGCATTGGGCTATATCCAACAAGATGCAGTTCAATGGAGAGAAAAGCAAGCAGGAAAAAATAAATGCATCTGTCCAGAATAGGCAATACCTGGCTCAACAGCAGTAACTTAGAAAGATATACCGTGTTCCCCCCAAAATATGACCCATCCCAAAAGTAAGCCCACCGCTTGATTCCCCCCCATGCACTTAATATAAGCCCTAGCCCCAAAAATAAGCCCTAGTTAAGACCCTCGCCCATTATGAGGTGGGGCGAGGCGAATGGGTAAAAATTAAGCTAGGGTGGGGATGGGGGTGGTAGAACTGCCCTACTTACCAGCACCTCACACATCCCGACACCTGCCTTGCCAGCCCACTTACAAGGCCGTTTGCCAGCCCTTGCGTGCATCGCCTTCGGAATCAATCCAGAGCTCTGTCATTGGCTGCAGAAGCCTTTCCTGGCAGCCTCCGGCAATGAAATAAAAGTCGGATGTGAGAAGCGGGCACAGAAGAAGTGGACTGGCAATGGGCTCCTGCTGGTCAGGACTGTTGGTGTTGCCACCGCGAAGTCAGTCAGTGGAAGACACCTCCCGAAAAGAAGACCTGGTGCCTTTTTTTGGTGGCAAAAAAATTATAAGACCAGGTCTTATAATAAGACCATTTTCAGGAAAACATGGTAGGTTTTCTGGTGGATCATAAGCCAGCAATGTGCTGCAGTTGTCAAAGCCAACACAATCCTAGGCTGCATCATCAGAGGTAGAGCATCAAGATCACAAGAAGTGATACCAGTAGTATTATTCTACACTGTATTAGTAGACCACAATTGGAATAATATATTCCATATATTATATGGCATAGCATAAGTTCTGGTCACCACAATACAAAAAAGATTCTGAGGCCCTAGAAAAAGTGCAGAGAGCAGCAAAGATAAGGGGTTTGGAGACTGAACCATTGGAGGAACAGCTAAGGGAACTAGATGTGTTTAGCTTAACAAAGATAAGGTTTAGTTGTGACATGATAGCCATGTTCCAATATTTGAAAGGCTGTCCCAGAGAAGAGATGATTGATTTACTTTCCAAAGTACCTGAGGGCAGGGCAAGAAAGAATGGGTGGAATTAAGAAATTTCTTAACAGTGAAAACAATTAATTAAAAAAAACTTGCCTTCCATTGTTGTGGATGCTCCATCACTGGAGATTTTCAAAAAAAGATGGATTTCTCCATGATGGAATAAGGATTTTTGCCTTGAGAAGGGAGTTGGACAAGCAGACCTCCAAGGTCCCTTCCAGTTCTGTGTTTCTATTTCTGTTTCTAAAATTGAATCTCATTCAGTTCAACTGATACTGATAATTGGTAAGAAATAAACCTGTGTTCTTAATGGAATATGTCCAGCTTGGTATACATACATCTAAATAAACCTGTAGAGACTTTATACAACATAGAAGAGCTATTCTTCCCTTATATATTTTAATATCAGAGACAACCAAATGACCACTGTTTCCATAAAAAAAACAATTTAGTTATTTAGTAGTTTTTAATAATATTGGCCTCCTGTTATGTACACTGGGATAATCTTGGAAAATGTATATTGAAATAAATGTGTATTGAAAATTCTATATTGAAATAAATATGTTCAACTATTATTAAAAATTAATATGTAACAGAAATTAATACTTTAGTGCAATATGTATAGCACTAAATTATTCTATGTGACATTAAGGGCTAATTAAGGGATAACATTGATGGTGCATATTATATAAACCAGCAGCCACCAACCTTTCAGACCTCAGGGACCATTAAATTCATAGTTTTAAATCCTAATATGATCTGCCTAATGACTGGCTAGATGGTTATGTGACTGGGTGGGCGTGGCCAATGTGATGTCACTCACATCGAGGGCCGCCTCGCCAGCCTCTACTCACTCCTCCCCTCCCAGCCACTCCTCGCTTCCCCGCCTGGGCTCCTTAGGGCCTCAACAGGAAGCAGTTGTTGGAGCTAAACAGCCACCACGAGAAAGAGTTGGATCTGACTGAGAAGGAGGCTCAGCAAAAGCATCTCACTGAGGACTACGAGCATAGATTTTCCAAGCAGAGGGAAGACCTATAGGAATGCAAGGCCAGATGCCATCATCTGGAGGCTCGGCAGGCTGAGATGGTCAGTCAGTCCAGGCCATGATGCAGTCCCATTGGAAAAAGGCCCTCCAGCTCTTCACTAACAGCGGCACTTCCCTCCAGCCTTTGCCCAAAGCCCTGCACCAGGAGGCCGAAGCAGACCCCAAATCAGAATTTCACCCTCCCCATTCTGAGCCGCACAAAAAGACCCCGAACGGAGAGACTCTCTGCACAACACAAAAGTTCATTGCATATATTCGGCCAAGGGGCTGTAGTTTGAGGACTCCTGATTTAGTGCAATATAAATGCAAATAATTTTTTGGTGGATCACCAAAATTTTCTTGCAGACCACCAGTTGGTGACCCTGATATAAGCCATATATAGAGGTCAGGTAGATGGAGTCCTGAGAGACAGAAAACAAAACATGATGAAGTGCTTTTTAACTTATATTGCCTTAAAAAGAAAAAATGAGGATAAAAGGACAGGAGTTGGAAATTGTGACTTGCAGTGTTCGTGGCATGTTTGACTTTATACTTGAAAATTATGTAACATATATTTGCAACAAATGTAAGCATATAAGCAGTTGTTGAAAAACCAGTCAAAAGGCTGAGCAGCATATAACCATTCTTCAGTTGTACCAAGATTTATTAGTTCAAAGGAAATATATATATATATATACTGCATGGGAACTTGACAATAGAAACCACTCTCCATAAGGAATAGTGTAACAGTGGAAACAAAGATAGTCTTCATTGCTGAAATTAATGTCAGAATTACCATCGGCCCACTGCAACCCTCCTTACTTTGATACCAATCAGATATGAAATACAGGGGAGGGGAGATGTCAGTAGGGGAAAAGACATGAAACAGATCTGGAACATCAGAAGAGGGGCCCAAGGCCATCTGACCTGGGAGCAGAAGCAACCAGCCACCAAATGAGCTCCAAAAATCACAGATATTGAAATTTATTGGACATTTAGGAAATTGATTGGACATAACTTGGGGCAAATTGTCTAGGAATCCTCAGATCTAGCTTTGCTCTGCTGTAGCCAATTGGCATCAATAAACATATATCTTTCACTACGAATAGAGTCAACAGCCTTTTGTTATTAGATGACCATACTGTATGTGACAAACCTAACATTAAGCTAGATCTGCAATAACAATCCACCCAGAGGACAACCCGTGCCATGGAGATTGGACAAAAGATGTCTTCTCAAGAAATAGAGCAGGAGGAACTGGAGAAGTGGAAATTGGCAGCTTCTAAACCAGGTAGCAATGAAAAGAATCCTGGCCTGAGAGAAGAGGCAAAAGTCTCACTATAGCAGAATGCCCAATCCAGAGCCCAGTGGTTGACCAGGATTGGAAGGATGGGAGAAGCCCCCTTCCGGAGTGACTCTTAGCTAAGGGGGCCAATCCCAAAGCCAGCATCCAGCCAGAGTACACGGTTCAACATCAAATGAGTCAGACCCCCATCTGTAGCACTAGAACAGGTGATCGACTTGACCCCAGAGCCCAAGGGTGGGCAGACCCACTATAAACCCAACTGACAGGGGTGACAGCAGCCCAGCCAGCCGCTGCTGGACCTGCCCCAATACCACCACCAGCTTGGGCCATTTTCCCAGGGAAAGGGGACTGATGCCCACTAGCACTGGGAGTGAGATGCAACAGGGATGCCAGGCAACTGGCTTTCTTCATCACCCACATGGAGCTATTATGGAGGATAATGGGGCAGACTTACCAACTGACCCAGCCAGGTTGTGCTGTGTTACCATGGCCTTGGAGGGAGAAATGGCAGAGTAGTTGGTGGCCTTACACGACGATGTGATGGAATTATGCCACTTTGACTGGTTCATTTGTGCCTTAAGGAAGAGGTTCAAAGACTCCCTTGCAGAGCAGAAAGCCAAGAGCAAGATCAAAACCATCATTCAAGGAAGCTGACCCAGCGCCTCTAAGAATTTCAGAGCCCGGCCTGCAAATTATCCGACTGGCTGCAAGACATTCTAATTGAATACTTCCTGTAGGGCCCGAACAACAAAGTGTTCCACACCTGCCTATCACGTGTCTCACCAAGTATCCAAGGTTTTGGTACATCCTGGGAGACAAAGTGAAATGGATCTGGCCAGGTACCATGACTGAGCTGGGAGAGGGAGAGCGATCCTTTGCACTGGAGATGAGAAAAATCCCGAACCCCGGGTGAAGGAATCCCAGCCTCCACTAACATCCTATTGGCTGTTACTGCTGTGGGAAGGAGGATCACCAAGATGCTGGATGCCTTGAGGCCATTATACACCACTCCATGGAACCTGAAGAAATGGGGGGGGGGAGGAATGTCCCTAAGCCGAGAAAGACCAGGCCAAAAATCAGAGCAACAATGGAGGAGACAACAACCTGTTGGTAAGTTGCCCCATAAAACCAATGATTGTCCCAATAAAATTAATAGTGGTTTCTTTGGAGCTCAAGGGTATATTGACATCTCTATTGGACTCAGGATACACCAGATGCCTTGTCAGTCACAGCATGATGGTGAAATTGGAGATGCACCTCAGGGAGTTTCAATAGCCTTTTCCCAGTTGGATGGCTTGTTGGGGGGGGGGGGACATTTGTCACTGAACCAGTGAAGATGAGGATAATCTCCAAAAGGAGATTAACAAATTCATCATGGACCTCTGCATGGACAGGCCTGTGGTACTAGGGCTAGCCTGGCTAGAGAAGTGGAACCCCTCAATAGACTGGAGAAAGAAAATCTTGAAAACCCAGTGAAAGCAAATGGAGGGGAAACAAAGCAGCAGAAACAATGTTACATTGCGACACATTGCCTATTAAGAAAGTGAAACCGGAGAGTGCGGTGGCAGCGCACAAAAGGAAAAATCCTGTTTCCCTGTTCCCAAGAAAATATTGGGACTTGGCAGTGGTGTTTAGTGAGTCAAGGGAATAGTGTTTAGGAATCAAGGTGCTTCGATCCCACCACCCTGCAGACTGCAGTATTGAAATGTTACCAGGGGTTAAGCCAGTGATGGCGAACCTTTTTTGCCTCAGATGCCAAAAGCACATGCGTGCATGCTATCTGCGCATGCTCATGTGCCCACTCCCATAATTTAATTCCCCACACACCATGTCCCCTGCACGTGCACGCATGACCCTGCTTCCCTGCGAATGCACGTACGGCTTTCTTGGAGCCTGGGGAGGGCGGAAATGGCCTCCCCCACCGTCTGGAGGCCAGAAATGGCCCATTTTCCAATTTCCAGTGGGCCTGGTAGGTTCGTTTTTGCCTTCCCCAGGCTCCAGAGGCTTTCTAGGAGCCTGAGGAGGATGGAAAATCTCCCAACATGCAAACCAGAAGTTCAGGAACGGATTGCAGTTTTTCTCCCTCGGGAGGCTTCAGGAGGCTTCTCTGAAGCCTTCAGTGGGCGAAAAACAGCCCAACATGCAAACCAGAAGTCCGTTCCCAAACTTCCAGTTTGTGTGTTGGGCGGTTTTTCATCCTCCTGAAGTTTCAGGGAAGCCTCCAGAGGGCGAAAAACAGCTGAAAATCAAGGCTGATAGCACAATGCCTTGTGTGCTTTCAGAAATGGCTCCGCATGTCATCTGTGGCAGGTGTGTCATAGGTTCGCCATCACAGGGCTAAACTATCTAAACCTAAACTATATTTCATGACCCTGAGGGTACTAGAAGAACTCAGGATGTTTATTGGCAAAAACCTAGTCCAAGTATTCATCCAACCAGAAAAATCATGCATAGCAGCCCCCATCTTATTTCAGGAGAAGAATGGGTCCTTCAGTTATGTGTAGATTACAGAAATCTTAATACGATCTGTATCGAAAACCTATATCTCCTCCCACTAAGGGCATGTTAAGCCACTTGCAAAAGGGAGTCTTCGCCAAGTTCTATTTGAACAATAAAAGATGGAAAACACCGTGGTAACTACTTTTGAAGCCTCTGGACTTAAACGTCCTAGATAATTTTATATTTCTAATAAACTATGATGACATGTTGGCATTTTCTTTCTACTTTTAAAACAAAGTTTACCTAATGGTGCTTGGTTCTTGCTATGAGGAGGGAGAGAAACTGTTCCAATTTTACTCACTTCTGATTGATTTAGAAGTGGGCTGCTAGACAAAGTTGTATAGTCTAAACTTAATTTTGTTGTTCATATTTTAGTGTCCTTTTTTGACCACAGGAGGGAGCCAAAGATGCATTGCAAATTCTTTTTAATTTTCTAGCAGCACTCCCGAAACCATTGGATTTAATGTTATAATCAGATCTTAGTTACACTCTGAAGGGATAGCCATCCATAAGAGGACAAAAAGGATATGCAGAATCTTTAAGATCCTTTTTGGATGAATATACAACTAAAATGCATGAAGCAATTCAAGAAAAGGGAACAAAGTTTGAATTAAAACCTGACGTACTTTCCAAGGAACTTCGTGAGAAGATACAACATTTAATGAGAGATACTAAACAGGTGAAGGATAGAATTGATCTTATGGAGAACAAATTTGAGAGGAATGACATTTTGTTTGAAGCTGATCTGGATGTGAACGCGCTCCTGGAGGCCCAAATGAAAGACCTTCATTTAAGAGCAATCCCTGAATGTTCTGGAGAGGACATCAGAACAGGGGTGATTAATGCTTTGGCCCAGTTAATTAATTATGAAGCAAAGTTACTTGATCTTGAGAGAGACAAAGTCTTCAGAGTGAACTCCAGATTTGCTCCTATGAGAAAATTACCAAGGGCTATCTAAGTTCACTTTGTAAGACGAACGATGAAGGACTGTGGTCTGGATAGCCACTTTAAATCCAAACTAAGAATCAAAAATGTGGATGTAATTGTTCTGAAGAAGTTTCCTGTCAGAATCCTGAGGAAACAGGATTACACTACCACAATAAATAAAAAAAATCCAGGCAGTTTTAATATTCTTAGATGTAGAGAAGGCCTTTGACGATTTAAATTGTGCTATTATGTTTAAAGTTCTGGAAGAAATGGACTTAGGGGAATTTTATTCAAGAGGTCAAAGCAATTTATATGTCACATCAAGCAACAATTGTTATTAACGGCGATTTAACTAGCCCATGAGAAATTCAAAAGTGTACAATATGATGATGTCCCTTGTCTCCTTTGTTGTTTATTTTAGCGTTAGAGGTCTTGAACAGAGACATTAGGCAAGACGAGAAAATATTAGGTATAAGTATCAAGAAGGAAGTTTATAAATATTGGAGTAGGATTCATATTCTAATGCAGAAACTTTTTAAAGTGAATATAAAGATAAAACCAAAGAAAATACTTTTGGGCTTAATGGAAAAAGACTTGGGGGCAGGGATCTGGATCTTTAATGCTATACTTGTTGATGGCAGCAAGTTTACTTTATGCTCAAAAAGGGAAGGACATTTCATCCCTGACAATGGACAAATAGCTGCAAAAGTTGATGGAGTTAGCAGAGAAGGCTAAATTGACTGCTTTGATCAAGGAGAAAAACACAATTACCTTTGTTTCTGCCTAGAAACCACTTTTGGACTTTTTGCTTGAGGTGGGAAAAAAATGAAAGTTTGATTTTGGGTTTTACCAATTAGATTTTTTGTTATAGAAATGGCTGGTTTAAACTGTTAAGTAAAAGTAAAAAGCTGAAGTTTGATGTTAATGCCTTGTTTACTGCACCAAAGGGAATCAGAAGTCAATGTCTTTTCTTTCTTCTTTCCCCTTCTTCTCCTCCTCACTTTTCCCTTCCCTATTTCTGTCTTTTGCTTTTGAATTTTATTTTTGTATATGATACCATAAATTAATAAAGTTGTTATAAACAAAAATAAAAGACAAACGTTCCCTTTTCCTTCCACTGTCCAATAGTCTAGCCCAGGGCTGTCAGACTCCCGGCCCATGGGCCAGATGCATCAGGCACTGGCCATTCCCACACCCGGTTTAGCAAAGGGGGAAAATGTTATGTGATTCTCGCCTTGACGATGTGAGTTTAACATACTTGGTCTAGCCAATCAGTTCACTCACTTTGTTTTGGATCCATTGGAGCTTTAGTGAGAAATTAGAAAAATGATTTGTGATCTTTCTTGTTTATTTTTATAAAAATAAAATTCATAAAATAAATGAATTCTTACCACAAAAGAGTAATTATGTTCTGGTAGAATTCATGAATGGAATAAAGCACTTGATGGATACAACTTGTTTAAAAGGAACAGAAGGAATGAGAGGAGAAAAGGGAGAGAGAGAGAGTGTGTGTGTGTGTGTGTGTGTGTGTGTGTGCGTGTGTGTGTGTGTGTGCATATGCTGAATCTCAATATATTAAGGGTTGGTTATGGAATGCCCCAGATTGTTGGTTTTGAGGTACTTCAGTTTTCTTCCCAAGAAACTATCTTGTGAGTTAATTCCAAAAACCTGGGCTTATGCTTGTCCAGGTGCTTGCAGACACCCCCACCTTCATAGGAGATCACACACTTATGTTTTTTGTTTGAGAGTTGATGAGATGTGATTTGAGGATCAGGGCTATTTCTATCATACCTTTGTCATACTCTGGCTTTGGTTTCTTCAGAGTGATCCAGTGTCATGAAACTGCAAGGAGGAGGATCTTAATTTAGTTAGTTCACCCTGAACACCAGATATGTCCTGCGGGTTTCCAAACAGGATTTGGGGAATTTTTCAAACCTTGGGCAGGCATTTCTCTGGAGAGATTGGTTAACCCTTACAATAGGCAGGTGAGGTGAGCATGTGATAGAATTTTATCTTTAGTAGCCTTTCCCTGTCCCCTGGTCTGGCAGAATATCTCTTTATTATCAGATGGCAGAAAAAAGTGATAGGAAACAAAACAGAAAATGATGATAGTAAGAATAACCAGGCGATAATAAGAATTCAGATTCAAATGTATACTATAGCACCTAAAGGAGCAAAGTAGGCTTGCTTTGCTGTTCTTATTCCATTCATGGATAGATATTGAGCAACTCTCTTTGATACGCACTGTAGGGGCACATGGAGCCTCTGTCTCCCATTGGATCTCTTAGTGACATGCAATGCCATGAACAACATACATGTTTTTAGCCGTTCTTCTTCCTTTGAGAGATTGCTCCAATATTAGATACCAGCTTCCCTTCTAGTTTATTATCTATGTGAAGATCCTAGCATCCATGGGGTTAAGATATTATTAACATGCAGGCGATATCAAAAAGACAGCTCCAGTCCAGGAAAGGCGATGGAGGTCCTAATGTGGTATCTAGAGGCTGTTAGGTCGGGTTGAGGAAAAACAGGCTAGGATTAACGTTAGCAAGATGGAATGGCTATAGATTTAAAGATCTACTGAATCTGTAGACATCTTTCTTAAACTATAAAGGGGATTGTGCTCTTCCAGATGGAACTGACTTAGAACCTGGATATCCTCCTGGATTCAAGGTTCCTGCTTGAACAGCAGATGGAGGCTGTGATTGAGATTGTGGAAAGAAGAGTTGTTAAGAATCTCCCTTTTAAGAGAATGACTGTCAAGATTGAACAGTTTTGCTCCTTTGCCATTCAAATGTTGGGGAGGAAAGAGTGGAGTGGAATGGAATTCTGAGGTTTTGCACAAAAATCATATGAGCCTGGGAACCATCAAGGTCACTACTGCAGGTGCCTGAGAAGGAAGTGGACTATTCCCATAACAAAAGGATGTTTCATAATTGGACATTGTGAATACCCAGGGGTGAAGAGAAAAGGAAGCTACTTTTTTTAACTAAGCAAGCCAATGTGCAGAAAACCCAGAGCTGGTTTTGATTCCTCAGTGCCAAAATTGTATATCCAATAACATTTTACTTTTTGGAATTCAGAGCTCCTGATAGTGTTTACTTCTTTTGGGTCCGCTAGTCGGATGGTTGACAATTATGTCTGCATTGGATCTTATTGTTGAGCTTGATGATCCTCTTTCTGTGGCAGTTTGTCTCCAGATATTCAAATCATATTTTCCCTATTGGGCTTTCAAAGGGCTGTGAAGAGATTATACTTTGAGACAAAGCTTCAAAACATAGAGAATTAGCTCATTCCCCACATTTATAGTACATAAAGTGCATAGTTGTTAAACTGTCAGCATGATAGTTGATGTACAGGTAGTCCTTGACTTACAACCACAATTGAGCCCAAAATTTAGGTTTTAAGTGAAACATTTGTTAAATAAATTTTGACCCATTTTCTGATTTTTCTTGCTTCCTTTGTTAATTAAATCACTGCAGTTATTAAATTAGTAACATAGTTGTTAAGTGAATTTGGTTTTGCCATTGACCTTGTTTGTCAATAGGTCACAAAAGAGTATCACATGACACTGAGACACTACAACCATCATAAGTGTGAGTCATTTGACAGGCATCCAAATATAAATCACATGACCATGGGGAGGAAATGGTCATAAGTGTGAAAAATTGTCATAAAAAACTTTTTTCAATGCCATTGTAACTTCAAATGGTCACTAAATGAATTGTTGTAAGTCTACTATCTATAGGACTATATGTATCTTATTCATATACTTATTGATAGATATGAACAGTGTGATAGTCCAGTGGTGAAGACCCTCACCTCCCACTGGGAAGGCTGAAAGTTCAATCCTAGATAGTGGCAGATGTTTCTCTCCTAGGATATAAAGGGAAAAAAATCTCGGGTGAACTCCTTGTGACATCAGGAAGGGCATCAGGCCAGTAAGTGCTTAGCTCCATCCAGTCACCCTGACTCTATCCCAAATTAATAGACAGATAATCTTTATTGTCATTTTTTACTGTGGGCATACTGGCACATATTAAAAATGAAATACTGATGCCTGCTCTCAAAAATGTACACATACATAATGTACATACACATGCTCTAGACATACATGCATATATGCATGCATACATACATACATACATATACATACAAACACACATACATATTAATACATATATGTATTAACCATTAATGAAAATGACACTATGATTTAGCTTTTAGCCTAGTAGTTAGACTTCCGTGTTTGCACATTTTCTCTCATGGTCACACCACCTCTTCTTCTGAATACTTTCTTGCTACAACGACTGCTACCTCATCCCACCCCTTTTAATGTATTATATGCTTATTAATGGATGGCAGTTGTTTAAGAATTGTAAACATAATAGCATTAATAAATAACAAAGAAGGAAATTTTTTATCACTAATTTTCTTTTTTTTAAATTAATGTTTAGTATGGGTTTTTTTGAACTCGTGAGGTACAGATATTTAGTTTAATAAAAATAAATTTAAAAATAATTATCTACTAAAATTTCAGTGTTCATAATGAATAGATTTCTTAAAAAAGACAGACTGGGGTGATATGATAGCAGTCTTTCAATACCTGAGTTGTCATAGAGAAGAGGGAAGTCAACATATTCTCCAAAGTACATGAGTGTAAGATCATTAAAGAGAAATCCAATCTAGAACTAAGAAGAAATATCCTAACAGTGAAAACAATTAGTGGAAAGGCTTACCTCTAGAAGTTGTGGTACTTCATCACTGAAGGTTTTCAAAGAAGCGACTGGACAACCATTTATCTGGAATGATATATAATCCATGCTTGAGCAGGGTGTTTGACTTCCAAAGCCTCTTCCAACTCTATTAGTCTCTGTTCTATTGTATAAATTAGGTTTTTTATTGCTAGTCCTAATCTGGTCCATGGCATTTATTCATTATTCTAACAGTTTTATAAACTTGCCTTTTGAATATTGCTTTCCCTGCCCCATCCACCTTACTCTCTTTCAGTACAATTCAATTTTGTGTGCCATTGGCAACTTTTCCTGGATCATGAATCCCTGTTCTCCGTCCCTCAAGCTCTAGTTGTCCCACATTTGGACTGTTGCAATGTGCTTTAAATGGGGCAACCATTGTAAAGCATTCCAAAGATACAGAGTGTGGCAAAGTGGGCAGTTCTTGGAGCCCCTAGAATGGCCCATGTTACACCGCTGCTATGCGAGCTGCATTGTTGTCAGTTTGCTTTTGGGTGTAATTCAAGGTGTTGGTAATCACCTATAAAGCCCTTTATGGGATGGTTCCAGGTTACTTGAGAAACCATCTCATCCTAGTGGGATTGGCCCACTCCACCCACACTGGCAGGGAGGGCATACTGTGAATCCCATTAAGGAATTTTGTCTGGCGGGGTACAGGAAAAAAGCTTTCTGGCTCCTGCCCTTTGGAATATCTTACCCTCTGAGGTGAGATTGTCTCCCACCTTCCTGATTTTTCCTAAGAATCTTAAAACATGGTTCTACCAGATGAGTCGATGTCAATGGAGCAATTTCACACTGGAGGTGGTAGAGTAATTAAAAGCTAATTCTTTTTCCACCCCAATGCTTCCTCTTTTTCCATCTTATTTTGTCTATTCTGTGATTTTATATTCAATGATTTTAATGTTTTTAATGTTTATTAAGTTGTTTGAAACAAAATGATGACAAATAAATTTAATAATAAATAAATAAATAAACAAATACATACATGCATAAAGATCAAAGAGAGAGCTGAAGAAGGTTAATACAACCACAGATAGTCCTTGACTTATGACAACAATTTAGTTTAATATTTCCATTACTAAGCAAGATAGTTGTTGCACACCATTTTACAGTCTTTTTGCCATAGTTGCTAAGCAAATCACTGCAATTGTTGAGTGAATCTAGCTTTTCCCCATTCGCTTTGCTTTTTGGAAGCCAGCTGGGAAGGTTAAAATGGTGTCCACATGACCTAGGACAGTGCAAATGTCATAAATATCTGGCAGTATTCAAGCGCCCAAATTTTGATCCCATGACCATGGAGATACTGCAACAGTCATTAGTATGAAAGCCAGCCATAAGACAGTTTTTTTAAGTGTTGTAAATTTGATTAGTTATTAAATGAATGGTGGTAAGTCAAGAACTAGCTGTTCAGCATGTAACAACATACAAGCAAAACACAGATTGAATAGAACTGGTGCTACACACATTGGAAATGGCAAATGAGCTGATATTTCACCATTGTAAAGAACCTGCCCTGTCATTTCATCATGAAGTCAAACGTCAAGGTTTTGGTTCATGCAGAGTCCACCCACATTGAATCCCTGATTATCAGAGCCCAGGTGAGGTGGCTGGGACACATCAGAATGGATGACCACTGTATGCCTTGCTAGTTGCTTCGTAGTAAGTGGAGCCCAAGAAGAGATCTTGAGTTCAACAATGCAAATGCTACAAAAACACTGTGAAAAAAATTCTGCACCACTGTGACATCCAGGCAAGGGAACTAGAAATTGCAGTTGACAGAACCCATAGGCAAGCCCTGTGCTCTAAAATCTCCACTGGCTTTGAAGACAGGCACCCTCAAAATTGATAGAAAGCTGTGGATGATGTCACAGAATAACACCCGCAATTACTACACCAATGGACTTTTGTTCCCATTGTACTAAACTGCACTGGGATTGCATATCCACCTCCATATTCATAGATGAACTGCACAATAGTGTGTCTTCTTCAAACCCAAAGGACTAACTTATACAATATATGTTACATATAAGAGACAGAGAGAATATAAAAAACAATACTGCATAATAATTAGCATATTGGATTTGAAACTACAAGTAGTCCTCAACTTTCAACAATTCATTTATTCACCATTCAAAGTTACAACAGCCCTGAAAAAATTACTTATGACCATTTTTCACACGTATGACCGTTTCAGCATCCCCATGGTCATGCAATTTACATTTGGATGCTTGACAACTGACTCACATTTATTGTCCGGTTGTCCCGGACTCATGTGATCCTCTTTTGGGATCTTCTGAAAAAGAAAGTCAGTTGGGAAACCAGATTCACTTAACAACTGTGTTATTTATGTAAGAACTGCATTGATTCAGTTAGCAAATGTCATAAAAAGAAAAGTCATAAAATGGTACAAACTCAACAAATTTCTCACTTAATAGCATAAATTTTGAATTCAATTTTGATCGTAGGTTGAGGACTACCTGTACATTGGAGAATCTAAATTTAATATTTGCTTAAAACTCCCAGTATTACTATCTTACTATCTCATATGCAAATATGAATTTGTCCCCCAAAAACCCCAAAATTTGGGACAAAAACTGTTCAATCTAGTTTAGATTGCTACAATTATTTTTTCTTTCTTTCCTTTTTTTTAGCCAAACCAAACAGGAAGCTAACTTTTTTGTATCTGGCTAATGATGTCATTCAAAATAGCAAAAGAAAAGGGCCGGAGTTTACAAAAGATTTTGCACCTGTCATAGTGGAAGCTTTTAAACATGTATCCAGGTATAGTACATTCCTTTTAGTATATTAATCTGAGGAACTGTCTTTTTCTGGGCAAGAATCATCATCCTAGAATAACGAAAGTTTGATAAATAGATTGCTGCCTGATTTGATTTAGAAAATGGATCTAAACAATACATAAGTGTGTGTGTGAGTGTAGTGGAAGAGTGTGTATGTGTGTGTTCATTCTGTCATGCAGGATAAAAAGTACTACTCAGGCAGAATTGGACTTGTAATTGACATAGGTGAAGGATGACTGTTGTAAGGCTAAATCTATACAATGTATGGTTTTAATTGGTCCAGAGGTTTGTAAGCAGCATTATTTAATGTAATAAATGAGCATCAAGATTCAGACATTTAAAACAATCAAACTGATGAACTTCTTATAGAAGATACTATCACCAAAAATTGAAGAGTTAACAAATGGGAGCTATTTGCAAAAAACTTTTTTTCCTGACCAAAAATACAGATCGTGTATTAGCATATGATGACTTAAAATAAGTTTGAATAAAACAAACAAAGTACATGGAAGTTTGTTAAGTTTCTGTTTACGTGTTTTTCTTTCTGTTGGTGATTTTTTTTGCCATCATAGTGAAACTGATGATAGTTGCAAAAAGCACCTGGGCCGTGTGCTATCTATTTGGGAAGAAAGGTCTGTTTATGAAAATGATGTATTGGAACAACTTAGGCAAGCTTTGTGTAAGTAAATTTTATATGCTGCCTTTTATTTTATAGTTTGTATAACTTCATACTTGAATTTAAATCTTTAATTTTTAATTTCTAGATGGAAACCCAAGGAAACGCACATATGAGCAGATAAAGATCGAACATAACTCTTCAGCACAAAGCTCTCCATCTGATCCTCCCCAGGTACTAACAGTTTATTTTTAAAAAATCTACCAATGTCTTTCTTCTAAACATTCTGTTGATATTGCACTTTGAAAGGTTTTTTTTAATAAGGAGATCAATATATTTTTTTCTAGCAACTGTAAGCTTTTTTCTGTTGTGTTTTCTCCATATCCTTGTTTTGCTGGGTATTAACGAATAACTGAACTTGCTGTGAATTTGCCATCTGCATGATTGGTGCATAGAGAAATCAATCTTGGTAGGGAAGGCAGGAATGAGTGTTCACACAACTGAGTGTTCTCATTTTATCAAGATTGATAGATGCTACTTTCTGTTTTCATTTAATAGTCAAGTATTTAAACAAACATTCGTGAGAAATGCTTTTCACCTGTAAGCAAAAATAAATAAATTTTTGTTTATTCATTCATTCATTCATTCGCAGTAGCTTAGAGCAGGGGCCTCAAACTACGTCCCGCACGGGACAACGAGGCTGCCCTGCCCACATCACCTCACCCACTTGTCTGCCTCCACTTGCCTTCTGGAGGCCGGGGAGGCCAAAAACAGGACACGCAGAGGCCCCAAAAGGCCAAAAACAGGCCCGGTTTTAGCTGGCAGACTGCTTCTGGAAGCCGGGGAATATATAACTTGATGGCTGCCTTAGATCCATGGGCAGCCCTGGAGCCTGCAACGAACCACCCCTCCACCTCAGCCCCGCCCCTGGGTGCTCACCACCTCCTGTGTGGGCAAGGCTGAGGCAGAAGAGTGGCCCCTAGCTGGGGCTGTCCCTTGGATCTAAGGCTGACTGCGTTCCAGCTGGATGGCCGAAATCTAAGCGCAGCACCCACCATCAGCATCTTCATGGCCTGCTTGTCGGTCCAGCCTTGCAGCCTGTGTGGCTTCCTATCCATTAGAACCATCCCCACCCCACATTGGGCCACCAGAACAAGATGGGAATGAGAAGGAGGCAGGCAGGAAAGGAAGGAAGGAAGGAAGAAGAAAGAAAGAGGGTTTTTTGTGGGGAGGCAGCAAAAGCAGCATTCCTTGGCTGGGAAGTGAGCAAAGGAGAAAGGGAAAGTAAATCTCAGACCCTGCAAACCAAGCACAGTTCCTGCTGCTCACTGGAAAAGAAGGAAGGGAGAGGAGGAGCCGAAGTTGTGACGAGACAATGTGCAATCTCAATGCTCTGAGATCGCAGTTGATACTTTTGCCGCTGGGTGCAAACGGACCTAAACCGTCCCGCAGAGATGGTGAACAGGAAGAATACATCTTGCTGATCTCCGGGACATCGCAAAGTCCCTGATTGATCCAAGAGAAGTTCTTCAAGCCCGTGACAAAAAATCCAGCCATTTGGCTGATGAAGCCGGGGCGGCTACAAAACGGAAGGATATGGAAAGAGAAAGTGTTTCCAGCTGGTGAGGAATTTTTACTGTTTTAAAAGTGACTGCCTATAAAAAACTTAAAATTAATTTAAATTGGAGAACAGAAGAAATAAGCAGTGGAATTAAATTTGGTATGGTTTTGGACAGTGGGTTATCTTACTTTTTAAATGCTATCTTCATGGATGGAATTTATGCAAGCCTTTTAAAACAAATGGATTAAGTTTTCTTCTATTTTTTTTCTTTTACTATTCTTTGTAATCTATGGACTAAAATCCTCCTCTTTCATTACAGTACTTTCATTACTTTTTCTAACTCATTTAAGAATCGGACTTGTTTTTAAACTTGAAATACAAAAAGAAACAAAGAAAATTGCAACATTGCAACAATAACACTGTTACTTGGAGGCTGGAGGTTTGTGTATTGGAAATGAAACACTTATATTTTTTTTCACTGATTATCCTGGCTTGGCACTTCAAGGTCTCACTGTTTGTTTATAGAGAGTGATAAGAAGAAAAGCACACAGATGTTCCTTTGAAGTATATTTTTAACCAGAGAAAGGTGAAAATGAAATATTATTGTGAATCTATGCTTAATCCTGTTAAAACCTTCTAAGCTAGAGCAGCAGTGTTTGTTAGCTGGAGATAATTTCAACAGCAGAAAGAAGTTTTAAGTCTGCAAAAGATATTCTCAGAAATCAGATTCTCAGATACACGTGAGAGGATAGAGAAGAAGTTGGAAGACCTAGTGCATCTAACAGCAAAATATGATGAAGAAGTTGAAGATGTTTATCAAATGGAAAAAATGGCTGTTAAAATCCTAAAAATCAAAGAGGAAAATGAATATAAATAAATAAAAATTGCTGATATTTATGGTTATTGGTTTGTTTCTGAAAAGGGAAAAAAGTGGTATACTGAAAGAGAAATTAAATGGAGGGGAAAGCTATCTCAGATGGCAAGATACAGAAGAAGAGAAAACAAAAGAATTTATGGATTTAAAGAGAGAAATTTTATTAGCAATATCATTGATAACACTACAACAATCAAAGATAAGCTGATTAAGGAAACAGAAGAAGGGCATCGAAATTACATGAGAGATTTTATAAGCAAAGAGTTGCTAAGAGGAGTCCATACAAAGTTGATTAAGGAGATGGTTAGAGGACTGACACCACAAATGGCAGAAGATATGAGACTGTTTTGCTACTGGAAAGATACAGGTTGATAGATGGAAGAATATAATTTAAAACTAGTTAAACTTAATGAAATTTAGTGACAATAGATATAGTTAAATAAATAATTGATAATGATAATAATGTATACAATGTGTAGTGTTATGATAAGTAATAATTGGATACGAATATTGAATAGTACCCATGAAAGGAAGATTAGAAACCCTTTTGGATTATATATAAAGGTTAATAAAAAATGAATTAAGTTATTCAGTTAAATCTTGATTATTAGGGGGGAAAATAATATGATGCAGGATATAGTCAAATAAAGGAGGGATAATGATAACAACGTATATATATGTATGGGTACAACATAAGGAAATGGGATGTAAATTGTAAACAGTGATTTGGAAAGAAGGATTAGAAAACTTTGTTATTAAATATTATGAATGTTTAGCTAGAATAGGACATAAGGATTCAGTGTTATTGGAGGATTTTAGAAATAGTAAATGAAATGTCAGTATGTGGTTATGTATTAAATCTTGGTATATTTTATGATGAAGGATGTTTAAACAATTATAGTCAAATGAAAATGGAGGTATGATGATGGTAACATGTATAAATATCTGAGTTGAGTTAATATGAATTATGTTTGTTGACTGTGGAAGAGATGCACGTAAGCCTTTTTGTAATACACTTTCTACAGTATGTAAAGAAGGATGTGTTGTGTTTGTTTTGAAAATTAAAAAAATTAAAAAAAACTTCTATTATAAAAAAAGAAGGAAGGAAGAAAAAGGGGAGCTGAAAGCTTAAATCCCTGGGGCTGACATCGGCTGGCTGGCATTTGATCTCTCCCACCCTAGCTTCCCTGCTCAATTACTAGCCTTCTTTAGTTCAGAAGCAGTCACGTGGGAGAGAAAGAGGCTAGGGAAGGGGGTTTCTCCCTGAGTTTTTAAAGTCGCAAGGTTTTTCTTTCTCCTTGCTTCACAGTGCAGCTCTCCAGCTCTGGGAGCGTCATTTCTGGGCTGGGAGTTTTTTCCCTTTGGATTCAGAAGGAGGTAGGAGTAGAGGAGGCTTTAGATTAGTTTCCTCTGTGTGTGGTTGCTAAGGTGAACATTTTGCTAAGGATCTTTCCCACTCTGGCTTCCCTGCTCAATTGCTAACCTTCTTTAGTTCAGAAGCAGCCACGTGGGAGAGAAGGAAGCCATGGGAGGTTTTTTTGTAGGGTTTTTTGTCTCATTGCCTGGGACCTAGATTGCTTAGCTGTTTAATTACCAGAGCAAGCCTATTTAACTTAAAAGCTTTTCTTCTCTTTCTCTGTCACCTCTCCAATTCTAAATAAAACTTAGAGAGAGGGCTGAAAGCACTATGAAGTGCTATTGCTAAGTGCTAACTTGAGAAGGACCTGTTGTTTGTTATCAGGGAGTCACTTTCTGGTCAGTCTCCTGATTTGGCCTCTTTTAAATTTAATCAGCATTAAGATATTGCCTGTAACATTTCCTTTATATATAACATTTACCTTTCAAAGCAGATTGGTGTGTGAGAGAGAGAGCAAATTGGTGGGGTTTGTTTTTGCCTACAGACATTCTCAATGGGGTTTATATAATTTGAAATCTGTTCATTTTAAATAAAGTAAGAAATGCAGATTAATATTGCTGGAAGTAGTAACAAAAGGTCTTTCCATGAGTTAAATGCACCAGAAATCAATTTACAATACATAAGATAAAGGTATATGGTGCATTCAGAGAAATGCAATGCTAATGGATTTTCTCTTTCCCAAATCTTGGGGTTTTTAGTTACAGTGTTAATTGGTGCAGTTCTCAGTCTGGTTTGTGTGGTCTTCTGAAACATATGATCAGGAGTTATTTTGAAGGAAATCCTGTTTGTTTTATTCTTTTTTAATGGTCTATTTTAAGGAACCTGAAGCTGGTATTGTAATGAAGATTAGGCAAGTGGCAAGAAAGTTTGTGCTCTTTTTCCCTTGGGAAGGGGGTCTTATTTAATAAATAGATGCCTTGGGTTGAGCAAGTACAACTTAGGAAGGACAAAGGTAAAATGGACTGCTAAATTGGCCATGCCCACCCAGTCACATGACCACCACACTCACCCAGCTAGTCATTAGGCAGATCAAACTATAGTCCGCCCCCCCCCAACAGTCTGAGGGACCGTGAATTGGCCCCCTGTTTAAAAGGTTTGAGGACCTCTGGCTTAGAGTCTTGAGTCAACTGCTTACAAATTATCTAAGCAGTCAAAAATTGCCGAATTGATTTGGCTAAAACTCTGACATATATTAAGTTAAATTTTAAAAAATACTTTTTTAAAAAATTAAAAAATAATGTTTTTAATGATTTCCAAATACTGTGCAAGGAATAATAAAATCTAAGATTTAGAGTATATTTGTTTGAAATAATATAATGGGGGGGGGACGTATTTTGCAATTTTAATTTATCTGTGAGACATCATTGCTGCAATGATGCAATTTTTTAAAGATTTATAACTTTTTAATTTATTTTCTCTTTGGTGTTGAGGTTGTAGCATGACCTTCGTATTGATACTGTAGGCAAATCAGCCTTTTTAAGTTTGAAGTTATGCTGAAAGGATAATTTAGGGAAATTCTGGAATGTACTGTATTATTAGTTATAAGAATTCAGAGCAATTTTTTCAAATTGCCTTCCGCCTATATTAAGAACTTAATTGTGTTCAGAATCTTTTAAACCATGTATGAAATAAAAATAAAGTGAGAGCAGAGGCTTTGTCAACTTCCCTTCTTTTCTCCAAATCATAGGACTCAGATAATGATTATCATCATCCAGATATTCACCAGATATTCCAGATGATATTTTAATGTGGGTGTGTATATGTGCTAGAAGATACATTGATCTACATTCTCTAGAGTTCTGTTGCCAAAACTATATTACATATTGTCAGAAAGGGCAACAGTAATAAATCCCAAGCTTAGTTCAAATACAGAAAGATTGAGAGAGAGAAAAACCGTTGGAAAATCTAGAATTAACTGAAAAGTCAGTTTTTATGTATTTTTAAAAAGCACCACAGATACAGAAACCACAATGGCAGTGGACTGGGGAAAATCCTAGACTGGTAAAAAAAACTGGGATAGAGTGAGAATATAATGAAATATTCTAGCAAAAACCACAGTTGGTTGGTATCCTGGATAGCAATACTCTAGTTCAGTTCTCAGCTGAATTAAGAATAACATTGTTGCAATTTTTCTCAGCTCTGGTATTATTTTGTAATATGGTAATATCTGATACTTTTCAAACTTATACATTTTTTCTAGACAATGGATCTGGTAAGAGCATTACAAGAATTAGAAAATGCAGCCTCTGGAGATGCAGCAGTTCATCAGAGGATAGCCTCAATACCTCTAGAAGTTCAAGATGCAACTTTGCTTAACAGAATCACAGGTTAGGCAAATTATATTATAATTGTAGTGTCAGAATATTAGACTTAATTGGATAATTTGTATGTGAATTTTAAGTACATGTTTGCTTATTTTGCAGACAAAGAATCAGGAGAACAGCTTTCCAAGATGGTAGATGATGCATGTATGTTGCTGGCAGATTACAATGGCAGGTTGGCAGCTGAAATTGATGATAGAAAACAACTAAATCGGATGTTGTCAGATTTTTTACGATGCCAAAAAGAAGTCCTGTCAGAGAAAGAACAAACATTGGAAGTGCGTCATTTGTCGTGGTAGTTCTTTTCCTCAACTTTTCTTTCCTACTTAACATTCTTTACTATATTTGCTTTTTTCCATAGGGTGTGTTTAAGATACTTTTTTAAAATACTTAAACTTTCTCATAATAGGTGGTTTTAATTCTTTTGAAGTATTAAAGAGTAAAGTATATACATTTACTGTGGGAGAAGCATTTGTTTTATTTTGTTATCAAATATTTTTGGGGACTTAATATAAAGTTTGAAATTAACAGATCTCTTTCTTTCTAATATTGATGTAATGTTTTAATCTGTTGGAAACTCTCAGTGCAGAGTCACTGCTACTTGATAATTGTATTCTTATGTTTCCTTTGACGATTTATGGTTGTGTTTCTATTTTTTTAAAACCACAAAAATATTATATTTCACCATTTTTTGTGAGGTGAAATTTAATGCTAGATTTATCTGCATGCTTTGTAGAAGTCCAAGTTGGTTTTTTTTAAGTTTCAAGTGTTTAAAATTGGATTTTTTAAAAACAAAAGTATAAAAGTCATACTTATTAACTTCAAAATTCTACCTAGAAAAGAGCTATTAAGACCACAATAGGGACCAGAAAATTCATCGTTAATCTGTATGTCATAAAATGAGGAATCACAAGACTGCCCCTGATCTTGAAACCTTTTGCTGTGGTCAGCAAATCACCTTGGTTGTTAAGTGAGATATCATGTGACCATAACTTGTGACCTTTCCTGCAGCCAGCAGGTTGCAAATGGCAATTATATGATGCCACGAGACACTGCAACAGTCATAAACAAATTGTGGTTGCCATCACCTGAATCACGATCAAGTGACTGTGGTGACATTGTGGCAGTGATAAGTGCAAGGACTTATAGATCACTTTTTTCAGTACTATCGTAATTTCAAAAGGTTATAAAATGAATTGTCATAAGTCAACTACTTAAAGAGCTTTAGATGATAGTTATTGAGCAATCATTATCTATGGTAAATATTCTGGCAGCTTTTAAGTTTGAATAAACATTTATTGAATGCCATCAATTTGTTCACTTTTCCCCCCTCAGGTAACTGGAACACTGATGATTCCGATAGACCTATTCATTAAAATTGACAACTTTTAACCTGATTTAAGAATTTTAAATTCAGAATCTATACCAATAGTTTTTCATATTTGTACCTTAAACTTGTATAATTTCCCAGTCAGTAGCATATAACAAAAGCTAATGTTATTATCCTTCTATCCTCCATGAAGGTGGATAATGTCTGACAGTTTTGATAGTGACATGTCTTTAATATATATCCAGCTTCTATTTCAGGTGAGGAACATGGATATTATCTTCTTATGGTGACATCTTCCGTTAGTAATGCATCCTACTAAAAATAAAATTCAGAATCAAAATCCTGTTTTGTGTCCTCTTTCTAAAAATGAAATTTTCTTAATACCTGTTCAGTGTGTTTGACAAATCAGTTTTGCTTAAATTGAAATAAGCTGTACATCACTCATTCTCATCAAAAATGTGTTAAATGAAATGTATTAAAATTAATTTATATACAATTGAGCGCATCAATTTAATATTGTCTGTTGCGGTTATTAGAAAATCACAGTAAACATGTCTCTGCATGCAATATTAAGTTGAATAACAGCAGAACTATGTTGAGATATAGGTGGAGAACTAAGTGTGTTTATGTACTGTATATGAATAATATATGAGAAATGGAAATTCCCTCCGTTAATAAGGTTGATTAATCTTTACTTCCTCTTTTTCTTTCTTTCCCCTCTTTCTGCCCACTGAGCTACAGAGAATTATGGATTGCTATTGAAATTTTAAGAATGAAAGGATAGTCTTAATCTGTTTTTCTAGGGAACTAACAGATGTGACATAAAGGTTAAAAGCTCCCTCTTGTCAGTTTGTAACATATGTTGTTTAGAGCAAGTGTGTACAACTATGTCCTAAGAGCTGTATGTGGCCCTTGAAAACCTGAGATCCCCCACAAATCATTTAAAATATGTAACAAGCTATCATTTTAATTGAGTAGCATGGAAAGATTATTAAATACTTGGAGATTTCTCAGTTAAAGAATTTTTTGTCTTAGATGTTGCCAGAGTAGGAATGTGATCTCAACATGCCACTTAAAGTCCAAATGCTATAATTGACATGAAAAAGAAATGTTCTATTCCTTGTTTAATAGAATCAAAAAATGGTAGATTAAGCAAAGAAGTAATTGTATGAAAAAGTAAAAAAATGAGAAAAACATCTCTTCATGCTGAAAAAAATATAGTTCAAAATTGGGAACTCTTTTACATTTTCAATATTCCTGCATAAATATGACCTAAATTGTCATCACACAAGCCCTTAAAATTTGATAAAGAGAACCCAGTTAAACAAATGAGTGAAAAATTTTTTTCTATTAAGGAAATCCATCTATAGCTGTGTTTGGCAAAAGTATGTGAACCATTGCTTTCAGTAACTAGTGTCCCACAGGATTTGATTATTTTCTTGATTGAAACATTTGACTCTAATTTTCCCTTTAATTGATAATTCTAGAGTTTCACATACATTTAGCATCACAAATAGGTAACAGGATAATTTTCCTCAATAAACAAATATGTATAATGTTTTAATGTTTAATTGGGTTCTCTGGTTGTGTGGACTTGTATGGAGAATAGATCACATTTTAATTCATATTTATGCAGATATATTAAAAGTCTAAAAACTTATTTTTAACTGATTGCTATTATCTAACTATAACTTGTATTTATTGATTTATCAGTTCAATCAAAGAAAAATACTAATTGATTATTCTAAACTGGGTATATAAATGTGCTCATATGAATGCATTTCTTTAGGAATATTCTAAATATTTGTCAATGTTGAGATTTCTTTGCACACTCCAGTGTAAAATTACATGTTAGAGATACAGTAGTCCATCTAAAACAATTAAAATCTGTAAATATTTTCTTATAACATTTTAGTATTTGACAATAAAATGCTTCTTATAAACATGACTGCCTAAGCAGGAACCTCAAGAAGAGAATGAAACTGGAGAGAGCATTTTGGAATTACATTATCAGATTAGTAGACTCTGTTTAGGCCCAAACATACTACTGTGCTCTTGGCATGAAATCAACTCTCTTGTTGCAGATAGTCCTCATTTAATAACTACAATTGAGTTTGGCAAATCTATTACCAAGTGACATGATAAGACATCATGTGACCCAATAGACTTATAATCTGCTATGGTCATTAAATGAGGTATTGTAACCATAACATGCAATTTTACTGCCAGCTTCTCCATTGACTACTTGTTGGAAGCTGACTTTGAAGCATGTAGATGGCAATCAAATGAACTTAGGATGCTCCAACAGTCATAAAAAATTATGGTTGTGTGAGAAACAATTATAAAATTAGTTTTTCTGTGCTGTCATAACTTTGAATGGTTACTGAACATTAGTTGTTCAGGGAGGATTACCCATACTTTCAGAATAGTATGTTCTGAAAGGCATTGTTTTTGTTGTGTTTACTCTGATCTGTAAAACATGTCTTGAAATGCTTCATTATGGTTTTGCATTTGGGGATAGCTATCATGATTTTTAAAAACATATTTAAGCTTGATATATCTTGATGTAGAACTTATTCAGGTCTAGTTAGAATATAGAATAATGGGGATGGAAGGGACCTTACAATCCTTCTAGTCCAATTTCCTGCACAGGCAGTCAGCCCTATACCATTCCACACAAATGGGTATCCAGTCTCTTGAAAACCTCCAGTGATGGAGCATCCACAACTTCCAGAGGTAAACTATTCCATTGATTAAGTGTTCCCCTTGCCAGAAAAAAATCTTCTTAATTGTAGGTTGGATCTCTCTTTAATCTTCCACCTGTTATTTGTCCTTCCTTCAAATGCTTTGGAGAATAGGCTGACCTCTTTGTGACACCACTTCAAATACTGGAAGATCATTATCATATTATCTCTAATCCTTCTCTTCATTGGACTACTATATACCCAATTCCCTCAATTGTTCATCATATTGTTTAGCCTCCAGACCATTTATCATCTTTGTTGCTCTTTTCTGACTCTTTCTAGGGCACAAGTATTAATCTCGATTGAGTCACATGATGTATCATGACATTTCACAATATTTTTTTGCCTTTGCAGAGCCAGGCTGGATGTGGCCTGCGAATGACGCATCCAGGCCACGGGCCATCAGTTTGATGCCCCTGTTCTAGGTTCTCAGCAACTTTTTTCTATCATGGTAAATCAGAACTAGACACAGTATTCCAAGTGTGGTCTCACCAGCACAGTGTAAAGCAGTATTATCACTTCAAGAAATATCTCTGTGTTGGTGCAACCTAAGACTTTATTTGGTTTTTTGGGCAGTTGCAGGATCCTGCTGGCTCATATTTAAATTTTGGCCTACTAGGACATCTAGATCCTTCTCACAGTTTCTACTTTTGAGCCAAGTACTACCTATTCATTATTCTTGCCTATATGCAGAACCTTATTTTTCTCATCACTGAATTGCATTTGTTGAATAGTGCCCAATTTTCAAGTCTACAAGATCCTTCTTAATCTTGAATCTATTTTCTAAAGTATTAGATGTTCCTCTCAACTTGGTGTTGTCTTCAAATTTGATGAGTTCCCTTTCTATCCCCTCATCTAGATCAGAATTTCCCAATCTTTTCGGCTTTGCAGACTGGCAGAATGAGGGAGAGGGGATGATTCCACGCATGCAGCAGGTAAGTGCACATATGCACGCACCTCCATTTGCATGAATATGGAGGCATACCCACCATTCATGCAAATGGAGTGTGTGCACATGTGCTCATCCACCACTTCCATGGCCTGGTTCCGAAAGGATCAAGGTTCAGTAGTGGATCACAGCCCAAGGGTTGGGAACTCCTGATCTAGATCACTTATGAAGATGTTGAAGCGTACTTGATCTAAGAAAGAATCTTAAGGTACCCCATTAGATGCTTCCCTTCATGTGGATGAAGTTGCATTGATGACATTCTAACTAGTTCATCAGCCAATTGCAAAGCCATATGGTGGTGGTACTGTGTATCCTTACCCCTATACCTTACTAAAATCTAAACTTTCTACAACAGGGGTATCAAACTTGTGGTGTCATGTGATGTATCACAACTTTTTCCCCTTTGCTAAACCGGGCAAGGGTGGAGCTAGCACATGACGCATCCGATCCATGGGCCTCAGAGTTTGACACCCATTCTCTACAACATTTTGCTAGTCCACTTTGTCAAAGAAGGCAATATGGTTTTGTCTGCCATGATTTATTTTGACAAATCCATGCTGGCTTCTAGTAATCATCTTGTTCATTTAGATCCTCACAAATGCAGTGCTTGATCATTTTCCCCAGGTATTGATGTCAGTAATTGGTCTAGAGTTTTCTGGATCCACTTTTATCCAATTTTGTAGATTCAAATGAACACCAATTCTATTACAGTCCTCTGGCACTTCTCCCATATTCTAGGAGCTTTGAAATATTTTATTCAGTGGTTCCGAGATCAAATCCGATTTGCCACTTCTTCAGAACTTTGGAATATAATTCATCTGGTCTTGACAGTTTGAACTTGTCTAGGATAGATAGGTATTCTCTTAATATTTTCCTGGCTATTTTGACTCTCCTGTCTCCTACATTGCTGCTGTTGCTAGATTAGACTTTTTTTTTCTTTTGCATGAAGACAGACGTAAAGAATGAATTAAGTAGTTCCACTTTTTATCTGCTACCCATCACCTCCTTGTCATCTCTCTTCAGTGGACCGATCATTTCCTTGACTTTTTCTTGTTTCTCAGATGTTGAAAGAAACTTTTGAATTATTTTTGGCATTTATTGCAAGCTTTAGTTCAGTCTGAGCTTTAGCTTTCCTGACTTCATCTTTGCAGATTAAGACTGCTGATATTCTACTTTAGTTATATGTTTCTCTATCTGTTTTTTTGTACTTGCTCTTTTCTTCCTGTCAGTATCTCAGAGTTCTTTATGCAACTATACTGTTTTTATCATCTGGGTCTCTTGTTTTTCTTTCTCTGTGGTATTGTGTTAGATTGGGTTTTTATAGTCTCAGTTTTCAGAGATTCCTAAGCTTGAGTTGTTTTCCTCTTAAAGATTTCCACCCGTGAAATCCTTCACAAGCTATCTCTTAAGTTTCTTGAAATCACCTCTCTTAAAGTATAAGTCTACAGGTAGTCCAGACTTATGACCACAATTGAGCCTAAAATTAATATTGTTAAATGAAACATTTGAGCAAGTTTTGCTCAATTTTACCACCTTTCCTGCCGCAGTTAATTAAATGAATCAGTGCACTTGTTAAGTTAGTGATCCAATTGTTAAGTGAATCTGGCTTCCCCATTGACTTTGCTTACCAGGAGGTTGCAAAATGTGATTACATGTCCTTGGGACACAGCAACAGTCATAAGTATGAACCAGTTGCCAAGCATCTGAATTTTGATCACATGATCATGGGAATGCTTTAAAGGTAACTGAAAAAATGGTCATAATTCACTATTTTCAGTGCTGTTGAAACTTTGAACGGTCACTAACTGAACTTGTAAATCGAGGACTACCTATAGTTTGATTTTTGTTCTATTGCTTATTTATCTGTTATTTTGAATTCTAATAGGACATGGTCCCTTTTCCCTACAGTTCCCACAACTTCAACCCCCCCCCAATTATTTAATCTCTGTTCATAAGAATTAAATCCAATACAGCTGTTCCCTAGTTCTCCTCTGTATTCAATGACGAAATTGTTAGCTTAGCTTGTCAGGAACCTGTTCGATCACCCATTTCGTTCTGATTTGTGTTCCTGTTGATATCACTTTAATTGCAGTCCCTACTATGGTGTGTTTTCTGCCCCCCCTTAGCTAACTAATTTACAAAAATTCATCTATTTCCTCTACTTGGTTGAGTGGTCTGTAGTATGCACCTATGACAGTGTCATTCTTTTTTCTTTTTATATTAATCCATATTCTGCAAGAAGGCTTTCATCTTTGGTTTTATACATTTCGGTGGAGGTTTAGCGATTTCTGATATATAATACAACTCCAGCTCCACTTTGATACATTATTTTTTTTGTTGTTTCATAAACCTATACATCAAAGCCTTGTTTGCTTGTTATGACTGAGCCTTGGTGGCGCAGTGGTTAGAGTGCAGTACTACAAGCTACTTCTGCTGACTGTTGGCTGCCTGCAATTTGGCAGTTCAAATCCCACCAGGCTCAAGGTTGACTCAGCCTTCCATCCTTCCGAGATGGGAAAAATGGAAACTCAAATTGTTGGGGGTAATATGCTGACTCTGTAAACTGCTTAGAATTGTAAAACACTGTAAAGTGGTATATACATCTAAGTGCTAGTGCTATAGATCCCATTAGCTATATGTGAAGTTAACAGAATTAGAAGGAACTTTGGAGTCTTCTAGTCCAAATCCCTGTTCAAACAGACACTATACTATTCCAAACAAGTGGCTGCCCAATCTTTTCTTAAAGTCCTCCAGTAATGGAGCACCTACAACTTCTGAAGACAAGCTGTTCTACTGGTTAATTGTTCTCGCTGTTAGGAAATTTCTTCTTAAGTCTAGGTTGCTTCTCACCTTGATTAGTTACTATCGATTGTTTCTTGCCTTGCATTCTAGTGCCTTGGAAAATAGGTTGATCACCTCTTCTTTGTGGCAGCTCCTCAGATATTTGAACACTGCTATTATGTTACCCCTGGTCCTTCTTTTCACTAGATTAGGCATACCCAATTCTTGCAACTGTTCTTCATATGTTTTAGCCTCCAGCCCTCTAATCATTTTTGTTGCTCTTTTCTGCATTCTTTTCAGAATCGCAACATCTTTTTAATAATGTGGTGCCAAAAAGGGATGAGTATTTTAAGTGTGGTCTTACTAAGGTCTTACTTCACATGATCTTGATTTTATCTCTCTGTTAATATAGCCTAAGATTGCATTGGCTTTTTTGGCTGCTGCCACACACTGTAGGCTCATATTTAAGTGATTTTCTACTAGAACTCCAAGATTCCTTTCACAGCTAGTACAATTGAGCTAGGTTTCACCTAGTTTGTACCTGTACATTTGGTTTTTCTTGCCCAAATGTAAAACCCTACTTTTCTCTGCATTGATTTTTTGTTTTTGTTTTTGTTAGATAAGGCTCAGTGTTCAAGTCTTAATATCCATCTGAATTTTGAGCCTATCCTCTGGGGTGTTGGCTATTCCTGTCAATTTAATGTCATCTGCAAATTTGATGAGTTTGTCTTCTATTCTCTCATCTAAATTGTTTATGAAGATGTTGAAGAGTACTGGGCCTAAAATGGACCTTACGGTACCCCACTGCTTATTTCTCTCCATGTAGAATGTAGTTTCATTAAGGACTACAGATGTGAGTTTGGTTTATCAGCCAATTATAAAACCATCTGTTGGTGATGCTGCCTGTCCCACATTTTTATAGCGTACCAAGAAGTATGTTGTCGTCTATGTTATCGCATACCTTATTAAAATCCAAGTATACTATGTCCACTGCATTTCACTGGTCCATTAACTTAGTGACTTTGTCAAATAATGAAATAAGATTTATTTGGCATGATCTGTTTTGACAAATCTGTACTGGGTTCCAGTTATAACTTTACTTGCTTTTAAGTGTTCACAGATCTATTGCTTGATTATCTTTTCCGGGATCTTTTCGAGTATTTTTTTTTTCCTGCAAAAAACTGTTTCTTTTATTGTTGCAAACCAAGCCCATTTCATCTGTTCCTTTGGTTTGTTTGCTTCTTCCATGTAATGTTTTTTTTTTTAAACAAAGTTTTTTATTGGTTTTTTGATGTTTTACATAGGGAAAAGGTAAGGGAAAGGTTACAAATTTTGGCAGCTGCAAAATGCGGTAGGTGCACCCCCCCTCCAGACTCATAGTATACATTTGCATAAAATTCAAATATTACATAATAGCATATAGTCAGTGTGGTAAATTCAATTGGTAATTTCGGTCAGTTTATATCACGTGGATTTTCTTACTTAT
Source organism: Natrix helvetica (assembly GCF_964273705.1). NCBI lineage: Eukaryota > Metazoa > Chordata > Lepidosauria > Squamata > Natricidae > Natrix > Natrix helvetica. The sequence goes on from NC_138554.1 coordinate 61,267,915, forward strand.
TTGTGTGATCTGAGCTTTCTTGATGTCGCCCCATCTCCCCCCGTTGGCAGTGCTCCGGCCCCTCCCGTGTCTTGTACATCTACTGAAGTGTCTTCTGGTTTTTCTAGGAGTAGTTTATTTTTTTCCATAAACGCCTGCGCCTCTATGGGCGTATTAATTCTGACTCTTGTCTCCTCCCAGAATATTAGCATACCTTCAGGCAGTAACCATCGAAACCACACCCCCTTCTGGTATAGTTTATTCGCCAATTGCGAATAAGATTTTCTTTTCTCCCTCACTTTCTTGGGGATCTGTTTCAGAATGGTTATCTCCTTATCTTTGTATGTCAAGGCTTGCCCCCTTTGTGCATTCAGGATTTCATCTCTTGTGCTTTTCCTAAGAAATTTAATGTGTACCTCCCTGGGGACATTGTGTGTTCTAGCATACGCTGAATTCACTCTATAGGCCAGGTCTATTTCCCACCCCATCTGTTATTTTTCCTTCTGAATATACTCAGCCAAAATGGTTGTCATGATGTCCCTTATGTTTTCATCATCTGTCTCCATCACGTTCTGAAATCTAAGATAAAAAGACATTCTCTCAAACTGTATTTTCATTTGTTGGGTGTCAAGTTCTTTGTTTCCCCTCTGCACACCCTCTATCCCCCCCTTCATCTCAGCCGCCCCATCTTCCAAAAGATCCAGTCTCTGTGAGTTCTTATTAATTTTATCCTGGTTCTCTTTAATTTCTTCTTTCATCTCCTTCAATTGTCTCTTTATTTCCTCTTGTCCCTGTAGAAGTTGTTGTAACATTTGATGAAACTCCAGGTCCGTAGATTTAGGTTGCTTGAAGGCTGTTAACGTTGATTGTGTGCTAGGACTGGAGGTTGCAGATGTTGGGGCAGAGGCAGCAAAACCTGACTTTCCAGGAGGTGATCTTTTAGATGCCATTGTTTATAAAGTAAAGAGTCCAGTCAGTATAAAGAAGGATCAGTCAGGGAGATAGAACAGCCAAGAGAGTCCAGGAGACAGAGAGTCCAAGCACAGAGGAGTTTTCTAATCACCCTGGCAAAAGAGCAGTCGTTTTTCACTCCAGGGGGTTCAGAAGCAAACAATCCACAAGAGAATTATCCAGGTAGCACGGAGACAAAGACCAGAAGCCTGAAGCTAAAAGGTGGAGTCAAGTCTCACATCTCATGAAGACAACGGAAGTGTGCCATCTTGCCCTGCCAGCTTCGGATATTGAGGCAACAAATAAAGTTTTCAAAGTTCCCAGGGCTTCCAGATCTCATTGTCTTAAACCTTAAAAGTTTAAATCTGAAAATCCATTTAGTAGGGGTGTGACATCTTTGGTTTGGCTCTCCCCCTCCTCCTTCCCTTGGGGCTGAGAGCTCACTTGTTTCCAGCCGCTTGTCCAAGGGGGGGGGAAATCCCCCTCCCCTCCAGCCGCACCTCTCCAAATCAAGCCAAAAGTTCAAGTTTGCACAGCTGACAGATTTTAAAGTTGGTAATAGGAATGAAGGGAGTCTACACCTCACCGCTCCGCCACCGCATCCTTCAGCTTTCTTTTTTCACTCCGAACAGCCTGTCAGCGAAGACGCCCATGCGTCCTCCGATCTGCTCCCCGGTGCCTTGAGCGCGCAGGGGACCTCCCGCTGGCCACCGCCGATGCAGGGATCCCCCGCGATGCCGCCCCTCCGGCAGGACGCCTCTGCGGGGCGTCCTGTGCCCCCCAAGAAGTAGAGAAGCCCACCGGGGAGCCGAAGCGAGCAACAAGTTGCCCGTCGCCGTCAGCCGCCGGAACCGGAAGTGGATCTTTTCAAGTATTGATATCAGATTGTCTGGTCTAGTTTCCTGGATCTGTTTTTTTTTTCCCAAACATGGAGAGCACAGCAGTTTTCCAGTCCTCTGGCAGTTCCCTGATACTCAAGGATCTATGAAAGATAGGGTTCAATAGTTCTGAGATCACATCTGCCAGCTCCTTCAGTACTCTGGGTGTAATCCATCAGGTCCTGGTGATTTGAACTTGTCTAGAGTGAACAAGTGTTCTTGTACCATTTTCTTGTTTATTTTGATTGTATTCCTAGTCTATCTTTTACAGTTGTAGGTTGGGCTATATTATCTTTTTGCAAAGACAAATCAAAGAATGAATTAAGCAGCTCTGCTTTCTGTCTACTGCCCGTTATTTCCTTGCTATCTCTGGACCAACTGTTTCCTTGACTTTTTTCTTGTTTTCTTACATGTTGAAAGAAACTTTTAAAAATTACTTTTGACATTTGTTGCAAATCTTACTTCATTCTGAATTTTAACTTTTCTAACTTCATATTTGCAAGTTCAGGCTATTTGTTGGTATTCTGCTTTAGCTATGTCCCCCTCTTTCCATTTTCTATATGTATACTTTTTGTCTTTCAGTTTATCAGAGAGTTCTTTGTGTAACTATGCTGGTTTCCTTTTGGATTTTTTCTTTTTCAGTGCTATTAAGCTGGACTGGGCTTTCATGATCATATTTTTTAGATTTTTCCAAGCTTCTTCAGTTGCTTTTTCCCTTTTAAGATTTTACTTCAGCCCTGCCCAAGCTTTCTCTAAGTGTGTTAAAATCAGCTCTTTTAAAGTGTCTGGTTTGATTATGTTCTGTTCTTTGTGTTTGCATTATATTGAATTCCAATATGACATAGTCACTTGTGCCAAAAACTCCAGCAATTTGAACCTCCTCTGTCATTTCTCTGTTAGTAAGAATTAAGTCCAGTATAGTTGTACACTCTTCTATTTTTTGGATGGCAAAGTTTTCAATAGGTTGCTCAGGAACCCTTTCAATCTCCTATTTGATGTGGTGTTTGTCTCACAGTTGATATCAGGGTAATTAAAGTCCCCCATTACTACTGTAGTGTGTTTTCTACATACATTTGTTAACAATCATATTTCCCCGAAAATAAGACCCTGTCTTATATATTTTTCGCCACCAAAAAAAGGCATCAGGTCTTATTTTAGGGGAGGTGTCACCCACTGACTCACCTCACTTGCGTGTGTTGCCCGCAGCCTCCATTTTGCTGTCAGAGACCTTCATGAACTTCTTTTGAGGCCAGCAAGGCTTCTCTGGAGGAGCAAGACTTTCCGATCTGGAGCTCTGTTATGGGCTAGAGAGAAGCCTTCAGGAAAGCCTTGCCGGCTGCAAAAGAAATGGGCTGGGGTATGCAAGGCCTGGCTGCAGTTATCCGAAGGTAAGTAGTAGGGCAGCTGCAGCTCCCCAGCCCCACCCTTTCTTAATTTTTACCCATGAACCCTGGAGTGGGCAGGGTCTTAGGGCTTATATTTGGCACACACGTGAGTAGGTCGCATTTGCAGGGAAACACAGTAGTTAGCAAAAGGTTCAGCTATTTCTTCTGCTTGGTTGGGTGGCCTGTAGTATACTTTGGAAATGTTATTCCTTTTTTCTTTATATATTGATCCATGTGCATTCTAGGAGGCTTTATTTTAGGTTTTGTACATCTCTGTAGAGATGTAGTGAACTCTTACATATAATGCAACTCCACCTCCTCTTTTATTAGGTCTATTTCTTTTGAACAGTTTGTATCTTTCCATCAGTACATTCCACTCATGAATTTCATACCACTAGGTTTCAGTAATGACACTACTGAATATCATACTTGCCCAGATGTTCTAGTACTTCAAGTTTGCCTTGTTTGTTCCCCAAGCTTTGAGGATTTGTGTATAAGTATTTGAGTCTTTTATGACTGACCTATATCTCCTTTTATCTGAGTTTTATTTATTTATTTATAAAATGTATTGGCCATCTATTTTACCATAAGGTAATTCTGGCCAGTTTACAGACATAAAAATAATTACATTAATACCTGAATTAATTAAAACCAGAGATTGAAATCAATCCACTGTGCTGCATTGAGGCCCCAGGCCAGTTAGAAGGCCCTTATGAAAGAATAGAGTTGAGGCCAACCTCACATTGGGGTCAAGATGTTCCAGAAGGCAGGGGAAACAGAAGAGAAGCCCCTCCTCCTGGACCATGCCAGTTGGAATAATCCAATGGGACCTTCAGCATGCCACCTCTACTGATGCAAGTGGGATGAGCCAATCCCAGAAGGGTGAGTTGGTCCTATAACCTGGACCTATACTATGAAGGGCTTTAAAGGTGATCACCAATACTTTGAATTGCACTTGAAAGCAGAACAGTTACCAATGCAGCTCGTGGAACTGTAGGTTACGGGGGCCATTCTTGGAGGCCCCAAAACTTTGCACTGCCTCATTTCTGCACCAGCTGTAGCTTCTAAATGCTCTTCAAGGGTAGCCCCATGTAGAGTGCATTACAATAGTCCAATCTTGATGGAATAACAGCTCAGGGAGTCTTGATCCAGGAAAGGCTACAACTGGCGCAAAACACAAAGTTGCCCAAAGACTCTTAGCCACCTGCTCCTTGAGCAGCAGTCACAAGTCCAGGTGAACCCACAAGTTGGGGTCTCGATCTGTCTGAGACAATGCCACCCCATCCAGAGTCAAAAATGATGAAAGCCTGGAGCCCCATGAACCCAAAGCCATTTGATCTCACCAGGGTTCAGTTTCCAGTTGTTTCCCATCCAGACCCCCACAGTCTCCAGACACTGTGAGAGAGCAGATACAGCACACTGCAGTGACCAACAGTGAATAGTTCAGTGTCATTAGCATACTGTAAAAGCCCTACGGTGCCAGATGATCTTGCCCAGCACTTTCATATGGATGTTCAAAAGGAATGGAGAGAGCCCTGTGTGGCACACCACAAAATAGTGGTTGAGGTTGGGCCCTCACTCCCTATCAGTACTGATTGGGACCGGCCATGGCAAAAGGAACTGAATGAGTTTTTCTTTCTTCCCATCACTCCCTATCTCACCATTTGATTGGTTGTCTTGGGGTTTATACTCCGGAATAGGTACTAAAGATCCTAAGGATTGGTCACCTCTCCCCCCTCAATTTTAGTTTAAAACCTTTCTGATAAGTTGAACCAAGTGCTTTCCAAATACATTCTTCCAGGTTTTTATGAGGTGCAGTCAGTCCATCCCTTGCCAAAATCCCTTCATGTTCTCTTGGCAGCACCAATTCTTAAGCCAGTGGTTTATTTCTAAAATTCTTTGTTCTCTCATTGAGTGTTGTCCTTTTGTTGGAAATACAGATGAAAACACCACTTGTGCTCTTAACTCCTTAACTTTCTTGCCTAGCTGCTTGCAGTTTCTGAATATTGTTTTCAGGTTCATTATTGTGTCATTTGTCTCTATGTGAAGGAAAAGAAAGGGGTAGTAATCTGTGAGATTGGTTATTTTAGTTAAGTTTTCAGTTATATCTTTGATTTTTGATCTAGGGAGACAGCATATCTCCCTAGATTTAAAGTCCAATCTACAGATGACTGGTTCTGTTCCCGTGATAATTTAATTGAATCTCCTATCATTAACACTCATCTTTTGAGTGGGGAGGGAGTGTAAGCTACTTTTCTTCCTTTCACAGGAGCAGTTGATGCTTCTTTTTCGGGACACTTGATGCTGTTCTCTTTTCTCTTTCTCCTTACTTTCTTCCAGAGGAGTCTGAGAAATTGATTGCTCAGTTTCAAAGGAGCTGGACTATACAGCAGGGACTTTTTGATTTCTGTTTTCTTCTATGAGTGACACATTTCCATTGATCTTTTAAAGGTTCATATACAGTGGGGCAAAAAAGTATTTAGTCAGCCACCAATTGTGCAAGTTCTCCCACTTAAAAAGATGAGAGAGGCCTGTAATTGGCATCATAGGTGGACCTCAATTATGAGAGACAAAATGAGAAAAAAAACCCCAAACAATCACATTGGCTGATTTGGAAAGAATTTATTTGCAAATTATGGTGGAAAATAAGTATTTGGTCACCTACAAACACGCAAGATTTCTGGCTCTCACAGACCTGTACCTTCTTCTTTAAGAGGTTCCTCTATCCTGCACACATTACCTGTATCAATGGCACCTATTTGAACTTGTTATCAGTATAAAAGACACCTGTCCACAGCCTCAAACAGTCACACTCCAAACTCCACTATGGTGAAGACCAAAGAGCTGTTGAAGGACAACAGAAACAAAATTGTAGACCTGCACCAGGCTGGGAAGACTGAATTTGCAATAGGCAAGCAGCTTGGTGTGAACAAATCAACTGTGGGAGCAATAATTAGAAAATGGAAGACATACAAGACCACTGATAATCTCCCTTGATCTGGGGCTCCACACAAGATCTTACCCTGTGGAGTCAAAATGATCACAAGAACGGGGAGCAAAAATTCCAGGACCGCACGGGGGACCTAGTGAATGACCTGCAGAGAGCTGGGACCAACATAACAAAGGCTACCATCAGTAACACACTACGTTGCCAGGGACTCAGATCCTGCAGTGCCAGACGTGTCCCCATGCTTAAGCTAGTACATGTCCGGGCCTGTCTGAAGTTTGCTAGAGAGCATTTGGATGATCCAGAAGAGGATTGGGAGAATGTCATATAGTCAGATGAAACCAAAATAGAACTGTTTGGTAGAAACACAACTCGTCGTGTTTGGAGGAGAGAGAATGCTGAGTTGCAGCCAAAGAACACCATACCTACTGTGAAGCATGGGGGTGGCAACATCATGCTTTGGGGCTGTTTCTCTGCAAAGGGACCAGGACGACTGATCCGTGTACAGGACAGAATGAATGGGGCCATGTATCGTGAGATTTTGAGTGCAAACCTCCTTCCATCAGCAAGGGCATTGAAGATGAAACGTGGCTGGGTCTTTCAACATGACAATGATCCCAAACATACCACCCGGGCAACGAAGGAGTGGCTTCGTAAGAAGCATTTCAAGGTTCTGGAGTGGCCTAGCCAGTCTCCAGATCTCAACCCCATAGAAAACCTTTGGAGGGAGTTGAAAGTCTGTGTTGCCCAGCGACAGCCCCAAAACATCACTGCTCTAGAGGAGATCTGCATGGAGGAATGGGCCAACATACCAGCAACAGTGTGTGCCAACCTTGTGAAGACTTACAGGAAACATTTGACCTCTGTCATTGCCAACAAAGGATATATAACAAAGTATTGAGAGGAACTTTTGATATTGACCAAATACTTATTTTCCACCATAATTTGAAAATAAATTCTTTCAAAATCAGCCAATGTGATTGTGTGGTTTTTTTTTTACATTTTGTCTCTCATAGTTGAGGTCTACCTATGATGTCAATTACAGGCCTCTCTCATCTTTTTAAGTGGGAGAACTTGCACAATTAGTGGCTGACTAAATACTTTTTTGCCCCACTGTACATGGTCATTTCTTTTAGACCTTTTTATTATGCTTATTTGTTCTGTATTATATTCAATTTGGAGTTTCTCATTTTGTAGGTTCAGAGAGCTAGAATTGCCTCTATACTCTTTACTTTTTCTTCCAGTAATTCATTTAATTTGTATTTGGTAATTTGGGTCTTCTATGGACATAAGCACATACATGAAACATATTTTACAAATCACACAACAGTAGTCTCTTTTCCATGACTATGAGTTTTTTTGCTAGTTTAAGGATTAAAAATTTAAAATGTATAAATGTTCAAAATGTAAAAAATTAACCACAGATTTAGAAAAAAAATAATTTAAATTTTAAAATTATAAAAGTTTATTTTAAAAAATGTTAAAGTATTCATTTTGATGTGCACTTCTTTTTGCAGAAAATCTCTGGCTGCTTTCTATAAGAGGTTTTGCCCTCTACTCTCTGCCTTCAAAATTTATTCCTTCCTGTCTAGAAGTGTATTGTGCTTATCCCTTTCCTCCTTGCCGTCTTGCTCTTTGATTACCTCACCATTGCTGAGTTTTCAGTTACAATGTGCTGCTCTGGGCACTCCGCTGACTTAGCTCTGCACTGCCACTGCTTAGGTGGTCCACCACACTGCTCTCAGCCGCTGATGAGTGTGCTCTACTCTGTTGCCACTTAGCTCTGCACCACCACTGCTCATTTGGTTCACCTGCTCTCTGCTGGTCTCTCAGCCACTACTCTGAGCGCTGTACACCGCTGCCACTTAGCTCTACACTGTTGCTGCTCTGCTGGTTTGCCATGCTGCTCTCAGCCACTGCTGTCACCCATTTCTGTTCCATCACTGCTCAGCTGGCCTCCATTTGCACTGTGCATGCTTCCACTCAGTTGTCCTCCATCTTGGAATTTCCCAGCTGCTAGGCTGCTGGACTGGGTTGCTGAGCCACCGTGTCACCTCTTAGCTGGGCTGGTTCTCAGCTGGGCCTCCAGGCTATCTCTGTGTCCCTCAGGTGGGCCATCAGGCTGCTTCTCAGATGATCTGCTGTACTACTCTTAGGTGGCTGCCACTTGCATAGACAGATGGCCCACTCTCAGCTTCTCAATATGCAGCCTAAAATGATTTTTTCAAAACTTTTAAACTTTAATAGAAGTTCATTTAAAATTCAGAATTTTCAAATATTTTCAAAATTCCCAACAAGTTAGAAGATTTTTTTTTAATTGAACTGATTTTTTTTTATTTCAGTCTTTTAGAATAACAGAATAAGAGAGTTGGAAGGGATCTATACCATTCTTGGCAAATGGCTGTCCAATACCTTCTATAAAACCTCCAGTGATAGAGCGCCCACAACTTCTGAGGACAAGTAATACCACTGGTTAATTGTTTACATTGACTGGGAATCTCACCTTAGTTCTAGGAGTTTTTAATTCTCCTTTTGGCCTCGCCTATGGCTAATGTTGAAGTTGCCTTCTTGATATAATTTATAATCCACATATGAATGAAAAAATAACATGAATAAAAGATAAAAAGGAAAACAAAATCTCGGTTGAAAACAATGGTATCTCAGCTGAGAGTAAACATTGAAATATCATCTTGTAGCTAGTGTAAAAGATTATACAAAAATAGTAATACTGTAGAGGTTCCTTATTTTAAAAAATATTGTAGTTTGATAATTTGTAATCCACAAAGTAGAGTGGTGATTGTAGATGAATAGAGCCTATAGTGTCCTATTGCAGTTCCAGACAGTTTTACAATCCTCATAAAAGATTAATACAGTCTGGAGTGTCCTATTGTAGCTCCAGACCATTTAACAGATCTCATAAATTTGCAGTCCAATGTTAACAGTCTTGTGTAAACAAAGTCTTAAATAAATGATGATCTTAGGATCATTCAATATATCTAAAAATCATATTTGGTTCATTCAAGATCACATAATTCATAGAGACTGTAATCCTTTATAAATTCTTATAAATATACAGAAAAAACCACCCTAGCAAACAGATTTGCACCTAATTCATTTTCCAATTACCATATATCTCTGTAGGTATACACATTTAATGGTTAAAAGGACTATGCAGTTAGTATTGAGGAATTAAAACAGGTGTGGGCTCTATAGAGCAGTGATGGCTAATATTTTTGTCATCACGTGCCAAAAACGCAAACACGAGCACCCATAATGCAGTAGATGTGCAGGCCCAACCAGGGTGCACCCTCCATGCATGCACTTGTGTTCCCCCATATGCACGTCATGACCCCCCATGCATGCACGCATCTCCCGTATGCACCACGCCGCCGCCGCCCCCCACATGCATGGCAGAGACCCAAAAATCAGCTGGCTGGCAGGAGGCATGTGCTCGTGTGGTAGAGCTGAGCTGGGGCGACGGCTCACGTGTCCACAGAGAGGGCTCAGTTGCCACCTGTGGTTCGCTATCACGGTTATAGAGAAAAAAATAATAAATGCTGAGTTGCTGAGATCTGTCTCCTTTCTTAAGCGTAACAGAAGAAAATGCCAATACTGCCACTAAGCAGAACTCACCAATTTGCATCCAAGTAAATCTTTGTTTTCCAAAGTCTTCTCTCAAAGTCCAATCTTTTCTTCTATTCACTTCTTCTATTCCTGTGGGTGCAATTCTGTGCTTGTTCAGGGGTGGTTTTTTTAGCCATTTGAAAAAAAATGTTCTTCAATTCTATTAATTGAAGTATTATTATTAATATTTAATTTAAATTATTATTCTATTGAGAATAATTCAATTATTCTCTGGAGGCAGGCGGCTAAAAGCAGCAAGATGCAGCGGAGGAGCAACAGACTAGTGCAGTCATAGATAGCATGGCAGAGCAGTGGCTGGGGACATTGAGGTGGACCAGCTGAGGACTCTGGCACTGCATCAATCCTCAAGACCCAAACAGGCAAAGGGCAAAAAGAAAGGGAGATCTAGGACTCAAGCAGTGGCCCACAAGAAGGAGATGAAAGGCAGGGTGGGGAAGGGACAAATCTGGAATACAAGGGAAAATGGGAACAATCTTTTTCCCTCTGTTGTTGTTGTTATTGCTATTTTCTAAGACAGGAAGTCAAGGGCTAAGAATAAAGCATCTTCTAAAAAGAGATTTTTTAAAAAGAATTTTTTCAAGATAGGAAGTTGAGGGCCAAGAACAAAAGACCTCCTAAAAAGGAGCCTGAGAAAAATAATTCTTTGTTAGGGAAAAAGTAGCCTTTCCCTTTGTTAAGCAGCTCTATCCTTTGTTAGGCTGAAGAGTGAGGAGACATTTAATAGCACAACTGTACCCTCAAACTCTTCAATATAAACTGCAAAAAAATTTTTACAATATTTCTATCAAAACAAAAGTACTGTTACATACGTTTACAATAACTGCAAGCTGATATTGTATTATGTTCAGCTGAGATTTTTTGTTTAGCTGAGAACATTTTTTCCATCCAGTTGCAATTTTAATTTTCTTTCAGTCAGTTAAGATTTTATTTTTCTTTCATCTTTTTTATCGTGTGTGTGTTCTATCATTTTATACATCTGTGGATTATGAACTATATTTAGACAGCAACTCACTTGCATTTAAGCCCTACTCAACACTGAACAACTTTAAACTTTAAAATTTTGAATGAACTTTCAAAGTTTTACATTTTTAACTTAGAATCTCTTTATTCTTTTAAATCTATGATGAAATCCTTTTCATTTTGAACATTTTATATACTTTTTATTTTTTTTTAATCTTTAATCTAGCAAAAACAGTCAGTCATAGAAAAATAGACTGACACTATTGGGATTTGTAAACTCTGTTCCATGTACATGCTTATAGACCCACATTAAATTAAATTAACTGAATTACTGGAAGAAAAGGGGTCTAGAAGCAACTCTAACCATTTTGAAACTCAACCTACAAAATGAGACTCCAATCTATGCAAGAAGGCTATGACCAAATTGAACATAATAAGGAACACACAACTTCTAATAGAAATGATCTTATAAATAAACCTTTAGAAGAGTACCAATGGAAATATGTCACTGATAGAAGAAGAAAAAACAGCAACCAAGAACAAGTTCCCTACTGTCTGATTCAGCATTCTCCAGTAAAACCCCACTGGAGTTCAACAATCAGTTCCAGAGCCTTTTGCTGGAAGACAATAGGCATCATCAAGCATCCTGTGATGGGAGGAAAAGTAGCTCAACTACTTTTGCTGATGACATTCAATTCTCAAGGGAAGAGAACCAGCAGTCTGTAGATGAGATAGTGAATCTAGGAAAGTATGTTACCTTCCTGGAACAAAAATCAAGATATAGTTAAAAACCTTACCAAAATAATCAAGCGCACAGATTATTACTCCTTTTTCCTCCTTCACATAGAGACAAATGATATGACAATGAACCTAAAAATAATATCAAACAATTACAAACAGCTAGGCAAGGAAGTTAAGGAATTAGGAAGATAAGTGATGTTTTCATCTGTACTTCCAATGATAGATCAACTTCCAATATGAGAACAAAGGATTTCAGAAATGAACCGCTGGCTCAATGCTTGATGTCACCAAGAGAACTTTGGATTCCTAGACAATGGTCTGCATTACCTCCATGAATTTAGCAAGGGATGGGCTGCACTAAGCAAAAACAGGATACAATGATTTCAGAAAATGACTGACTCAATTTATCAGGAAGGCTTTAAACTAAAAATGAGAGGGGAGGGTGGTCAATCGTTTTTTTTTTCCAAAAGAATTTTATTGGTTTTTAAAGTTTTTTGGGGAAAAGGGTAGGTGGATATACAAAAAAAGATTTGGGGGCAGCTCCATCATGCCAGAGGTAGGAATCTCTCCAATTCTCACAACTTTTTACAGAAGGAAAAAAAAAACAAAAGATAAAAGATAAGCAGAAACAGCATCTTATTATACATTGTATCAACCATGTATTCAATAATCTCTTGCCACTTTCTAATTATCAACAATTAAAATGATATTCCAGATATATTTATTTTTGTGACCTGAGTCTTTCCGTTATTGTTCCCTTCCCCTTGTCCCCAGGAGGAGCCGCAGCTCCTCCCTCCTTCATGTCTTGTGTTTTGTCGCCTTTTTCATTACTTCTTATATTTCCGTCCTCTAGGAGAGCACTATGTTTTTTAATGAAGGCCTCTGCCTCCACGACTGTGTTAATTCTAATTCTATTTCCCTCCCAGAAGATCAGCATTCCTTCTGGCAATAACCATCTGAACCAAATTCCCTTATTATATACTTTCTTTGGTAAGGAGGAATACTTCCTCCTCTTATCTCTTTTTTTTTTTGGAATTTGCTTAAGAATGGCAATTTCTTTATATTTTAGTGGTTTCTCCCCCCCCCCCCCCTCTGAGCTCCTAGAATTTCATCCCTCGTGGTCTTCCTAAGAAATTTAACATGAACTTCCCTTGGAACATTATGTGTTCTGGCATATCCCACCACAACTGTTCTTTATCTCTTTTAATATATTCTGCTAAAATTGTATTCATAATATCCTTAAGATCTTCATCTTCTGTCTCCGGTAGGTTCTGGAATCTGAGAAAGAAGGACAATCTTTCAAGTTCTATCTTTGCCATAAAATTTTCCAATTCTATATTCCCCTTCTGGACTGCCTTAACCTCCTCCCCCAGCCCAGCCGCGCCCTCCTCTAGCACCCCAATTCTCTGTTTGTTTTCTGTTATTTATTGCTGCACATTTTTAAGCTCATCTCTAAAATCTGCTACCTCCTTTTTCAACTCATTTTGACCCTGCATAATAACTTGAAACATTTGAGTAACAGATAGGTCCTTTGAACTTTCTCCAGTCCTTGTAAAAATAATGAAATTTTTGTCTGTTGAATCGTTAGACTGGATACAGAAGAAGTTGGTGCCGAGGTTGCTTTGCCTGTAGGTGGTTTTTTGGGCCCCATTGTCTAAGTTCAGAAAGAGTAAAGATCTTTTGCAAAAGAAATGGCGTCTGTGAAGTGCGCAGCTGAATGAAACAGAAGACAAGCAAATCCAAAAGTGAAAATTAGCCCTCTGTTACAGTTCCAAGCCAGGAAGTCACTCAGAAAAAAAAAGATCAAATAGTCCAAATCCAGAAAGCCCAGGTAGTAGGAGAGGCCCCAAGAGTCCTTCAGGGGGGATAATATAAAGTCAGACTTTCTTCAGTTTCAAAAGACAGACTTAATTTATAAGTGCAAAGAAGAAGAAGGAAGAAGGCCATCTTGGCTCCTCCCTGGGACCAGGAGCAGAACATTAAAAACTTCCATAAAACTTTCAAAATAACTCAGCAATCAGCTCTTGCAATTATGATATAAATCTTTTCACATAATTAGTTCAAGTGGCTAATTCAATTTTAGCTCTCTATCTCCATTCCGAGATTGAGAGACAGTCCAAATGCCGCTTTGCCTGAGAGGGGTAGAAGAAGAAAAAAACAACTCCCCTCCAATCTTCCTACTTCAAACATATTGAATCCACAACTTGTAAAAAAAGCTGCTACTCGTCAGTTGAAAGCAATTAAGGACATTGGAGTGAATTTCTCATCTCTAGTACTTCAGCCGCTACATGTAATTAACTATTTCCTTCCGGAATCCATTCAGCGAAGGTGCTGTTATGCACCCCCTATGCTCCAGGCTCCTAAGGCGAAACTGGAGACCCCCCCCCCATGGCTGCCGCCTATCCGGGGGGTTCCAGCAAGCCGCCCTACAGCAGGTGGTCCCTCCAAGACCCCCTGTGGTCCTGAAAGGAGCCCACCGGAGAAGCAAACAGCGGACCAACATCCGTCGCCTTCGGAAACCGGAAGTCCTCTCGGTGATCAATCTTTAGAATTTTTGCAGCTTAATTCCAGATACAAACTTTAACATAGCCAACCACATAATTGGCTATAGATAATTATGGGAAGGATTGAAAACCCAGTTACAAATTAGGAGATATAAGACACATGCCCAAGATCCTATAAAGGACTCAAATACCTATATATTAATGCTCAAAGTTTAGGGAACCAACAGAGTGAACTTGAAGTACTGGTACATGAAGGCAGATTTGATGTAGTTGCCATTACTGAAACTTGATAAGATGAAACTCATGACTGGAATGTACGGATGGAAGAATACAAACTATTCAAAAGAAACAGACCTAACAAAAGAAGTGGAAGGCTCTTTTCAGAGCCTTCAGTACTTTAAATCAGAGTAACAGATGAAGATAAAGTAAAGTTCAATTCATGTGAGTGGTGAACTGGTGCGTGTGATGCACACACAGGTCAACTTTTGCTAGTTGAGCTGTGCACGCATGTGTTTGTGCGTCGACCTGCCACTTGCACAAGTTGAGCTTCAAATATGCCAGCCCACTGTACATGTGACCTGGTTCCAAATAGGGACTCCTGGATTACAAAATGAGTTTTGATAACTTGAATGCTTTAAGTATCTTTGTAGTGGTTGCAAGCAAGGTGGCTAATCCTGTCATCTTCTGGTGCTCCAACTCACATACAATGGCTAGTGTTCTTGCAGGAAGCTGCCACCAGGAACACATGTGGATGACCTTCTGTCCTTTCTTCATCTTGAAGTGTTCCAAGGAACTGGTCTATTCATTGGTTTCTTGATCTTTGCTGTGATTGTCACCTCTGCTTTTGCAGTTATCTTCAGTTCACCATACCTCTGGTGGAAGTCATCTCTGCAACATTTTCAGTTTATATTCTGCTTAGCTTACTAGGCATTTGTGAGACAGCAAGTAGTTCTCGTCCATTCTAGTAGTAGTTCCCAGAACATTGCATTAGTTTTATCTGTTTTATAATACTTGTAGCCTATCCCACTCTAGGTTTCTGGGCAAGATATGACAAGGTCAAGCAAACTTAATTAACCACACAAAATTAAAGTAATATTATAAGTTAATAATTAAATGTAAAATAATAATTATGGAAACAAAAATATTACTGCAGAGGTGCACTGGAAGTGGGAGATGAGTTCTAGAACAAAAGTTACAAGAGGAGCCAAGTATTTTACTAAATATCTGTTGACTTGATTATTGGTAGAAAGCTTTCCCTTCTTCTAATTAGATTTGTTAATATACAAGGTTCCTTCTCATCTTCCTATTCTATGACAAAATCACTCTTAAGTTATGGAAAAGCTTTCATTTGTTAGCAGAATTCCCATGGGAGGGAGTTATATGTAAATATAAATACATTTGAAACATTTTTTTCATAGATATCTCTGTTCCTGTTTGTTTAAGATACAACATGGGCAGAGACAGAAAAAAAAATCCGTAAATAAAACTCACTGAGGAATTGCAAGACATTGAAGGAAAAATAGTGTGAATTATTATTATTTTAAAATGTGTTTATCCAATCTTCAGTCAAAAAATTACTTTAATATCTGCTTGTGATTGCAAAACAATCTATAGTCTTAACATTAGTTACAAATATGGGAGAATTGAGAGGGGAAAAAGTAAACTCAGCCTTAAACAGTAGGTTTCTTGTAATGAACTGACATTCCTTCTTTGAAAGTAGACAAGTATGGAATTTGTTTTTAATGATAAACTCCATACTTTCTTAAATAGACACTTGAAGTTATTCACGTAGTAGAGTTTACCAAGTAGGCTTTTATGAATTTAGACTGATTCAGAAGCTAAGCCTTTCCTAACAAAACTGGAAAGTATAGCAAACTATACTTGCAGAACCTGGAAACTGCTCTGTTTTCTGAGATAAATTGGTAATAAAAGTTTTAATCTCTAGGTGACCTGGACAAGGTATTTAGCAGAAGACCATAATACACATAACTTTTTCTAGATTTTTTTCTCCTCTTCTGCTAGCTTTCAGCAAAAGGCAAGTTGGATATATTAGGACTGGAATTCTGATGTCATAACTGACCTATTCAAAACAGAAACTTCAATTTGGATTCATATTTTTTTCATACTGGCTTAAGATTCTTTTGTTTTCCAGTCAGCTTGGCTCCTTTAATTATGACTGACAGTTTCCTGTTCCTTTAGCCAAGCCTAAGCAATGTCCCATTGACTTAGAACTTGACTTAGAACGAGTCAGATTTGTCACTCTTATCCAGAAACATCTTCTGAGCCACTCTGTATGTTTACGTTACCTGACTAGTTGCATAATAACATCTAAATTTTAAAGGGTTGACTTTGTCTAGATTCAATGCTTTTCCAACAGCAGTAAATAAGGAGAAATATTTGAACATCAATTTTGATTGTGCATTTGTGATGGAGGAATAATTGAAACACTGAAACATGTTATATTGTACTTGTCCCTCTATATTGACGTTTCAAACACCCTCATTGCAGTGATTTATTCTGTCTCGAATTGTATTTCTCAGACAGGTCTGATTCTACAGCCAAATATTGTAGCTAAATTTTGTACAATAGTTTGCACAATACACATTTTCCCCCTCACTCATTTAGATGTTTTCCATTTGGCAATACTACAAATGCCCCTGCCACTTAGTCCCAAATTCATATCATTATATCAATTGGTTATTTCTGACTTATTTTTATTATTGGCGATCAGAATCATTTTAACAATGTAGATAAATTGTCACAATAATTGAACTTTAATTTTTAATGAAACTCTAATAACTGATTATATTATTCTTTCTTATATATTGCATAACCATCTTAGCTCTATATATAATATCAATAACAATTTTCTCATGAATTTTAGCACTGCAATGATTCTATCTTGCTATGTATCTCTGCTTACAACTAGATAACAGAAATGGAGGGGGAGGGAATTTAGGAATGTAAGTGAGCCGACGGAGCCTGGGACAGTCCCAACACTCCCAGGTCAAATACTGGGAAAACTTCCAAAGCGCTCACAAAACAAAATGAATGGAATAGATTGGTGGAGAATGAACTGAGGAGGTCCAGGGGAAAAGGGATTTTTCCTATGCTTGTTTTCACGTGAAAACTTCAGAACTGGCTTTGTTACTTCTGTGCCTATGTGGAATTATCAATACAGTTAAACGGTATTGATAAATAATATTCCAAGAGTTTCTTTTGCTTCATTTTACCAATGAGACAGTTGGCATTAACCCAATTCTCATAATAGTGACCTGCCTAGATCCCACCAGAAGGTCAACAACCCTGAGATGTTGACTGCAGACAAAGTTTCAGAGGACAAGAGGTCAGGAGTGGTCCTGGCTCAGGAAACTTCAGCACTGCCTCAAGCCAGATAAGGGACGCAGCCAGCCAACACGTTCCCAAAACTAAATGCTGAGCGGTTTCAGCAAAATCTGCAGCCATGAGAGACCGAGCAAAGGGCACTCCATACCAGGGTCCGAAGACCCACTGAACGACGTATGTGGGCAAGGCAGCAGAAGCCAAAGTCCCCTCGTCCCTCTGGGGGTTAACATGGTCTGAGGAGGCAAGTGGAAAGTGAGACGATTGGTCAAATGGAATGACACTGTGAGTGGAAGCTCCCAATTGCTGGCCACAGATCATCCATAGAGCAGTTGAGGGAGAAGTTTGGGGGAATTGAGATTTGTGCAAATTAATGCCGGGAGACACGGCCACAGTAACAGATTTGGGAAGTGTTGGAGCCACCAGTGACTAGCTACCCCCTCCTCTCCTGCAGCCAGCATTGCCGGCACCTGTTCCTGTGGATGGAACCCTGGCACTGGGTGCTCCAGTTACAGCAGGCAGCACCAGTGGGTTCACCAGTGACTAGTGCACCAGCACCGATGGCAGCAACTGGTCTGTCCTTGGGATATGTCCTAGAAGAGAGGCCTTCCCCCTCTCCCAGTGGTTTGCCTCAATGGGCATCCGAGCAACCTAGCCCATCTCCTGCCCAGGTCTGGCATCACAAGGAATACTAGAGAGCAATGTACCCAGATGATGCAGCCTAGGTCCACACCATCACAGCCAGTCTGGAGATTTCTACTAGATGATTGGTGTCTTTGCACAATGAGAAAACTCCAGAGCTGATTGATCTCAAAGCCTTAATGCAAGCTCTATGAGAGCAGCCCAGCATGCTGAATTCATGCTCTAAAGCAAGGCAAATGACTAGTAACAGAGTACATTCAAAACTTCAATACCTAGCCAGCCATTTGAGAGACTGGCCTGGGTTATTACTGATCTACCAATTTTGGGAAGGACTGAACAAGGAGTATACCACAATTGCCTGCCCAAGGGCTTTGCTGGACAATCTGTGAGTGGTACCAGAGAGTTACTGAGTGGAGATTGACCTGATGGAATACCTTGAACTCACTGAGCAGGAGAATTGACCCTGCTAGATGCTGAAGAAGCAAGGGTCTCCCAGAGTAGGAAAAGGGGGTGCACTTCCAACCAGAGGAGGGAAGCCCAACCAAAGTCCAGGAATTTGCTTCCGCTGTGGAAAGGAGTGACACCGAGCTGCCAAATGCCTCATGCCATGGCTGTTAAATGCTCCCCACTCTGGACCAGTGAAGAGGAAAAAACCTCCAGCAAAGTCAAATGAGAAGACTTGAGTAAAGCAGTAGGTCATGGAATTTTCTCCCTCTCAGACCAGTGGGGATGAGGGAACTCTGACCCCCACCAAGACAGAAGCTGTCTTTTACAAAAGGACAGCGAAGGAGAAAATGCCCTGATAAGTAGCACCCTCATCCCTATGACATCTAGGAAATTTTAGTGACTTCTTCGGGAGTAAAGGGGATACTTACTGCCCTATTGGATTCGGGGTCACCAAAAGCCTGATTAGCCCCCAGATGGTAGAAAGGTTGGAGATGTAACTGAGGAAATTAACACAACCTACGGCGTTTGTCCATTTGGATGGTTCAATTACAGGCAGAGTGCCAGAAACCTGTCTGACCAAACCTGTCAAACTCAGGGACCCAACTATTACATATGTTTTAGCCCCTGATCTTAGAACTAGCAGGGTTGAAAAAATAGAACTCCTCGATGAACTGGATCAAAAATAAGTGCCGGATGTGGAGAAAAGCAGCCAACCAATAAGTGAAAGTGCTGAGAATCCACCATGCCCCTGTCAGTAGGAGAAAGTTAGGAATCCCTAATACACTGGAGGGAAGCAATGGTTTAGAACCATTGATTGCAAAGGAATATTGCAACTTATCAACAACTCGTCTTTAGCGAGAAGGAATTGGATACATTTCAACCCCATCAACCCACAGATTGTGCAATTGAGATTGTGCTGGGGCTAAATTGCCAAAGCCGAAGATATACTCAATGACAGCCAAGGAAATGGTGGAGTTCCGTGCATTGATACTCCATGCAAAAATCTAGCTAGGGATTTCATCCAATCAGTAAAGTCAAGGATGGTGATCGGCAAGATCACGATGATCAAAGAAGGCTAGGTCTCTTAGATTATGCGTGGACTATAGGGAGATGAAGTGTATCTGCAAAGAAAATATGTACTAATAAAGGACATGCTAAAATCATGTTGGTGAACCTATGGCATGCATGGAGAACCATCTCTCCAGACATGCCAGCCGTCGCCCGTTGCTCTTTTGGGTTACATTACACACGTGCATTGACCAGCTGGTTTTTGTCATGTGAGAGTGCCATTAACTGGAATAGCAGTTCCCTGGCATGCATGCTCACACTGGGAAGTTGAGCTTCCAGTTTCTGGCACCCACATACATGCCTGCCAACTGGTCTTCACAAGTGCATGCGCCCCAGAAACTGAAAAACCAAGTGATCAGCATGCATGTTCACACTGGAAACTAGAAGTTCAGTTTCCCAGTGCACATATGCATGCTGGGAAACTGCTCTTCCTGTTCCTTGAGCTCCCATTCATGCGCACCAGGAAGCTGTTCTTCTGATTTCTGGTGCTCCCCCCCATACACACACACTCCGGTTTCGGCACTCAGTGCCAAAAAGGTTTGCCAACATTGTCTTAGAGCACCTTGCCAAAGAGAGAATTTTCACAAAGTTGAACTTGAGGGAGACATATTACCAAGTGAGGATTAGGGAAGGGGACAAATGGAAGAAAGTATTTAATTGCCCTCTGGGCTGTTACCAGTTCCATGTGAAGCCATTTGGTTACAAGGAGCACCTGTGGTGTTCATGCAATTGATAAATGAAGTCTTACATGAGCACCTGCACAAAGAGGTCTTGGTATACCTGGTCAATATATTAATCTTTACCAAGTTCATGGAGGAGCATGTGAAATCTGTAAGAGCAGCACTCAAGAAACTACGGAAGGCTCAACTTTATGCAAGGCTGTCAAAGTGTGACTTTCACAAGACCAGCCTAGATTATCTGTGGTATCGGATTTCAAAAGAGATCATGGAGATGGATCCCAGTAAAGTTTGGGTGATATTAGGGTGGAACCCTCTTGAACAAGGATGCAATTGCAGAGTTTTCTCAGGTTTGCAAACTTCTACCACCAATTTATCCCCACACTCATCCAGATAGCCCTGCCGATCACCAATCTACTGAAAATGAAGGGAGAAGCTAACCCAAGCCCAATCAATCCTTGAACTGGTCACTTGAATACCAAGTTGTGTTCAAGAAGCTAAAACACCTTTTCGGTGTTGAACCGGTCCTAAAACATCCTGATACAGATAAGCCTTTTGTGACACAAGCAGATGCTAATGACATTGCTGTAGGAGCAGTACTGCCCGAGAGGAATGTCAAGAGAGAGTTGCAGCCATGTGTGTATACATCCTCAAGCTGTCCAAAACTGAGAAACAATGGACTATTTGGAAGAAAGAATCCTACACAGTCTGCTGGGCTCTGGTAACATGGAGACAATTCTTGGAGGGCAGTAAGATTCCTTTCAAAGTGTGAATGAACCACAAGAACCTAGAAGCGATGAAATCTCCCCAAAAATTATCTCCCTCTGCTACCTATGAAAAATGTTTTAGCCGATGCCCTCTCCTGAATGCTACAGTACAACAGCACCTGAGAGAAAGTCATTAACTCCATCATTCCATCCAGACAATTTACAGCACTAGCTCTTACAAGTCAGCAGAGAACATCACCATTGCTGTTTGCTGAAGATCTATTGCAACCATTAAAAGATGCTCTGGGAGTAGATGAGTGGTTCCAATAATCTAAAGATGATTTGTCATTAAGAGACAGGCTGGCATGGATGGGGAGTAAGGTATACATTTCAACTGGCCAGAGGACTCTATTTTTACAGAGGAGCCATGATGCTAAGGTGTTAGGACATTTTAGATTCGTAAAGACTCTTCATCTTATAAAAAGGCAATTTTGGTGAACAAGAATGGAAAAGAACATAGAAGCCTGTGTGGCCCTCTTTCCTATCTGTACCTCGATGAAGTGGCTGCCTGGCAAGCCACTGGGTCTGTTGCAAACTATGGCCAACCCCACAGCTCCCTGGAAGGAAATGGACTTCATTGTGGAGCTGCCAGAGAGTGCTGGGAATGGTGTATTCTGGACTATCGTGGATTTGATCTCCATGCAAGCCAACTTTGTGGTGTTTCAGGATTTCTTTGGCCTAATCCCTATGTAAACTATTTGTGCAGCATGTATATCAGCTTCATGGTTTCCCAAAATGCACCATTTCACATCAGAGAGTACAGTTCATGTCAAAGTTTTGGCATGAATTCCTGAGCCTAATGGGCTCTTCCAAGGGACTCCCTCTGGCACATACAGAATGGGTGGTGGTAAGGGATGTTTGGGCATCTAGACACATCCATAGGTTCCTGTTCTGACCCCCCTTCCTCCTTTGCCCACACAGAACACACTCCGGAACAGTACAAGGGAACAAGGTTTATTGCACAAACAAACAGAAGGTTCCGTGGCAGTAAACCACCAAGACAAAACTCATAAAAACAAAACACGAAAGCAGCTATCCAGCTTGCTAGAATTCCAGACTTGAACTTCTGGCATAAGTCATCTGTTGACTGCTGCAAAGGGCGTATGCACAGTCAACCCTTTTTATAACCTGGAGAGGAGCCTCCTGATCAGCAGCTGAGAGCTCTTATCGCCGATAATTATGCCCACGCTCCTTGCGTCTATGGGCGCGGCGGTAACGAGCGTCCAGGAACTCCCTGCTCAGTTCTGACTCACTGTCTCGTAACTCCTCCCCGCTGTTCCAAGGCATGGCATCAGGAGCCCCCCTCCTCTGGCTCTCACCGCTGCTCCATGCCTCAGGCACCTCCTGGTGGCCGACTAGACTCTCCAATCCCTGCTCAGCGTCGGAACCCTGTCCAGGGTCCCCCACCTCCTCTGGAGCCGACTCATAGGGACCCTCACTCTCGGAGTCTGGTGGCAGCGGCAACGGCGCCTGCTGGGCCACAACAGGTTCCATGTTAAGTATCCAAACTGGCCTCAATAGAATATGGGGAAAAGGGAAAAATGTAATATAACTTTCTGTAAGTTTGTTTCCTTGTAGGATTATCTTCTGGAGGATCAGTGTGTCATGGCTGACTCGCTACGCATCCTTGCTCACAACCAGACAACAAAAACAGGGTGGGGGAGGAAAAATATCGGAAGGCAAGGGTAGTTTAGGAGAGAATTGAGGAATACAGCTGAGTCGATGGAGCCTGGAACAGTCTCAATTCCCAAGGTCAAACCCTGGGAAAACTTCAAGGCGCTCAAATTGTTCCCAAAACAAAATGAATGCAATTGATTGGTAAACAATGAACAGTGGGGAGGTCCAAGGGAAAAGTGGGATTTTACCTATGCTGGTTTTCACATGAAAACTTTAGAACTGTTTTTGCTACTTCTGTGCTTATGTGGAATTATCAGTAAAATCATACTCTTGGCTCGGTAAAATAATGTTTCAGGAGTTTCTTTTGCTACATTTAACAATGGGATGGTTGACAAGTTTACACTAGTAAATTTGCTATTCTGTTATTCTACATTATATTTAATTGCTTGATCTAAAATTTAATACATTACTTTTATGCCCAAAATTCATAAATTTAAAGCTACAATTTTGCTTGTATTTTTGTATAATTGTGCAGCTTGTTTTATTCCAGTCAATTTCTGTATTGTATAAGCTACAGTGATATTCAATGAATTAAATGGGACTGTTGTCATTTTTTGCCTCTCAACAGCCAAAATGAAACGGCTGACTGATTAACTTATGTAAATGTTTTTCATGTGTTATAGGAATACAAGCGCAAATTAACTGGTGTGTCCCAGGTACGGAAAGAACTCAAGTCACGCATCCAGAGTCTCCCTGATCTGTCAAGGCTCCCCAATGTTACAGGAAGTCAAGTGCATCTACCGTTTGCAGGGGATGTCTATAGTGATGAGTGATATTCAAATCTTTCACTGGAATGAGGAATTGGTCAGGTTGATTGATAATTATTTTTGTATGTTTGCAGAGAATAGCACTGAAATGTTCTAATTTATAAGAAATATTGAATATTGCTTTGTTTAATATTTGACTAACAAGTGATAAAGCAGGTACTATGTAAGAGGCAACATTTATGTATTATGTTTAAAAAAATGATAATTGCAATTTTTCTATTCTTTTTGATTAAAACTTTTCCCCAATATTAAGCAGCCTTTTTTTTGGTCCATTATTTTTATGGATATAATTCTGTTAAATTAAACATAATTTGTGCATACCAGTAGCAGAAACATATTTTGATTGCTAAATATTGCAAGAACATTTTTTTTTAAATGTTGAATATAAATCATATTAAAAACAAACATTGAAAAATAAACAGTGACTTTACTTACATAAATAAAAAATGTTATGTGATTTTGCATTTCAAACCATCAATAATATTTAAACTGAATTGTTTACACTTTCAAATGTAATGCTTATACAAAATTTCTGCTCTGATTTATGCCCAAGTAGGCAACCTAGAAAACATCCAGAACAGTGTTTCCTCAATATCATTCACTTCCGATAACTGGGAGTGATTATATGTATGAACTTAGAAAAACCTAAGATATTAGTGAAATTCTAATTCAGAAGCAAGTCCCAGTGGTATCTTTGATGGGGTATACTCCCAGGTAAACATGTGCAAAATATTGTAATGCGTTAGATTCATTGACCAAAAAGCTATGTTACTCTGGGAAATATCAGTTGCTTCCATTTACTTCCAAAAAGGAATTCATACTTCCAAAGTTTTCATATGAAGAAAAATTCATTATTGATGACTCATGAATTGGAAAGTACATGCTCTATCTCTTATATCTCAACATGTTTACCCAAATGTTTATACGGACAATCTCAAATGAAGAAATTATTTGTATGTATATTTACAATGTATATTAACATTCTTTCCTTTGCTGGCATATTTTTAGATTTTGCCTGTAGCATTATTTAATAGAAATATATTAAAATTATTAGGAGAACACACTATTGTATTTTATAAAAATTAATTATAAAAACAGCCATAGTAAAATGACTTTATATAACATAAATGGGCATTTTGGTGCCCATTTAAATCTCCTGATCTGTCGCTTCTTTCTATAGTAAATGTTTATTATAGAAAGAAGAAATAGATCAGGAGATTTAAATGGGCACCAAAATGCCCATTTAAATGGGCACCAAATGGTTCATGCAATAAGTATTGGATATTTACCATATCTGTATCGTGTTATGTGTTCATATGCTGTTTGCACATTTTAGGCATGGTCCAATCAAGCATATTGAAATCCAGCTTTTTTAATGGAAGAAATTAAATATGTGTTTAAATCTTGTCCAGTGAAATATATAGCAAATTGAAATTCTTAACTTTTGCATTATGCTCCTGATCTTATCCAAGATGTTTCTATTGTTTGCTTCTATTTTTCACTTCTTGCTTATAATTTTTAAATAGTCCTAAAATATTTTAGTAATTAAATGAACAATTTTTGGATTCGCCTTCCTAAAAAAGGGGGGGAAATTATGATGTTCATTTTTCTGAAGTAGATCTTTAGATGATATCAGTATGTTGATCAGGTATCTTGTAATTCTGCACTGTATAATCTTTACTTGTTAAAATATTCTATTGTGAATTTCTGAAGTGATTATATAATCTGAATTTGAAAGAATAACACTCTTCAAATGATCACTTACACTAGTGCCACTTTCATAGCTTTGTTCATGATAAAGATCTAAACCTCATTTTATTATGTATTCTATATGAACTAGTATATTGGACTCTCAATGATTTACACATATTGAATAAGTTCTACTCCTATGCAGAGTTTATCTTAGATCACCGTAGAACTGCATAGGATTTCAGAGGCAGATTGCCTCTTTCCAATATTATCAGAGGACTTAATTTTGATTGCAGTAGCAGCATTTGAAGAATTCTTTAGACTTCATATATTTTTTTTATTTCATTTTGTTTATTTTGCTTTGTTTTGTTTGATCTTTTTATTCCAAGCTTTTGCATTTCATTAAATGTTTTTAATCTCCTTTTTCAATAAGTTTATAGATCCAATGGCATAATTCTATGAATGGGCAGTTGTCACCATTCTTTTGTGGCTTGACTTTCACATACCTTTGAAATGCTATAAATACTGTCAGTGCGGAAGAGAGTGGAGCTTTTCTAGTCCAACCTCCTGCTTAAGGCAGGAATTCTCAGACCATCCCAGACAAGGACTGTCAATCTTTGTTTGAAAACCATCAATTATGGAGCATCCACGACTCTAAGAAGCAGGCTGTTCCAATGCTTTAGTATCTCTCACAGTAGAAAATTCCTCCTAATATTGAGTTTGAATCTCACATTGTAAAACTTGCACCAACTGGTCCTTGGCCTACTGTCAGACACTGTGAAAAATAAATCCACACCCTGTTGCTTGTTAACAGTGCTTCAATTATTGGAAAACTTCCACCAACTGGAAGTTTGACTGCATCTCTCTCTTTAGTCTTCTCTTCTTTAGGCTATAAACATCCACTCATTTTAACCTTTTAATTTCATTTAATTTAGCCTGCAGCCCTGAGCATTATTGCCATTCCATTCTGCTCTCTTTATAATTCCTCTTTTTTATTGCAACCAAACCTGTTTTTATTTCAAACCAAATTGTTTATTGAATAATCTTCCAAGTGGGATCTAATTAGTGCAACATACAATAGCAAAATCATTTCCTGTGATTTCAACATTATACGTCTGTTGATGAAACCTAAGATTGTATAGTTCTTTGACAGTTGGACCACATTGGTGGCTCTTGGTTAATCTATGGTCTACCAAGACACCCAGATTCTTCCTGCAAGTACTATTTCTAGGCTAGATATTATCTATCTTGTATATCTGATTTTTTGGCTACATATTGTACATCTACTTGTAGGCCAGATATTACCTATCTTGTACATCTGATTTTCTGTACTTACGCTGAAAACACTGTATTTTTTTTTTTACCATTAAACAGCATTTTGTTAGAAAAGGACTAATGTTATACCTGTCAAGTCCTTTTTGAACCTTGAGCCTGTTTTCTAAAATGCTAGGAATTTTCTCCAGCTTTGAGTCATCTGCAAATATTTTGAAGATCCCATTGTCTGAGTAATTTATAAAAATATTGAAGCGCACTGGGCCCCAGGGTAGAACTCTGAGATGCCCTACCTCTTTCCATTTAGACAGTGATCAGTAAGAAATATGCATTGGGTACAATATTGACCAACCATCCCATATTGCTTTATTAAAAAGGATACTATGGTCAACTTTATCAATTGGTTTTCAGTCTAGACGCACTAAATTCATAAGTTTTCTTTAGTCTACTAATTTAAGCACTTTGACAGAATAAAGAAAACCATTCATCTGGCATGATCTATTTTAACAAACTCTGGTTTGTTTGCTGGTTTCTAGTCATTACCTTATTCTTTTCAAACTGCTCGCAAGCCCGCTGGTCGATTATTTTTAGAATGTTCACATGTACTGATGTCAAATTAACTGATCTGTATCCATGTTTTTCCTTTTTAAAAGACTAGAACAACATTATATCTTTGTCCAGTCTTCTGTCATGGGTCTAGGACAATATGTACAGCTGGTCGGCCACTCCTGGGGGATATAACATTGGTAATAAATGGCACATGTTCTGCCTGAGAGTGGATGGTGGAGTCCAAACTGACCATGTTGCTCTGCTCACTTATCTTCAGGCTCCCCATTGCAGCTGACCCACCAGTGGGATTTATGCTTGGCAGGCCCTTCCTTCACTGGCACTCTTCCCCGGGCAATGGCTGGCTGGCATTCCTGCCCCACCTCCTTCTCCAGGCAGTTCACTGAGGGATGCTTGTCCCCGGGCAACTCACTGAGTGGGACACTTAAATGACTCCTGGTTAAATTTAGTTCTTAATTGCTTTTAGTCAAATTTTTATATTGTTTTATGAAGTTGTTTGTAAACTGCCCAGAATCACTTAGGTGGGATGAGCAGTGTAGAAATTTAACACATAAATTAAAATAAATATGATCTAAAAATGTAATCTGTGTTCCTAACAAGTCCTTCAATTTGTTGAAAAAAACCCAGTTAAGCAAATGAGTCAAAACATTATGCTTGTTATTTTATTTATTGAGGTAAATGATTTACATATTGGTAAATGTGTGGTAGCAGAAGTCTTTGAAACTTTTCTTTCAGTAACTGGTGTGTCCCCTATGGACAGTAATAATTTCAGTTAAATGTTTCTAATAACCATTGATTTCACCATTTCAAAACATTAACTTTCTTCTTCTTTAACCATTCTTTGGTTAAGACTAGTGATTGTTGATTCCTGACTTGCTCTATAACCCGTTTTCTCTTGAAATTCAGCTCATAGACAGATATCCTGACATTTCCCTATAGAATTTGTTGACACAATTCAGAATTGTGATGCTTGCCAATGATGGCAAGCAGTCCCATTCCAGGGCAACAAAGAAGGCCCAAAATCATGATATTGCCACCACTATGTTTCACAGATGGAATAAGGTTCTTATGCTGGAGTGTCTTTTTTCAAAAATATACTTTTCATTCAAGCCAAAATGTTTTCTTTTAATCTCCTCCATTTATCAAACATTCTTCCAATAGCCTGGGTATTTGGCACTTATGACTAATTATCAATCACTCTGTGTTCTCATGGTCACCATTTGTGATCTTTCTTGCTAGCTTCTCCAGAAAATCAGTGAAGCTAACAGAGAAGGTTGCCTCTCCCTCCCTTGTCATCCTCCATCGTCTTCAACCCATATGTGTCTCTCATACATCTCCCCACATGCTTACATATCTTCCCCAAACCTCCCTCACACCCTGCATCACACCTCTCATGCACCCTGTCAAATCCCCACATCTCTGATCCCATGCAGCATCTGTCACATGCTCCCTTGCACTTTTCTGCACCATCTATAGTGGCGCTCTCCTTGCAATCCTATCATGCACATCATAGTTATTAAGTATTTTCCTAATGGTGACCTTCTGAAAGAGAGACACCTTCAGTTCCTTAGCTGTTACCTGGGAGGTATTTGAGACTTCCCAGAATATGCTCTTGGTGTGATCTTTGCTGGTTGGCCACTTCAGGGGGATATTAACATTGGTGTTAAATGCTACATGATCTGCTTGAGAGTGGATGTTGTAGTCCAAACAGTTTGGAAATAATTTTATAATCTTTTCCTGCCTAGTGAGCACCAGTTGTTGTTGTTATGGGGTGGGGAGGGGAGTTCTCAAGAGATCTCCAAAGCATGACACCCCTTTCACACCCTGGATTGTGAAAATCAGACTTTGAATAAATAAATAAAGTGAATAATCAGAGTTCTGCATCTCACTGATAAAAGTGATGCTGAGTAGCTGTTGAATTAGGTTAATTGTGAAAAAGATACCACATTTTAGATATTTATGAAAAATACTAAAAATTCAGACGTTTCACAAAGGTTTAAGCACTATTGTATACACCTCATATATAAATGTAAATTGCAGATTGAAACCATCAAAGATTGAGTTTTTTTGCAAATTCTATGCTCAGAGCTATGGCAAATCTAGACAGCGTACTAAAAAGCAGAAGCATCACCCCGCCAACAAAAGTGCATATAGTCAAGGCTATGGTTTTTCCAGTTGCAATGTATGGCTTTGAAAGTTGGACCATAAGGAAGGCTGAGCTCCAAAGAATTGAGGCCATTGAACTATGGTACTGGAGAAGACTTCTGTGAGTCCCTAGGACTGCAAGGCGATCAAACCACTCAATCCTAGAGGAGATCAACCCTGACTGCTCTTTAGAAGCCCAGATCCTGAAGATGAAAGTCAAGTACTTTTGACCCCCTAATGAGAAAGAAGGACTCACTGGAGAAGAGCCTAATGCTGGGAAAGATTGAGGGCAAAAGAAGAAGGAGAAGGCAGAGAATGAGGTGGCTGGATGGCGTCACCGAAGCAGTAGACATGAGCTTAAATGGAGCTCATGGAGCTCATTAAACTCCAGAGGGTGGTAGAGGATAGGAAGGCCTGGAGGAATGTTGTCCATGGGATCGTGATGGGTCAGACACAACTTCGCAAATAGCAAAAATGCTCAGAGCGTAGATATTTGGGAAAGTGTCATTGCTATTGTTAATATCATTATATCCTGGCACAAGATGAACTTGAACAGTGGCTTTTGACAAATATTGGAGATAAGGCATGCAAAGGGTTCAATGCTGTATTTGACTAAAACCATTCTTCTTAGAAAAAAACAGACAAATTTAATGAACTAAAATTCCTGAGTAGTTGATAAATTAAATTCTAAAATTAACTTTTAACTAAATAAATAGCAAAAAAATATTACTATTTTGTTAACAAAAGTAAGGGACAGTAATTGGCTATATAGATATGAATGAAGATGTACCATAGAGTTTCATATGGACCAATACCAATATTTTACGTAGCCCAAAACAAAACACTTTAAACTGGTCCCTCTTATTCACAGAACATAGAATTATAGGTCTGGAAGGGACCATGAATGTCCAACCCTCTGCCTAACCATGCCAGTCTATTTTTGCAAAATTCCTCTACTGGAGCTACCACAACTTCAAGAAGCAAACTATTCCATTAATTAATTGTTCTAAACTGTAAGAAAATTTATTCTTCTAGGTTGGATCTTGTGTTAATAAGCATCCAGCTACTATTCCTTGTCTTGCCCTAAGGGGCTTTGGATAATAATACCTGTGAGTCACTCATTTAGTGAAAAACAATTATCATTCCTCCCCCACCAAGATTTTGAAGAGGTAATTTTAAAAAACACTCTGCAGGCCTTCCAAACCCTCTGCATGCCTCATTTTTTTGTGAAAAATGGGGCAGGCAGGGAGTTTGAGAGGCCTGCAAAGTGCTCCTGGGGGCGTGGGCAAAAACGAGCAAAAAATAGCCCAGGAGCACTTTGCAGGCCTCCCAAACCCTCTGCACCTCCTTTTTGGTGAAGGAGGCTGGGTTTTGGGAGGCTAAAAATGCTGCATTCAGTATATAAGATGCACCCAGATTTTCACCCTCTTTTGGGGGGGGAAAGATGCATCTTATACTCTGAAAAATATGGTACTACTGCTGAGCCAGGTACCACTTATTGCACCTATGTGTTTGGTTTTTTTTATTTTTCCTGCCTAAGTGTACGATAGGTCTAGATTCTAGAACAACTCAACACAGCCAACTTGCTGCAGCCAATTCACCATGGAATAATTCAACACTATTAATCATTTCATTCAGTTATTTTTATTATTGTAACCCTTGTATATCTGGATTGACTTATGTTTTATTTATTTATTTTTATTGTAAAATTTTTATTGGTTTTTACAAATGTTTTAAGGAAAAGGGTAAATAGGTATAGAAAATTTTGACAGCTACATCATGCGGGAGGTAGAAATCCCCCCAAATCTCACAACTTTTACAAAAAAGAAGAAAAAAACATCAAAATTTGAATAAACATTGGCAGCTTTTGATTTTACATTCAATCATCAATATATTCAATCATCTTTTGTATCACTTCCAAGAATTACATTATAACAACAATTGCAATAATGTTTCAACTCATTTTTGTGACCTGAGTCTTCTGAGTGTTGCATCCTCCCCCCTGTCTGCTGGCGGAGCCGCGGCCCCTCCCTCCTTCATATTTTGTGTACTGTCCCCCGTTTCATCTAGGAGGGCACTATGTTTTTAAATAAAGGGCTCCGCCTCCACAACTGTGTTGATTCTAATTCTACTGCCCTCCCAGAAAATCAGCATTCCTTCTGGCAATAACCATTTGAACCAGATTCCTTTATTATATAATTTCTTTGCTAAAGAGGAATATTTCTTCCTCTTATCTCTTACTTTCTTTGGAATCTGTTTAAGAATGGTTATTTCTTTGTCTTTATATTTTAGTGGTTCCATCCTTTGAGCTCCTAAGACCTCATCTCTTGTAGTCTTTCTAAGAAATTTAACATGTATTTCCCTTGGCACGTTGTGTGTTCTAGCGTATGCTGAATTAATCCTATAAATCAGATCAATATCTCACCATAGCTGTTGTTTATCTCTTTTAATATATTCTGCTAAAATTGGTCATGATCTCCTTGAGATCTTCATTCTCTGTTTCTGGCAAGTTTTGAAATTTAAGAAAAAAGGACATTCTCTCAAATTCCACCTTTATCATATGATTTTCAAATTCTACATTCCCCTTCTGGATTGTCTTAACCTCTTCCCTCAGCCCAGTTGCGCCCTCCTCCAGCACACCTATTCTCTGTTTACTTTGTGTTGTTGTTGCGTTTCTCTGAGCTGATCACTTAAATCTGCCTGTTGTTTTTTCAGTTCGTCCTGTCCCTTTATAATAGTTTGAAACATTTGATCAACAGATAATTCCTTTGAGCTCTCTTCAGTCGCTTTAGGCTGCAAAAATGAAGCCAATGGTGTCTTTTGGATGACCGGGCTGGACGTAGAAGATGTTGGGGCTGAAGACGGCTTACCAGGCGGTAATTTTTTAGGACCCATATTAAGTTCAGAGATAGCTATAAATCTGCACTAAGAAATGGCGTCTGTGGAAAGACACAACCGGGAGAAGTAAGGCAAACAAGTCCAGAGGAGAACATTGGTCTATACAGCTCCAAGCCAGGTGATATAAATCAAATGTTCCAAATCCAAGGGAGATACGTGCAAGGAGAGGCTCCTGGAGATCTCTAGGGTGTGGTATAGTACAAAGCCAGAAATTCTTTCAAAAGGGAAACTTCATTCATAAGTGCAAAGAAGAAGGAGGAAGTTGGCCATCTTGGCTCCGCCTTCACAGGAAATCAGAAAGCAACGTCCAAAGTTCCATAAAATAGTTTAAAAGAGTTAGCTCAGCAGTCCTCTTTTGCAATTGTAGCAAGAAATCATCCTCCCATTGCTTAAAGGAAGAGAAAGTAACTTTTAACTCTCTCTCTCTCTCTTCTGAGAGAAAGGGATTTTCCAATTGCCGCTTTTCCAAGGGGGGGTGGAAACCCCCCCCCTCCAGTCTTAACACTTCAAAGGATTGAAACCACAGTTTAGGAAAGGCTGCTGTTCATCAATTAAGTAGTTAAAAAGGAGATTGAGGGAAGCTTCCCACCTCACCGCATTTCAGCTGTAAGGTCCGATTAGTTGTTTCCTTCCAGGCTCCGTTCGGGGAAGGCGCACTGTTGCACCCCCCCCCCATGCTCCCCGGCTCCTGGGGCGAAGCTGGAGACCCCCCTATGGCCGCCGCCGATCCAGGGGGCCCCAACAAGCCGCCCTATGGCAGGGAGCCCCTCCAAGGCTCCCTGTGCTCCCCCTAAGCTTAAAGGGAGCCCACCGAGAAGACGAGCAGCGGACGCGAACGTCCATCGCCTTCGGGGACCGGAAGTGCTCCTCGACTTATGTTTTATTTTTATTGGCCATGGTTCTGTGGAAATAAATTTAACTCTCAGTTGTCCAGCTAAAGAATCCCAAAAAGGAATTCCTGGGACATTGTTGTTCTCCCGAAGTAATACTTTACTGAATACACTACATTGGTATAGAAGCAAAACCAGTTCTGAGTTTCCCACGCGAAAGTCCACATAGTTAAACTTGAATTTCTCTTTGGTCATCTCCCTTAGTTCATTGTGTTGTCCAATTGAAAACTCTCTTTTATGAGAACTGCCTGCAAAGTTCAAACATCTGTGTGGCGTGATCTTGGGGGTGGCAGCAGAATCTCACAATCTGCGGATGGAGTTTTCGCATTCCATTCCCACCCCAAACTTTCTCACAAACCCACCCAAACCATTGTTGTTAAGCTGAGAATGAAGAACTATGTGAAAGAGCAAATCACTGTTGACATGCCAAGCCCCTGGAAGATAAGATATATCTGGAATAAATATAAACATACATAAGCATGTACAACCCACCATTGCACAAAACATTAGTTTCACTTTGATCATTTAAGTTATTTGGAATGAAAGCTCTTTACTAGCCTGGCTGCTTTAATGTCTCTTGCCGTCATCCACTCTGCATCCGCTATGGGGTAGCCTTTCCATTGCACAAGGGACTGCAATTTTCCTGGTGGTATCTAAGAGTTCAGGATGTCCTTGATTTATCTTAGTTTTTCTGTTTTCTGTTTTTATTGGATTTATATGCCGCCCTTCTCCCAAAGGACTCAGGGCGGCGTACAACATTAAAAAACACACATCCCGAAAGTTAAAAAGAAATTAAATACATATCCCAAAAAAAACCCAAACCCAATTAATAGGACAATACATTTAAAACTGAGTTAAAATTAACAGCTTGCTGGAAAAGCCAACTTTTTAGGGTGCGCTGGAAGGACCGGAGGTCAGGGATTATGCGAAGCTCCAGGGGCAGCTCATTCCAGAGGGAAGGCGCTCCCACAGAGAAGGCTTTCCCCTCTGGGGGTCACCAGCCGACACTGGCCAACGGCACCCTGAGGGGGCCAACTCTGTGGGATCGTACTGGACAGTGGGAGGCTACTGGTGGCAGTAGGTGGTCTCGCAGGTACCCTGGGCCTAAGCCATGGAGCGCTTTAAAGGTCATAATTAATACCTTGAATCGCACCCGGAAAACAACCGGCAACCAATGCAGGCCGCCTAAAAGGGGTGTAACATGGGAGCACCTAGGTACCCCCATGACAACCCGCGCGGCTGCATTCTGGACCAGCTGAAGCCTCTGGGTGCTCTTCAAGGGCAGCCCCATGTAGAGTGTTGCAGTAGTCTAGGCGAGAAAGGACAAGGGCATGAGTGACTGTGCACAGAGCATCCCGATCCAGGAAGGGGCGCAACTGACGTACCAGGCGAACCTGGTAAAAGGCCCCCCTGGTCACGGCCATCAGGTGTTCTTCTAAACTAAGCCGCGTATCCAGGAGGACTCCCAGATTGCGAGCCTTCTCTGAGAGGGCTAGAATTTCTCCCCCTATCGTCAAAGATGGAACAAGATGTAAAAATCGGGATGACGGAAACCACAGCCACTCAGTCTTGGAGGGATTGAGCTTGAGCCTGTTCCTCCCCATCCAGATCCACACAGCCTCCAGGCATCGGGACATCACGTCGGGACATCTCGGAAAAACTTTAACAGGCTACAATGAAACACTGGATGGACCCACCTAAGATTTCTGGGCATCTATAGCTCCTGTTAGGAGCTATATAGCTCGTTGTCCACATCATCCGAGACTGCCACATGGGTATGCTGGGTTCCTGTCATCGTTTGGTTAATCTTCGTTGCCCCTGCTGGAGCACCTAGACTGCTGGAGCCTCGTCTGTCTCCTTTAAGCTCAGCATTGGAGCTCAACCAAGCAGCTGGGGCGATGGCTGCTATTATCAGCAAGCCAGGAAGCATGACTCAATGTAATCAACGCTTACAGAGGTGGCGATTATCAATGACATTCCCTGGGGGCGTGTTAAACTGCCAAAATGAAACTTATCTTTAATGGACAGAGGAACAGACCAGTAGGGAGGAGTTGCTTGGAAAATCTTAGACTTTATGCATTCCAATAGGGCACTGGTGATAGGCTCATGGGAAGTGGAATTGTGGGAAGGATTGACCACCAATAGGGTGCTGGGTAGGGCTCAAGGGATTGGCTTATAAGGTGGAGGGGGAACAGAGCAGCAGCTCCAACAATTATTCCATTTTTGCAAGAATTTGGTGGTCAATTAGTACCAGTGTAATAAAGAAACATTTAAACCAGGATTGTTTTGTTTTTTAATTGTTTCATCGGAACCTTGACAGCTCCACTGTCACTGGATTAATAATCTGCACAACAGAGAAAGGACCAATATACTTTGGACCCAGCTTCTTATAGGGATGGCTTAGGTTTAAATACTTGTAGACAGGTACACTTTACCACCGACCTTGAACTCTGTTTGAGGGGCTCTCTTCTGGTCTGTTTGCCTTCTCTGGGCCTTTGCTTTTTCTAGTGTCCTGTGCACTGTAACCCATGTGCTTCTCAGAGAGTCCATCCACTCTGCCAGTTTTGTGGAGGATGGGGTTCCTTGGGGAAACTTCGGCATGGCTATGAACTCAACCCCCATAGCCATGTTAAAAGGGGTAATTGTAAGCCACCTTGGCAAATGGCAGCAGCTCATCCCAATTAGTCTACTGTTAGATTATATAGCATCTTGTATTGCTCCACCATTGAGTTAGCTCGCTCTGCCACTCTTTGTAGTAGAACGAAAGGCAGAGTTAAGCCCTTGGGATGAACCTATCAGGTTCAAAAACTCACCAGAACTTTGCCGTAAACTGTACCCACCCCACCCCCAGTGATATGATCTGCTTTGAGACCCCATGCAGCTTGTAGACAAGCTGCATGGACATTTTCTCTAAGACCCAGGTGGAAGGGAGTTTTGGACATGTTATGAAACCATGGTTCTCTGGCTATCTGGGATATATACTTTACCCCGCCCCTTCCACACTAAGCCTTGTTTCAGCATCAAGTTACTCTTATGCTTTTGAAACTACTCATCCATACCCCTTGTTTCTTTCAGTCGCTGGATCAGTGAGCCTCCTGATCGAGGGGGGCTCTTCTGTGGCTGTCTCATGCACATCAGTACAGCCAGTTGTTTGGATAGGATAATAGAAATAATTACCTCTTCTCTAGTGCTTACATATTGAGGCAGGTGCGAGAGCGTCTGCTAGGAAGTCTCCCCCATCCCAGCAAATAGCGTAGCTTTACATGCTCTTCCATTGTCTTAGTATAAATTAAAATATCAACCAGGTACATCAGCACCGCTTTGTACAGATGTTCATGTAAGACCGCTTTATCAACTGCATGAACAGCTGGAGCTTCCTGTATCCCAAACAGCATCACCCAGAATTGGTAGCACTCTAAGGGACTGTTGAACGTGGTCTTCCACTCATCCCTCTCCCTAATCCTCACTCAGGAGTAAGCTTCCCTCAAGTCCAGTTTAGTGAAAATTCTCCCTTTGGACAAGTAACCCAACATGACTTTCATGGGGGGGGGGTACATGTTCTCCATACAAATAGAATTTATAATCCACGCACATCCTCAGGGACCCATTCTTCAATTTGGCAAGCTGGGTAAAGTCCCTGGCCAAATTCGTATCTATTAAGCCCCTAAACTCTTCCATCTCCCTGGACATCATGGGATGTATCTTTGGCTTCCATGACTTAGCCCCTGGCACAATCCATTGGCTGGTAGGGCAGCATAGTCTGTTGGACAATGGGGCATCAGCACATGCAACTTTCTTGCAGGATTCTCTTGGAATAAACAGTTCCACTTTCACTTCCCTAACCACAGTCTCATGACTAGCACCTGGCACATTCACAGGTCCACCAGTTACTTTATTAAAAGTTATCTGGTATGATCAGTTTTTAACAAAATTGTATCACCTTGTTCATTTCTAGGTAATAATAAATCCTTAATCTTTTCTAGGATTTTTCCAGGTATTGATGTCAAGCCGATTGGCCTATAATTTCCTGGATCCATGCCCACCTTTTGTTTTTTTTAGATTGGAACCCTATCAGACCTTTCTCAGTCCCCTGGTAGTTCCCTTGTTTTACAGGAGTTTTGAAATATTACATTCAGTGGCTCTGAGATTACATCTGCCAGCTCCTTCAGAACCCTTGAGATGTAAGCCATCTTGTTCAGGTGATTTGTACTCATCCTTTGTAATCTTATAGTTTGTTGAAGTCAGCTCTCTGAAAGTCTAAAACACTGCTTTCACTTTGTTCAGATTGTCTTGGTGTTTAGACTTGGGTTTTGGTCCTAAAGTTATCCCTTCCCTTCTAGTTTTAGATTAAAGCCTTTCAGATGGAATGAACCAGTTGTTTTCCAAACATATTTTCCTTGTCCTTTGAGGGTTACAATTTTGGGGGAAAAATTGTAGTTGTATTTTATAAACTGAAGACCCAGACTGTTGAGGGCAATATGCTGACTCTGTAAACCTCTTAGAGAGTGAGTTTTAAGTTCAGATCAATTTTATTTTGAAGAATATAAGTAGTAATAATTTAACATTCCCATTATTCCCATTTATGTTCCTTATGGTGGTGTGGGTATTCAATTTATCTTACCATTCAAAACATTTTTTTTTATCTCCAGGGCAATGTCTACATATTTGTTCATGGTGCATTGTATAATACAGTTGTAGACAGTGCAGTTATAATTATAGGCTCTTACTTATTTTAAGTTTTTAAAGTGACATTAAGAAATTCTTCAGATTTCCCCTTTTGCTTTTATCTTCTTCAAAGTTAAGCATTCTTTTTAATTGACTGGAAAGGATTTTGGCTTTATTCTGTGTCCTAGAGAAATGATGTATGGGTAATCCAACTGTAGTACTTCTGAAAGGAAACACAGATTAAGTATTACATATGCTATATTATACAATAAGATAATGAAATAAAAAGTACATTTTAAAATAACTAAATATACAATATATGCTGTTTCATGAATTATATTGAGCTTCTTCTAGAAAGACTGAATTATTGTTTATAAATTATACTTTCAGTTAAATAAGTACACTGATGTATAAGTACACAGACTTATGCAGATGGACAGTTTAAATATTTTTCTCCAAAAAAAAAAGTATGATTTCTCCCATTTTTATGTCTGCAGTAGCCAGCCAGTGGTCTCTGTAAGAAAGGGAAGAATCACTTGGATATATTCAGGTCTTTTGCATTCTAGGCATCTATTAAATAATAACTCAGATCTGCTCAGTTAGATTCTGATTGCGCAAGGCGACTAAGTCACTTTCTTGTCCTGTAATTTGGGGGTTGTTTGATCTG
Organism: Natrix helvetica; assembly: GCF_964273705.1. Classification (NCBI taxonomy): domain Eukaryota; kingdom Metazoa; phylum Chordata; class Lepidosauria; order Squamata; family Natricidae; genus Natrix; species Natrix helvetica. The sequence goes on from NC_138554.1 coordinate 61,306,085, forward strand.
AGAAAGTAGACAGAATCCCAATGTGCGATCTCGATAGTCTGAGACTGCCGTTGATTCTTTTACTGCTGTAACCTAAGCCATCCCGAAGAGATGGTGAAAGGGAGACAAATCCTTGCTGGTCACAGGGACATCGCAAAGTACCTGTTTGAACCAAGGGAAGCTCTCCAAAGCGGCGGTAAATAAACAGCCCCCAGGCTGACAAACTCGGAGACGGCTCCGGAGGAAAGGCAGTGAAAGTGAAAGTGAGTCTATTTGGTGAGATTTTTTTTTCTTTGAGAATGATTGCCCAAAGAAACTTTTTTTTTCTAGGATAAATTAGTCCTTTATGCTAAGAATAAAGCAGCAAAATGTATCTCTATTGGACTGCCTCAGAAAGTTTTTTCCCCCTTTTTTTTCTATGTAACAACATTTTGTGGATTGAAGTGATTGTAACGCTTCCCGTTTCTCCTCTTAAGTGAATGAACTGATTTTTTCTTCTATTTCCTGTTACCTTATTTTTTGGCTGAACTAAAACTTCTTTTTAATTTTAACAATCCTTCCTCCTACTGTTTATTAAATTTTATTAAAGATACTTAAGAGACTTTTGCTTTTTTTTTTCAAACCTGAAACGAATAAGAGAAAGTTGAATCTGCCATTCGGAAGCCAGAATTTGGTTTTTCTTTTTCTTTTGAAACAATGTATCCTTTGTTCTACTTTCCTTGATTTTACTGAAGTTGGAGGATTTGCAGCTTGTTTGTGGACTGATAACATCTCAAGGACACGGACTGTTCCTTTGCAGGTGTCTGTGAGAAATATTTTGGGCAAGGGAAGGAAAAGAAAAGATAGAACCCTCCATCTCTGAAAAAATTAGAAGAAACTTGTGCATAAGTGCATAGTTTGTGCATAGTTTACTTGGACTTCAGTAAGGCTTTTGATAAGGTAGACCATAACCTACTACTAGATAAAGTAGAAGAATGTGGGTTAGACAGCATCACCACCAGATGGATTCATAACTTGCTGACCAACCGCACTCAACGTGTAGTCCTCAATGGAACTGCATCTACATGGAGGAAAGTATGCAGTGGAGTACCTCAAGGCTCTGTTTTAGGCCCAGTACTCTTCAACATCTTCATCAATGATTTGGATGAGGGAATAAATGGGGAACTCATCAAATTTGCAGATGACACCAAGCTGGCAGGAATAGCCAACACTCCAGAAGATAGGCTTAAGGTACAGAAGGATCTTGACAAACTTGAACATTGGGCACTATCTAATAAAATGAAATTCAATGGTGAAAAGAGTAAGGTTCTACATTTAGGCAACAAAAACAAAATGCACAGGTACAGTATAGGTGGTACTATCCTCAATAGTAGTAACTGTGAGAGGGATCTTGGAGTTCTAGTGGATAACCATTTAAATATGAGCCAGCAGTGTGCAGCAGCTGCCAAAAAAGCCAACACAGTTCTAGGCTGCATCAACAGAGGGATAGAATCAAGATCACGTGAAGTGTTAATACCACTTTATAATGCCTTGGTAAGGCCACACTTGGAATACTGCATTCAGTTCTGCTCGCCACGATGTAAAAAAGATGTGGAGACTCTAGAAAGAGTGCAGAGAAGAGCAACAAAGATGATTAGGGGACTGGAGACTAAAACATATGAAGAACGGTTGCAGGAACTAGGTATGTCTAGCTTAAGAGAAAGAAGGACTAGGGGAGACATGATAGCAGTGTTCCAATATCTCAGGGGTTGCCACAAAGAAGAGGGAGTCAAGCTATTCTCCAAGGCACCTGAGGACAGAACAAGAAGCAATGGGTGGAAACTAATCAAGGAGAGAAGCAACTTAGAACTGAGGAGAAATTTCCTGACAGTTAGAACAATTAATCAGTGGAACAGCTTGCCTCCAGAAGTTGTGAATGCCCCAACAGTGGAAGTCTTTAAGAAGATGTTGGATAGCCATCTGTCTGAAACGGCATAGGGTTTCCTGCCTAGGCAGGGGGTTGGACTAGAAGACCTCCAAGGTCCCTTCCAAAAGTGAAAAGATATTGAAGAGTGAATTTGACTATCTGGAGCTCTACCTCTCTTGTCAAGATATGGATTTGATGATGGAATTAAGAAGAGAAACAGCTTTACAAAGACATCTGATAATCAAAGACATGTTAATTTTAATACCAGCTGAAGGGCAACGAGACTAAATGAGGAGCAATATTCATCCTTTTTGCCTTCCCTATTCAGCTTTCTAATTCTATGGCTAAAACGTATCCCTCTAATTATGTTTTCCAATTATTAAAGGAGATAATCCATGGCACAGGCTGCCTTCTTCTCATCCAACCTTTATATAGGATGATCCCGTCCCTGGGACCCTACCATGAAGCCTGTATATGAGCCACCAAGTCTGTGCTGCCAAAATCCATATCACTATTAAATGAAAGCTGAAGGTTTTTTTCCCCTGTATCTTTGCAGAAGATTCAGTGCCCATTTGGATATTTGCAGCCCAGCTCCAACAGGCATGCTTATGTGAATCTACAGTTCATTAAAAGAACAGAAGTTTATCCTTCTAAAGATCCCAGATTTGTTTTCATCTCTTAGGAAAAAAATCATGAAGTGAAGACAAGTATGCATCTTAATCTGATTATCAGACTGACCTAATGAAGTATCCCTTTAGTACCTATCTCCTATCGTGTTTTCTACAATGAAATGGAATGGAATAGAATAAAATAAAATAAGAAATAATAGGAATAGGAATAGGAATAGAATAAAGAACAGAATAGAATAGAATAGAATAGTTAGAAGGGACCTGGAGGTCTTCTACTCCAGCTCCCTGCTTAGGCAGGAAACTATACGATTTCAGACAATTTGTTATCCAATCTCTTTTTTAAAACTTCCAGTGTTAGAGCATTTACAACTTTGGAGGCAAGTTGTTCCACTGGACAAGTGTGATTAGACACACAAGGAATTATTCTCTGGTGCAGCAGCTCTCAAATGTACATGAAAAGCAACAGAGAATTCTTTATTGGTCAAATGTGATTGAATACACAAAGAATATGCCTCCAGTCTTTAAGCTCATAGTGTAAACATAAACAGCAAGTAATAAGTCATAGATCATAAATCATAATTAACAATCATTAATTACAAACAAAAAATGATAAATCATAAGAAACCAAAAGATCATAGTAGGAAAGATGAGAAATGTGACAGTGCTGTGGGAATTAAGTGTTCAGTAGAGTGATGGCACAAGGGAAAAAACTATCTAGGTCTATTACATATACAATAGAGATGGAAAATAGGTTTCAAAACTGGACACTTCTGAGAAGACACCTGGTGAACTGTAGCAGGAAAGTCATTCAAATTATTGGAATTGCAGAAAAACACACAAGAAGTCAGAAAAAAATGCAAGAGGCTCTCAGATGAAACCATCAAAATAGCTGATCAAAGAAAAGCAGCCAAGGCATGAGGCAAATGGGAAGAAGATTTAATGCAGTTTTCCAGAGGGTAGCAAAGGATAATTAACTACATTGGGAAGAACGATGTAAAGAACTCGAAGCAAACTACATGAAGGATCACACCCAATGTATTTATGCAAGTCAAAAAGATCCAAATACCATTTATTGGTTGAAAAGGCATCATTAAAAACAAGCAAGGGAAAGAACTGTCTGAACAACAAGGCCCCAAGAATAGAAGGTAAGAATGTACTGAAGAACTGTATGCAGATAGTAAACAGGCCCAACCTCAGGACGATGAACTGGCCATCCTCGAGAAAGAGATCCTACGGACAATGAAGCAACTGCCAGACAGAGAGTTGACACTATTTCTGCAGAATTACTGAGACCTGTACTACTCCGTTTCATTAAAGACCTGTGCCAGAAAAACTGGGAAATCAAAACATGACCATAGGATTGGAAACATTCAGTGTTCATCCCACTGCCAAAAAGGGTGCCTCTGAACATTGCTCCAATTATTGTACAATTGCTGTCATCCCTGATGTCAGCAGGAGTCTGCTTAAAATTATACAACATCTAGCACCAACCATCAAAACAGAATTACCAGATGTCCAAGGCAATTTCCAAAGGGGTCATGCTTCTACAAGTATATTGCAAATCTCTGCTGGATCATGGAAAAAATCTAATGAATATCAAAAGATCATTTACATGTGCTTCATCGATTACAAGAAAGCCTTTGATGGAGAAAAGAGCTGACGTCGCGATGGTACGACGTGCGATCTCGGAGCCCCAAGATCGCAGATGACACTTTTGCCGCTGGACGGTCCATTCGGACCTAAACCATCCCAAGGAGACGGTGACAGGGAAGAGTATGTCTTGCTGATCTCAGGGACACCACAAAGTCCCTGATTGATCCAAGAGAATCTCTTCTTGCCAGAGGCATTAAGAACAGCTTCAAGCTGCCGAAGTTGAGACAGCTCCGTAATGGGAGGAAAGGAGAAAGAGAAAGTGTGTCCATCTGGTGAGGAATCTTATTTTTGTAAAAGATTGCCCAAAAAAGATTGAAGTTAAATTAAACTGGTAAAGAAAAGGAAATAAGCAGCGAAATTAAGCATTATTGGACAGTGTGTTACCTTTTTATTTTATTTTTTTCTATGAATGGAAGTTTTGTAAACATTTATTACTTTTTAAAGTGAAAGTATCGGATTTTGTTCTTCTATTTCTTGTTTTACCTATGGCAGTGATGGTGAACCTATGGCACGCGTGCCACAGGTGGCAGGCGGAGCCATTTGTCAAGTCACTTCCGGTTTGCTTGGAGGATCCTTTTGAGCGCTCTGAAGGCTTCAGGGAAGCCTCCGGATGGTCTCTGAAGCCTCCGGAGGGCCTCCGGAGGGACGGGGGAGGCTCTTTTCGCCCTCCCCAGGCTCCTATAAAGTCTCTGGAGCCTGGGGAGGGCAAAAAAAGCATGTAAAAATGGGGGGGTCACACGTTGCATTATGGGTGCGGCACGCCCGCACACGCCCCCCCTTGCGCTCCCCCCACTTGTGGCACACAAGCCAAAAAAGGTTCGCCATCGCTGACCTATGGATTAAATATTTTCCTTTATTTCTACAATACTGGTTGGGAAGGATTTTTTTCTTTTTCTTTTGTTTCATTTAAGAATTTTGTTTCTTCTAAGCCTGAAACATAAAGAAGATATAAAAGGAATATAAAGAGGGTAGTAATCTTAAAGGGAAAAGAAGTTACACTGCCACTTGGAAGTTGGAGGTTGAGACCTGGAAACATTGCTTTTTCTTTTTTCCCTTTGATCATTTTGACCTTGCACTTCAAAGGCTTCAGCTTGTTTATAGAGAAGAGCATGGGTTGTTTACACAGGTGCTCTTTGAATGCTTGTTGGTAGCTGGAAAGAAGTGAAAACAAAGATTTGTTTTTAAACTAGAGTGTTTACTAATTGGAAAGATGGCACGACATCAAAAAGAAACCATAACATTACAACAGATTATGTTTGGAATTCAAAAATTATTAGAAAAAACAGAGAGAATTGAGAAGAGATGGGAAAATATTGAAAATATAAATTGTAATGTTATAAAACCTGATGGAAAAATGGAAGATATCCAGCAAATGGAAAAAGTGGAGGCTAGAGTCCTAAAAACCCAAGGGGAAAAATGAACAAAGAGGCAAGATAACTGTGGATATTGACAGTGAACTGAGTGTGGTTGGAAATGGAAAGAGTGGAAGAAGAAAAGGTAAGATAGATGGAAAGGTGTTTTACTCCAGAAGAAGAAAAAAGAGAAGAATTGATGGACTTAAGGAGAGAAACTTTGACAAAAACACTACTGATAACCAAAGATAAGCTGATTAAAGAAGTTGATGGTTTTGAGATTTTATAAGATATGTAACAAGCAACAAGTTGCAAAGAGAAGTCCAAACAAATTTGATTAAGGAAATAACCAGAAGATCAATTCCACAAATGGCAAAAGAAATAGTACTACACTATTACTGGAAAGACACAGGTTGAGATATGAAAATTAATACTAAAACACTAGTTAAATTTAGTTAAAACTAGAGCATTATGTTAAAAATGTAGTGATAATAGATAAAGTTAGATAAATAATTGATAATGGTAACAATGTATACATATGTATTGGTTTGATAAGAGGAAATTTGGTATAAATTTTAAATGGTGAAAAAGGGGGAAAAGTAAGTTAAATTTAGTCAAACTATTGTTAAATAAATGACTGATAATGATAATAATGTAATAATTTGTATTGATAAAAGGGAAATTGGATATAAATTGTAAACAATGATTAAGAAAAGGTCAAAAAATTGTTATTAAACATAATTAATTTTTATTTTGAATGTGTTATAAAGATATAATGTGGCTAGATGATATTGAAAATAGATAAGGGAATGCTATTATGTGGTTTTGTTTTAAACTTTGGAATGTTTGTTATAAAGGGACATTAAAATAACTATAGTTATATGAAGGATGACGTATGATGATAGCAATATATATAAATATATTGATGTAAAATATATAACTTGATATGAATCATAGGTGATGACTGTGGAAAGGATGTACGAAAGTTCTTTGTAACCAATTGACACACTTTCTACAATTTGTAATGGAAGATGATTTTAAGGAGTTTGTGTTTATTCTAAATAAATATATACGTGTGTGTGTGTGTGTGTGTGTGTGTGTTGTATTTGTGCTGATAAATAAATAAAGGGAGACTATATATATAGAATCTAAAATTGGGGTAAAGAATGGTGGAAGGAACATCAATAATATTCAGTATACTGGTGATATAACTCTCTTCTCAGAAACCAAAGAAGGCCTGGAACTGATCAAGAAAAAGAAAGAAAGAGAATTTCAGTCTCTTTCCGAACACCCAAAAAATCAATTTCATGACCAATGCAAGGAAGAAAAATTTCAAGAGAGAAATTGATGGTGAAGAGATAGAATGTGTGAAAAAAATCATTTTCCTAACATCACAAATAGCTCAATGTGGTAAATGCAGCACAGTAATAAAACACTGGATTGCACTGGATTGCATAGATGAACCTGAACTGAATATGGAAAAGCAAGGACATCAGCCAGACAACGAAATGTAGATTAGTTCATTCTATTGTGTTCCCCATAGCTATCTATGATTGTGAAAGTTGGACCTTAAAAAAAGCAAGATAGGAAGAAAATTTATTTGAATGAGCTGAGGTGCTGGAGAAAGCTGCAGTATATTTCTTAGATAGCAAAGGTAAGTAAAAAGCAAGTACTGGAGTACCCAACACCAGACATAGAAGGGAAAACTATGAAACTGTGCGGCAGCCTCTACTTTGCTTGTTTGCTATCGGCTGCCATAGAAACGGGGAGGGAGGGAGAGGGAGGTATTTGTGTTGGGGAATTTATGGTGCTGGAGGAGTTATCAAAAGGGAGTGGTCCTCATCATCTTCTGTGCATGCTGATGACCTGTGTTTGGACTTGGTCAAGGTCAACCATCTCTGCATACCATCTGAATGAGGTTTTTGAAGATGCACCCCACATAACACCTTTGGGAGTTGGGTTGGGTTAATTGGGGGGGGGATGCTGGGCAAACATTTGATATGTACATGTTCGTGCCTTTTTGGCTCAGATCTTGCTTTCCTTTCGCTGCTATCTTTTCATAATCAGTAAAAGTATCTTTAATTCCACAAACAATGGAGTTGGGAGTTTTCTTTCTTGGCTATTGAAGGAGACATGCCTGACATTAAGCAAGATCTCCCACCTCCCACCCATCCCAGAGCTAAAAACGTCCGTGAGGGGTGCATATAAAGAAAAACAAAGATGTCTAATCTCTGCAGTGACCAGAAAGACATGTCAGCTACTGGATCCTCTTTTCCTTTGGAAACAGAATGGATGGCTGAACTGGATTTGGAGGAAACATCCACCCGGCCCAGATGGTCGTTGGGAGGGTGGCAGAAGAGTGATCCCGAGGAGACTCCAGCCGGAGTCACTACTAGCTAACGCCAGCAACCAGAGGCCGCCTGGCAGGAAGCCGAAAAAGAGGACCTCATGATGACCCATGCTTTGAAACTTCTTCAAAAAGCATGGGAGAAGCACCATTTCTGTGAAAGCCACACTGAAAAAGGGAGATTGAATTAGCCGAGCAGGCGGTGGGACCAGCAGACGACCTGTCTAACCCGGAGCTGGCGAGGATGGAGGAGCCACAGCTGCAGCAGCCATTCGAGCCCCTCCAAGGGGGGGGGAGTGGGGCCCCGCAGTCATCGAATTCCAAAAATTCCTCCCCTTGGAGTGAAGTACAGAGGAGATCCCAAATAATTGGGGGGGGGGGTGTTGTTTAGGTTTGGAATTATATGCAGCAATATGGGGAGGATTCGCTTGCTTGCTATCGGCTGCCATAGAAATGGGGAGGGAGGGGTGTGTGAGATATTTGGGTTGGGGAATTTATGGTGCTGGAGGAGTTATGAGAAGGGAGTTTGGTTCTCACCATCTTTTTCGCATGCTGATGGCCTGTGTTTGGACTTGGTCAAGGTCAACCGTCTCTGCATACCATCTGAATGAGGTTTTTGAAGATGCACCCCACATGCACCTTTGGGAGTTACAGATTGGTCCTGGGTTGGGGTAATTGGGGTGCTGGGCAAACATTTGATATGTACATGTTCGTGCCTTTTTGGCTCAGATCTTGCTTTCCTTTGGCTGCTATCTTTTCACAGCCAATAAAAGTATCTTTAATTCCACAAACAATTGGTTATTGAAGGAGCACGCTTGACACTGTGTCTCATTTACTCTGGCCATGTCATGTGAGAAAATTCACTGGAGAAAGCAATTATGTTTGGAAGAGTGAGATGTAAAAGAAGCCAGGCCACCAAAGAACACAGTGGACACTAGCAAATCTGGTAAGACAGCATAGAAAACTTGAAGAAATAGTGGGATAGGAAGACATGAAGAGACTGGGCCATAGAATTACCAAGAGTCGGACTCGACTTAATAGATATCAATATCATTATCATCATAAGTTCTGGGTCTGACTATTTAAAGAGACACTCAATAAAACAGCAAGAACGGCACTGACTAAGTGGAATAATACATGGGAGCAAATCCATCTACACAGTGAAAATTAATAAACTACAGTAATTAGTACACACTCCATATCATTATTTAATACTCTTGTAAACAGTTTTCAAGCTGTGACTCTAATATGCTTTTTAAGAGCTTATCCTTTAGACAGAGTAATGACCCCAAAAATTCTCAATATACCGTACATAGCTTAGTTTTTCAGCAACAACATTGACTAAAACTTCTGTTCATGAATGAATCCCAGTTGTGTAACACTATTCCGCTTTAAAAGAAAAATAGAAAAGGACTAGTAGTGAGGACATATAGGTTCTAGTCTACTCTTAACCACAGAATTTCACTGGGTGGCTTTGGGTCACAGTCTGTCAGTAGAACATACCTCACAGTATGATTGTTGTAAAGCAAAATAGAGGTATCTGTAAAAGACACAGAATGTAAATCAGATAGATAGATGATAGATAGATAGATAGATAGATAGATAGATAGACAGACAGACAGACAGACAGACAGACAGACAGACAGACAGACAGACAGACAATAATACCTGAGGCCTGAAGATGATTTTTCTCTTTTGGATCCAGAGTTCTTATAAGAATTTATAAGAGGTGTACTTCTGTTTGACGATATTTTCGAATTTGGTGTTTTAAAGCTGTATTCCTCTCTACTCATTCCATAATGCCTTGTTGTTTTTTTGCATGAATTGCAGGTAATTAGCTAAAGAGATAAGGGAAGTCCACATGCTATTAAGCTCAATTTACTTAGACATTAATATACACTAGTACAATTAAGTATTTCATGGAAATGACTAAGAATTCATAAGAAATATATTCCAAATCTACAAAGTTCTGCCAAAAAATCTTATAATCACTATTTATTAATTTAAGTAAAATAATATTTCAAACTTGATATATGCCAACACATCACAGTCTCTTGTGGAAATTGCACAACTGCATTTCAGGAAAACAAAAGGCACCAAGAATTTGGCTCCTTTACTTTCCAACATTTTTGCTGTCGGTACATTCCTGCCGTGGGGAAGACATTAGACTAGATGGATCTCAAAGATCATATCCAATATTCTATGGTCATAGTTGCTCCAATTATTGTGTCAGAAATATGGATTAAGAAAATAGAGAAAATTCCTAAAGCTGTATGAATTATATTATTTTCCAAGGCACCTGAGGGTAGAACAAGAAGCAATGGGTGGAAACTAATCAAGGAGAGAAGCAACTTAGAACTGAGGAGAAACTTCCTGACAGTTAGAAAAATTAATGAATGGAACAGCTTGTCTCCAGAAGTTGTGAATGCCCCAACACTGGAAGTCTTTAAGAAGATGTTGGATAGCCATCTGTCTGAAACGGTATAGGGTTTCCTGGCTAGGCAGGGGGTTGGACTAGAAGACCTCCAAGGTCCCTTCCAACTCTGCTATTGTATTGTATATTATGCTATTAGCGTTTATCAATTCAACCACGTAATGTTACAATGGAAAAGACTTTTTGTTGTTTCTATTTATTTGCTTTTCTTAATATACTTTAGTCTTAATAACTTTTTATTCTATTACTATGAGGCAAATTGCATCACGTTTAAACTTACCAGGGCATTCTTTGATTCCTTGTACTTCCTCAAGAGCTTTGTTTGCTTTAAACTTAGCCTGTAGTTTTTTTTTTCTAGATTGAGTATTTTTTCTGTCCTTGATGTTATTTTCATTTTGGGCAATAGACGTATTCTATAGTTATTGGGAAAAAGAAATTGGAAACAGTAGCAGCACACCGGATTTACAGGATCTTCCTTTTTGCCTGAAAATAAGAACAGTAAAGTTCTCTGAATTTTAATTATAAAGTGATATATTGTAATACAATCAATTAAAATTTCATTGTTTTTAAACTAAGGTTTAACAAGAGGAAAGCCATAAATGCACATATACTAGCCAAGGCTACTAGCAAATGCAACCTTTTCTCACCGAGTGAACTGTCTGGCACAATAATCTGCTGCTCAGCTGCCTGCTGGTTGAAAAATCTTTCTTAAGCTGCATAAAAGCAACTGAAAATACTTCCCATCTTTATAGAAGCAAACTTGGCACTTTTAAAGCTAATTCCATAAACAAAAAGAAATATCACAGAATTACCACTCTCTCCCCAGAGTTCATGCTGAAAACATATTAAAGGGAAAGTTGACTATTAAATATACGAGGGGGGAAATCTCCAGAGGCAGAGGCAATATGTGTGTCAGAAAATGTACAAAGGCTTTCAGACTTAGTTATTTCCAGAAGCACATATTAACTAAATCCACAAAAAAGGCTTCTCTGTTGCAGCACTCACCCATTGGAACAACCTTTCATTTAAGATAAAATCTGCCCCCACCTTTTTATCCTCTGGAAGAGCCTGAAGACTTGGCTCTGCCAGTTGGCCTAGGAACTAAATGGGGGAGTTCCACACTGGAGATGGCTACTGGATTGATGGCAGACTCCACGTTCCTTCCCTGCTCTCCACTCATTCATCTTTTATATTCATCAATATGAATACACCCGAAAGACAGACAAGGAACAAGGATGGAAACTGATCAAGGAAAGATTTAACTTAGAAATAAGGAGACATTTTCTGACAGTGCCTTCAGAAGTTGTGTGTGCTTCATCATTCTCCAGTCTCTTTCAAAAAGAGACTGGACAACCACTTGTCAGAAATGATAGAAGCTTGAACAACAGGTTGGATTAGATGATCTACAAGGTCCCTTCCAACCCTGTGATTCTATGATTCTGTAAGGGTCTCCTGCTTAAGCAGGGGTTGGGCTAGACAACCGCCTAACCCTAAAAGATCCCTTCCAACTCTTGTTATTCTGTGATTCTGTTCTTGTTGTGTTCCTTTTTCATTATATTACTGTTCTCTCATTTTACTTCTGGATTTTTTTACTTTTTATTATATTAAGCAACCTAGAAAAAACACATAGGAAATAAATTTAACAAATAAAATAATAAAAATAAAAGTTCCAATATTCCCTCCCTTTTCCCTCCTGTCTTCCAAGCTATACATATTCAGTTCTTCCAATGTTGCTTGGAGTGTTCAGACCATGCATAATTTTTGTTGCCCATCTCTGCACTCACTCAATCCTATCAATATCTTTAAGTGAGTTCTCCAGAACTAAGAATAGTATTCTAAATGGAGTCTACTAAACTGCTATATCGTGGGTTTAGGACCTCCTTTTTCCTCTGGTGATCCCTTTAGTGATACATCCCAGAATCTTGTTTGCCTTCACAACTGGCTACATTGTTAACTCATTCTGCAATCATCAGCTATAACCACACCTAAATCTTTTTCTTCCAAATTGTTCTGTTTAACACTGTACCCCCAAATTGTACCCTGACAAATGATTTTTTTTCACAAGTGTATGATCTTACATTTAGAAACACTGAATTGCAGTTTCCACATTTTTTACCAATTTTCCAGAAATGTCAAATCATTTTCCACATTACGAATACCCTTAGGAATGTCACCTGTATTACATGTCATTGGCAAAAAGGCAAATCTTACCTAGTAATCTGTTATATGACTTACAAACACATTTGAACAGAACACTCCACTTGTGACTGGTCTCTGTTCAGACAGTCCCATGTTAACAATCACAAATTGGGATCTATTCTGAATCAACTTCCTATCCACTGAATCACCCAATGTTTAAGTCCTAACTTGCACAACTTTTTAATGAGATCTTAATCAAACTGTATCAAAGAGTTTGCTAAAATCCAGATAGGCTATGTCCACAGCACCACCTCCATTCAAAATATTTGTAATATAGTTTAAAAATTAATCTCTGACTAATTAAAAATAAAATTATTCATAAGCTTAAACTTCCAGGCTAACTGCTCATTTAATAATTGATATTACATCATTTTTAAAAAAAGAAAAAAATTCAATTCACCCAATAAAATGGTTATCATAAATGTGTTAGTTTTTAAAGACTCTATATTATAGTTATTTGTGGTAACAGAATAAACCAGTTATCACCAAAGAGATAAGAGATTTCAAGAAGTGATTATTTAGTAGAATGTGGTAAATTAAATTTCTTCAGTTTAACTCTTCAGTATGTTGAAAAAACAAACTTCTGACACAAAATTTCACTTAGCACCTCCCCAATCACATTGCTGGGTTATAATGAAATCAAGCCCCCTGAGTTCAGATTTCCTACAAATTAAGCAGGGCACTAATATTAGACAGAGATGGAGAAGACACAGAGAAGTTGGAGAATTAAATGTTACTGCTAATATAGTAGCTAGTGTGTGAGTTCATATCATAACTTCCTGTCCCACTTTTTTCATCTGCATGTAAACATGATTAGAGGGGAAATGAAAAGGGCATCCAAAAATGGAAATATTCTGCAAATCATTTTTTAAAATAATAAGATTACTGACCGCAGTACAGAAATTTCATTTTCATATTTAAGAATGATAGCAAATTTATATATTCCATTTTTGAAAGATTAAAAGGCTGAAGGTACAGAAAAAGAAAAATCTCAAAAGGTTTTAATCTGACTTCAAAGGTGTACCAGAACTCCTGTGTAATTACCTTCCATGTTGCTGAGTGTCCATCTGTGGAGGAGACATGATACAAAGAAATGAGTTGTATATGTTTATATTGTACAATTTTTACTACATTACATTCGGACAATTTATAGCAAATTAAAATCAATAATAAAAACATTAAAAAATGAAAAAAATAGTAATCATTTTAAAATACTAACCAAACAAAAAATTGCTAAAATATCAATATAAATAGTAATTACTATGTTTTCAATATACTGTGGTATCTCCATCTGAGATAACAATAGTCATTTGAAAATTATCAACCATAAAATGATCTTGTAAGTCTATATTCTCATGAATATTGACAATCAGAAACGCCAAATTCAGCTGAGCATTTCTGAAATATGTAACAAAGAAAATGAATCTGGAATATTCATAAACATTTAGGAGGTTGCCAATTTCATCTTTCCAATTGTTTAGAATTTATTCATTTTAACTGATCAAACCATTTTATATGGTTATGCTTAAAATGTATTAAATTAACCACACACAATTAAAATTTCTGAAATGAATAAAACAAAAGAAATCGTATCCTGAGACCTATTTTATGATGGCTTTACCATTAGTTACCAGTCCTCTTTTAAGTTGTCTGACTTAATTAACATACACTGAACGACTCTGCATTCTAGTATATAACCACCAACTATTAAAGTAATCAGTAGGTTGAATGGCAGAACCTCTTGTGGGTTTGTTTGTTTTTATTTATTTCTCTCTTCTGGACATAACTCGCTCCTTTCTTTCTTTTTATTGTTTATCTTACTATTATTAAACGTTACGTGTCGCTCAGTGTTTTAAATTAGTCAGCCTTCTAAATCTGACAAATGAGGGAACAAGCGAGGATTATAAACCATTAAATTTGGTCAAACCAGAAAATGAGGCAGCCGCGATAGGAACAGACATGAGCGTTATAGAGGCATTTGGAAACCAGCAGAAATAAGAAAGTCAGGTGCACAAAAAGCCTTACAGCAAAAATCGCGCTTGGGCTGGGCACGTTCCCGCCAACTGTCGAGCCGCAGATTTAAGGAACCGGCATTTTCCCATCTCGGAGAAACCAAACCAACGATGCTTAAGCAGCGTAAAAACTAGAACCGCATAAGCTTGATAAGCGACGGAACCGGAAATAATTCATAGGCCTGTTTCCGGTTACCGGGTGGGAACAATAATGCCCGCATGAACGTTCCGTGCAAGAAAAGAACCGCGAGTGTTTATGCAGGTGATTTTAGCCCGCTCTGTTCTTTACAGCCATGAGCAGTACAATAACCATTAGCAGCAACACATTCTAATTTTTTTATATAATTTTTATTAAAACTAATTTTAAACTTTTAATACTCTTCTCTTGGGCAGGGGGGTTGCACTTAGAAAGACCTCCAAAGTCCCTTCTAGCCCTGTGATTCTATGAAACTGTAGGAAGGAAACAAAAAGATAAAAGCTAATGCAAATTACTGTAAAGAAAAAAAAAGAAAGCAAAGAAGCAGCAGAGTATTGAACTTCATGAACTCCATCCTACGCTCTTCCCTGCTGGTCCTTGTTCCAGCCAGGAAGGGGAAGCAGACTAAAAGGATCGACAGGATATTGCAGTCGAACTCCCATTTTCACGAACATTTACGTGCAGCAAGCAATAAGGGGCACTCCACCCACACCCATCCACCCCGAGCCCATATTCTAACTGAGTGCACTAGCTAATTCAGCCAAAAAAAGAAAGGGGAAAAAACGGGGTCCAATTCTTAGGCTCTGCTCCGTAGAGTTCAAGTTCAATCGTTTTCAGATTCACATTCATTCCCCTCATCAGAATGATTCTGATTATAGTAAAAGTTAAGGTTCCCCTCGCACCAGTGGTGGGTTTCAAATTTTTTTGGAACCTACTCTGCGGGTGTGGCCTCCTTTGTGGGAGTGGCTTGCGGGCCATGTGACCTGGCGGGAGTGGCTTGCGGGCCATGTGACCGGGTGGGAGTGGCTTGGCAGTCATGTGACCAGGTGGGCATGGCTAACTTGGAAAATGTGGTGAAACTCACTTAACGACGCTCTTGCTTAGCAACCAAAATTTTGGGCTCAATTGTGGTCATAAGTTCTCTTTCTTTTTCTTTCTTTCTTTCATCTCTCTCTCCCACTTTCTTTTTTTCTTTCTTTCTCTCTCTCTCTCTCTGGCTCTTTGTCTCTCTCTCCCTCCCTCCCTCTCTGTCTCCCTCTGTCATTTTCTCTGTATCTGTCTGTCTGTCTGTCTGTCTCTCTCTCTCTATATATATATATATCTGTCTCTCTCTCCTCCCTCCCCCATCTCTGTCACTGTGTGTGTGTGTGTGTCTGGCTGTCTCTCACTCACTGTGTGTGTGTGTGTCTGTCTCTGTCTCTCCCTCTCTCTGTCTCTCTCCCCTCCCTTCCTCTCTCTCTGTCACTCTGTGTGTGTATGTGTGTGTGTCTCTCTCACTCATTTACTTAATCACTCACTCTGTGTGTATGTCTCTCTCTGTGTATCTCCCTCTCTCCCTCTCTCCGTCACTCTGTGTGTGTATGTGGGTGTGTCTGTCTCTCACTCATTCACTTAATCACTCACTCTGTGTGTGTCTCTCTCTGTCTGTCTATCTTTCTCTCCCTCCCTCCCTCCGCCTCTCTGTCTCTGTCTGTGTGTCTGTGTGTGTGTGTCTCTCAGTCTCTCTCTGATTCGCTCCCTCACTCCCTCTGTTTCTCTTTGTTCCTCTGTCTGTCTGTCTGTCTGTCTCTCTCTCTCACACACACACACACACACACACACACACACACACACACTGTGGTCACCTTGTTGAGTGTTCCAATCACATTTGAAACACTCAACAACTGGCCTGCATTTATGGTATTTTGCAGCATTCTGCAGTCATAGGACCAAAATATATGGTTAAAAGTACCTGGCAGCGCCGTTTTTCCTTGGGGGGGCTCCTCAGAACATCCCAAGACTTCGGAGGGAAGCTTACAGCCCGGAGCAGGAGCAAAGCCCCTTTTCCAACTGGCATTTCCTCGCTTGGAGGGCTTCGGAGGGAAGCTTCTGCAGAAGCCCGGGCGAGTGACAACAAGTTCCCGCCGTTACGAAGTCTCCGAGGCTGTAATTTTCTGAGCTGTGTACGCGCGCCTGTTTTCCACGGCATGGAGCAGCGGCGAGGTTCTGCGTGGCCGGCATTGACTCTGGAGGCCATCCGGGAAGACGAGGAATGCGAGGGGGGACCCTGTCCCCCACTGATGGCCTCCGGAATCATCGCTGGCCATGCAGAGCCTTGCTATTGCTCCACGCCGTGGAAAACATAGGCGCGTGCGCACAGCTCAGAAAATTACAGCCTCGGAGACTTCGTAACAGTGGGAACTTGTTGTCACTCACCCGGGCTTCTGCAGAAGCTTCCCTCCGAAGCCTTCTGAGGGAGGAAGGGCCAGTTGGGAAAGGGGCTTTGGTCCTGCTCCGGGCTGTAATTGCACCTATGTTTTCCACGGAGTGGGGCCATGGCCAGAAGACAAGGAACATGAGGTAGCACATGGTAGCGGTGGCGGCGGGAGTCAGGGCGCTGCCCTCTGAGCAGTGTGACCCACAGCTAGCCCAGGAGCAGTAGCTGCCCTGCGCCATTGCTCACTACCACTCAGGCCGGAGCCCGGGCGGGCACGCAGAGACGGTGTGGCGGCAGCAACAGCAGCGAGCAGGGGGAACGCTTTGGGGGGCGCTGAGGGAAGGAAGGAATAAAGGAGGCTGCAGGATCCTTTGCCTCGGCTAGGCTATCTACTTTCATTCTCTGCTGCCCTAACAAACTACCGCCCATTGCCCGGTTCTCGACCAGACTGCGCCCGTGTGATATGAGCAACACGCGATTCCCCTCACTCACTGTCTCCCTGGCAACGGGACGGCACTTGCCTGCGCTCCACCAGCTCGGGTGCGACTGGAGAAGTTTCCTCACTGGAGCTCCTGAAAGGGACACAGGCTGCCACCGCTCCACTGAAGACATTTCTTTGAAGAGAAACTTCTCTGGTCGCGCCCAAGCTGGTGGAGCGCAGGCAAGCGCCGTCCCATCGCCAGGGAGACAGTGAGTGAGGTGAATCGCATGTTGCTCAGATCGCCATTGCGAGGAGCCGAGGAGCGCGGAGAAGAGCGCGAAGGCTCTTGGCGCTCCGGGAAGCTACGAAAGTGGCTGGGAGAGGCGCACTGCTTGGACATCACAGCAGCAGCCCCAAGTGCGCCGATCTTGCCATTTTTTGCATCGGAGGCATGCTGCAACGGGGGGAGTGAAGACCTTTTCCAGCTGGCGCAAAGGACTTCCCCGGACTTGCTTCAGTGAGCACGGGCCTGCACCTCCACCACCAACAATCCGGAAAAGGTCTTTACTCCCTCTCTCTTGCAGGAAGCCCCAATGCAAAAAACACCAAGGGGGCGGGGCAGGAAATTACTTCCGGGTTCATTGACCAACCGGATCGCGCGATCCGGTGCGATCCGGCAGAAACCCACCACTGCCTCGCACATACGTGCTAGTCGGTCCCGACTCTAGGGTGCTGTGCTCATCAAAGCCGAAGAGCTGTTCGAAGACATCGTGGCGATATAGCCAGCATGACTTATCGTACGCAATGCTGTTACGTTCCCACCAAAGGTGGTCCTTATTTTTCTACTTGCATTTTTACATGTTTTCGAACTGCTAGGTTGGCAGAAGCTGGAACAAGTAACGGAAGCCCACTCCGTTATGCGGCACTAGGAACCTACTGACCTTTCTGATTGAAAAACTCAACGTCAATCAATCAGAATAGAACTGGAAGGGACCTTGGAGGTCTTTTAGTCCAACCCCCTGCTCAAGCAGGAGAACCTATACCAGCGATGGCGAATCTTTTTTGGCTCACGTGCCACAAGTGGGGGGAGCGCAGGAGGGTCATGTGCGGGCGTGCCACACCCATAATGCAATGTGCAACCCCCCCAGTGCGCATGCACGCGCTACAGGCACGACCCCCCATTTTTACATGCTTTTTTCGCCCTCCCCAGGCTCCAGAGGCTTTATAGGAGCCTGGGGAGGGCGAAAAGAGCCTCCCCCCCCCAGAGGCTTCCCTGACGCCTTCGGAGCGCTCAAAAGACCCTCCGAGCAAACCGGAAGTCACTTCCGGTTTGCTCGGAGGGTCATTTTAAGCGTTCTAAAGGCTTCAGCCAGGGCCGGATTTTCCTATAGGCTAACTAGGCTTTAGCCTAGGGCCTCAAGATCAAGAGGGGCCTTTTATTTTTATTTATTATCCGTGTCACATTTTTTATAAAGGTTAGTACCAATTACAACAGGTTTCATTTAATATATTGATATATATCACAGTAATGATGTATTTTATTATCTCTCATGTAATTTACAAACTTAAAAATGGGAGGTGAAAGGGCCCCATAAGTAGAATAGCCTAGGGCCTTTTTTCATCTAAATCCGGCCCTGGCTTCAGCGACTGGCCGGAGGCTTCACTGACACCTTCGGAACGCCTAAAAGGACCCTCTGAGCAAACCGGAAGTTAACATTTCTCAACGTTCCAATTCACATCAAGGTCAGGTCTTTAAATTTCACTTTCTTTGTTTCTACAAAGTAACACTTTCTTCCTTTCAGTAGACGGCTCCAATCATCAATTCTTTCAGTCCAGCGCATTTCCCCAAAACAATTTTAAAATCCAGAAAATAAAAATAATAACAAGAGAAGCAAAACTTTTTCTCAGGTTTTCCTTTTCTCATTTTCCACCTCCAATTAATTAGAAAAAACAAGTTAGAACAAACAAGTCTTCTTGGGCTATGGTATTTTAGCCACCATTTCTTTTCTGTTCTTTCTGTAAAGTTTCCAATTATCAATTAATCACTATTTTCAACTAAATTTTTTTCCCCAAATTTCAACTTCAGAGTTTTTATACCTGTGGGTTAGCCAATCCTTTTCTCGCTTTCCCCCTCCAATTAATTAGAACAAACAATTCTCCTTGGGCTTTGGTAGTTTAAACTGCCATTTTTTTTCTCTTTTCTTTCTGTGAAGTTCCCAATTTATCAATTAAACACTATTTTTGGCTCAAAAAAGTCTTTCCCAATTAAAATTCAAAATTTTTATATCAGTGGGTTAGCTAATCTTCTCACCCAATCCCATCACTTCATCCAGACTCCTTTCCTGCATCAATATATAGTCCGGTTGGCCCAGCTTCTGAGCGGACATTTTACAATGTCCACTGCCCCCACTGCTGGTTCAAAGATCTTGCCCCTGACCTGCAAGGAACCAGTTTTGTTCCTCTTGATCATCTGAGGCACTTCTCCTTCACTATCCCTACAAGATAGTTCCAGTCCGAAGACATACACACCCTGACAACAGTTTGTCAGGCTGGATTTTCATGGAACTCATCAGAGCCTGCTATTTCCAGTCTGTCTCGCAGCAGCTCTTCTGGTCATCTCAATTTAATTAATTAAGTTGATTATAGAAATATCTCTGCTATAATAGATTGCTTACAAGCTGTAAGCAGTGAAGATGGTTATGGGACAAAAACATGTAGCTGACTGATAATTGGGCAGTGTGGGAAGCCACCCACCGCCCCAAAGAATGAAATATTTTGAGGAATATTAAGGCAGAATATTATATTTCCCCAAAGAAAGAAATGAATAAACATGTTTTTAGAGGCAGAAACCAGCCCCCACTCTTTCTTAATAGCCCACAGCAGATGGCACTACTTTAGAATTATAGAGTTTATTGAAAGAAGTTGTCAAGTATCTAGATGGCTCTATTCATAAACAAAGCAGGAAGAAATCTATTCAAGACAGGATATTTTAAAACTGCTTGCAGCAAAAATTGACCAATAACAAAAGCAGAGTGATAGGATAAAAGCAGCCCCTCACCCAAGATCTAACACTGGATGAGAGCCATTAAGCCTGAGGTTGACCAGATTAGCTCAGATAAGCACCTAGGATTTCCATTTTATCTTTTGCCTATAGAGCCAGCTATGACCCCTACATAATCCCTACATGACCTCATAGGAATCTGACAACAGCCAATGGAATATTAAAGGACATGTTCTTACACAGGAACAGGAAGCTCAAATACAAAGCCCTAAGAAGGTATTAAAAAAAACCCCACTCTCAACTCTATTTTGTCAGCTGATTCAGAACTGCTGTTAGTTCTGTTCATCATTAAACTTTCTTTTCAATCAGCCTCCATGTTTCCAGTGTCTTTCTCCCAGTTTGGAACAGAACCAGATGAATATTTCTTCCAATAGCAGACAACAACTTGGGATGAAAAGGTCATCGAGCATTATTGGGTTCAGAGAGCCAAGATACCAAAAAGTGCAAAAATACCAGTGCCACGTTGAGGTTGTGGAATTGGGGTGCAATCCCAGGCAAGTCTGTGGCAATGCAAAACTCACACAAAAGCTTAGGGCCAAAGAACCATGTGCCAGACAAAAATTCAAGCTAGTTTTAGATGAGCAAAAGCAGTCTTATGATGTATTTGAATATTTTTTATATTAAAGAAATTTTTACGATAGGATATGAGCATGAAAAGCCTATGATAGGATATAGGCATGAATGCAAACAAGGCAACAATAAACCAACTGCAAATATAAGTGTGGACCAGTATGGGCTGCCCTACAGTTGATGCAAAAACACTCACCATGTGCAAGAAATTATCAAGGCCTGTGCACTCGAATTTGTTAAGAGAGTTTAATGGTTATCAATCTGAACATCTAGCCTCTTCCTCGGTCCAGCTTCCTATTACTTTGCAATATGAACTAAGGGTTCAGATCTTGTATGCTGCCAAAGATGTGTTTGAGGCCATGGTGCTGCTATAGTCTTCTGTACAAGGAGGGTAGAAGCAGAGAACCCGCTTGACATTGGCAACATTGAGATTACGAATGGCATTCATGTTTGGGCTGGCCTCATAGCCTTAGATGCTCATATGGCTGACAAGAGAGCAGTGCAGTTCCTGTAGATCTTCTGGAAGGTGAGTACTTCCTAAAAATCAAGTGCAAAAACTTGGTCATTAAGGATAACATCCACTCGATCAAACCTGAGAGAAAGAATGTGTCAGCCCTGTCCCAGATTGGGTGTTTTAGGAAAGACCCTTGACTCCATTAGTACAAAAAAGTGTACTTTTACTAAAGTGGTCAGTGTCCAGTGTATGCAAAGTAGATGTTTTGGTAACTCACATTTGGTGGGTTTTTACAATCCATTCTCAAGCCTATGTCCTTCCATCTCTCATCTATTGTTTCAGATTGGCACCTCTGATTCATATCATCTCTTTCTCAGTGTTTTGTCCCCATCTCCCCCCCTTTTTTTTATAGCAGGATGCCATCAATGCAAAGCAAAGCTCAAGGTGGGGGCGTATCTAGCATTATGTTGAAAAGGACCCGAAACAAAAAAATAAGAGAAATGGTTAGTGTCATCTGGGTATCATCGGGTTTTGCCAAGATATTTGTTATGGAATTTGCAAATGAGTTGGAGGGCTTTGTCATTTTGGGCATCAACCCATTCGGTCTCAGATGGGTGGGGGAGTTTTTCCATGCTATTAAGTACTGCATTTTTCCTCTATGTTTGAAGAAGTCCAAGATTTCTTTAATTTTGAGTATTGCTCTCCTTTGATAAGTGCAGGGATTAGAGGTGCTCCTTTCGCAGGATGCAGGGGGGAGGTGATTACTGGTTTCAATAAGGTGCAGTGGAAAACTGGGTTGATGTGTCTGAGGGTTTTGGCTAATTCTAATTACACTGTTACTGGCTTGATGGTTTTAATTATGGGTAAAATGTTTGTTATATTTTTGTCCAAGTTTCCTGAAAAGGTGTTTCTATGGCTTCTATCCCCTTAGACACCCAGACCCCGATAACTTGGCCCCCATGCAGGATGATGACTGCATTGTCCAGAGAATGGTGGAACACTTTGAAGGTGCTCTGAGACATCACTGGCGAGGATACCTTTAACAGTGAAAAATACCAATCTGGCGAGGTAAAGGAGAGCTCATCTGCCACAACACCTATGCTTAGACAAAATACCTCCACTTTCCAAGCTCCAGGTAGGTCTCCATCTACAGTATGAGGGTGATGTGTGGGAAGCTGGTCCAAGCATGTGTAAATTTTCTATATCAGCTATAGGGATCATTAGCACCTTGTTGATACTGTTGGAAGAATTTCTTCTCTGTAGTTCATTCCTTGCTCTGTCAAAACACCAGGCACTATAAATCAAGTTCAAGTGCCTTATTTAACACATAAGGGAAAACCACTGCTAACTGCAAGGAGTGGAAAGTCATTTTATAATCAGTTGTAAATAACTAGTCTGTGCATGCCTCCTTCTAGAATTGTTAAATTTTATTTTCATTTTAAGGAATAGGCTAATTTCTCACATTATAATTGGCATGTTATCTCCATTGCTATAGGCACATTTGTCCTTACATTCTTTTCTGATATATGTACATGACTCTCATGCTTCTGTGAAATAGCAGAATAGCACTAATTTCTCTTCTAAAAGACATATTTTTTTTTTAAAGATGCTAGCGCCTAAGAACATTTTATTTATTTATTAAATGTATGTGCTGTCCATCTTGTCTGGAAAAAGATTAAAATCATATTTAAAAATTATAGATGCTTACACAGTATAAGATTAAAGGACACTAATAAAAAAAATTAAACACTTTTGTTTACGTTTTCAGCCTAATTCCTACTATTCATAATTATTTCCTTTTGCTTGTACATGGTTCAGCTGAAGCCTTGTTCCCCCATATTCTTTATTAGAGAATCCTTTCATATAACAAGGGAAGTCAAAAATTTCTGCACATACATTAATTTCCTAGAATATTAACATTCAGATTAAAATGTTTTCTTGCAGATAAAATGACTTATCGTTTATTTACAGGACACATATGACCCCCAATCTCTTACAATGATCTTAGGCTGTTCAAAGTGATCCATAAAATATAGGCACCAGACCAACCATTCTCACAATTCAATTCCCCCTCTCCACCCAATGCTTGGAAGAAGACCCAGCTCTTCAGTCTTCCAGAAGATTAAAAGGGTAGGTGTTCTTCTGATCTTCAGTGGAAGGCTATTACAAAGAATTGGGGCAACCATCCAGAAGACAGAGCTCTGAGGTTCCATCTGATGGCAATATTTAAAGGAGGGGATCTGCAATGCACCAATTCTATCTACCTAGTAACATGGGCAGATATCCACAAGGAGAGGTGGTCCCTTAAGTAACCTGACTCTAGGCCATGCAGGCTTTAATAGGTGATAACCAGTATGTTGAATTGCTCATAGAAAGTAACTGGAAGCCAGTGTACCTCTCACAGCAATGGTGTTACTCAGGTGAACTACCTGATACCCCAGGTTGTGTGTGCTGCTGTATTCAGGTTCTGGATAGTCTTCAAGGACAGGTCCACATAGACCACACTGCATTAAACAAGTAAAATGAAAGCAGTAAACTAGTAAAATGGAAGTGACTAAGACTCCGTTTTGTGACTGTAAACTAGGCCTCCAAACCCAGAAATACTTGCAATTGGTGCACAAGATTGATTTGTGCAAAGATTCCCCTGGCCACAAATTATCTACTTTTCTATGGGCAAATCCATATAAATTGCCTGGTTGATGCCTGGCTTAATATATGTAAAAAGTAACTGAAAGAATCATAGCCTATTTGGTTGAGAATTACCTTTTAGTAGCCCTGCTTGAGTGCTCCATGAAAGTCCTGGTTCATTTCTTCTTCTCCTCACATTATGTTCTATGGTGATTTTCAATTTCCATGCTGATCCCCAAAGATAAACTGGCTTTCTCAAATTCCAGTTCTCAGCTACATATTGGTTCCACATATCGAGATGAACCCCAGATGGCAACATAGAAACAAGACATCATTAATTCTTTGTTGCCACCTACTTATCATTAAACAGTTGGCCAGTTCACAATTTTCAGGATTAAAAAAAATTCAATTGGTTGATAGTGCTGGGATGGGATGACCAGAGTATTATGATGGGGTAACCACAATATTATGCAACTGGAGGAGGCTTTTTAAGAGACAGATGATGTGGTACAGGGTTGGAATTGAGAACATCATTTTTTTAAAAAAAATCACAACCTTTTTAATGTTATGTGTTATAGCTATATGGTCAGCAGTGCAAGTAGGCCCTTTCCAAATATGCTGGAAAGATACACTGTGGGATCAGTAATACTTAGTGTGATACAATTTTTGGCCAGTTTCAGAATTGGAGGATGGGGTACAGCACTTTTATCACTTTTAATAAAGAGAGTTATTTAATAATTTCTCTTGATTTTATTAGAAAAAAGTAGAACATTACATTTCAAAAATATGAATTATATTATAATATTGGATGGAAATATGCTTTAAGGAAACATCAGATGTCAATTATTTATTATCTGAATAAGTTATTTCTGCAGGCTCTGATGAGTAGAACTGAGGAATGAAATACTTATTGCTGTAAAGAAATTATAATGCAGTATTAGGAGACTTGGGCATAAAACATAATCAGTTAAGAAATTTAAAATGCACAGATAAATTCTTGTCAGATCAAAGATAGCTGACATACTTTTAACTTAAGTAGCAAATCAAACACAAATAAGTAAAAAAATATTTTTGAGATATTTGGAAAAAAGAAGCAATAAGTTTGGAAAAACTACAAGACAAAATTAAAAGTTTTTTAATTTAATCCAACATTTAGAGCGCTAATTTTACTTATGTTAATTTTGGTTTTTCTTAAAACACGTTCAAGGCCTGTACTGTAAGAAAAAAATTAATGGATCAGCACACAATTGAATAAAAAGTTGCTATTTTGCTTGGTCACCTTTTTTCCACTGAGATCAAATTAATTATATATAAATGATGTTTGGGATTATAAGTTTTAACAGTTCCAATTGTCTTTTCTAAATCCTGTTTTATACATGTTTGTATCAATGATTTTTCTCTTTTATTTTTAATTGGTCCCATTTATATTTTTATATGACCTTTGGGTAAATATTGAACTTTGCACAAACATCATGAATATTTCTAACAGCATTTTGGGAGGTTGCTGATATACAAGCAAACTAAGTTGTTCTCCAGAGAGCATATTTCCTCGATTACATTTCCACTGTCCATGTGTTCTACAAAATGATTTCTTGTAAACATTAGTGCATAAAGCTTTACAAGTACTCCTTTAGTTAGCTCCATATTTCAACACCTGGATGGTTGGTTCACAGCTCTCAGAACTTTAGAACTGATTGCTCCAGTGATCAAACAACTTGCAGCCTTTGCTTGATACATAATATAGCAAATGCACTCGCTGAGGTAGTCCAGTCAATCCTTGCCTTAGAAACCCTTCAGAATATTTCTAGAAGAGTGACATTACGAAGAAGCCATTGCTGTGAACGGCTACCATTACAGTCCTTGATACTGGGCACTTGGCTGTCTTCTTCAGTGGCTTTATCCAGGCATTGGTTACTGTTCACATGCAACAGGATTAATTTCTTTATTGCATGTGTGGAGAATAAAAGGAGAGGGAGAGAAAGAGAGAGGAGGGGGGAGAGACAGAGAGAGAAAATGCGTTAACCCAACATTTCTAAATAAAATCAAATAATTAAGATACCATTAAACACAATACAGTCTCTTATGGTTAGACATTGTGAAGCAATGGAGAATTGAAAAAAATTTTCTATCAAGTTTTTTTCCCCTTATTTATGGAATAATCATGGAATGTTGACAAGATGGACAACTATCAGATATTGATGAATGTTCATAACAAATGATAAACTCCCAAGTGTCCTCTAGAGCTCTCAGGGAGTGTTAACGGCCAGATGACTGCAAAGAAATACAATCCTTTCTTTTTCCCCACCCCACCATCTGGTCAGAACTATCCTTCCATTCCCCCACCATTCAGTCTCAGTTGTCATTACCTATCCTCCCCCACTGCCATCAAAACTGATGAAGTTTCTTGGATGATAAGCAAAACATTTTTTTCTTCTTCCTCAAGGAAAAAACAGTCCAGTTGCCTTTTGAAAAAACAACTTTGAGATAACTATGACCCGGATGACTGAGAAACTCTACCAATATAACAAATGTGTGATGTTGGGTAAATCAGCAATCAAGCTAATAAAATTCAACATTGTTTATAAAAGAGCTAGAAATACAAGTTTGAAATCTTACCTTCCATTCCCTTAGGATTCATCTAAAAAAGAATAGTACAAGGGCTATCATACTATTTGGTATCACCTAGCCATGGATAAGAAGGGTCTTTGATATGTAACACTTGAATGAATAAGTGAAAGAGGTACTAGTGTTGCTGAAACAATTTTTTTACAATTTGCTGATAGTCTCCTGCAATTGTCATGTGTTCAATGAGCTTGCTGCATATAAGATATTTAATTCTATATAGCATAGGACAATGATGGAGAGCCTTTTCAGCACCAAGTGCCCAAATTGGAACATGCATTGCACGTACGTGCACCAGAGTACCAGAAACCCGAAGACCAACTAGGTAGCACACGCATGCCAGTTTTTTGGCCGTTTTCAGACTGTTTTTTTTGGGCGTTTTCAGGCCATTTTCCAGTGCTCTGGTGCCCGCGAAGAGCAGCTGGCAATCACACACGTGCCCACAGAGAGGGCTCTGCGTGCCACCTCTGGCACACGTACTATAGGTTGACCATCACAGACATAAAACAAGCCTCTTAGATCCAGTTAACTCATTGGATCCACTATTGGAAGAGGATGGCAAGACTTTGGGACAACCTCTTTGATAATGACTAAATTAGCAAACAAAGAAAATACTGTGAATATAGTACACTTGGACTTCAGTAAGGCATTGGGCAAAGTAGACCAAAACTTACTCCTTGGTAAGACAGAACAATGTAAAATAGACACTACCACCATCAAATGCTTTCACAATTGATTGCAAATGCATTCCACATGTAAGCTCTCAGCAGAACTATAACTACATAGACTGAGGTTCTGCCTTCAGCCCAGTGCTCTTCAATATCTTCATAAATGATCTAGATGAGGAATAGAAGGGGAGCTCATCAAATCTGCAGACAACAAGCTGGGGGGAATTGCTAACATTTTGGAAAGTAGGTTGAAGATTCAGAAGGATCTTGAAAGAATTGAGCATTGGGACCTATTCAAGATGCAATTCAGTGGTGAAAAGTAAGGCAGGAAAAAAATTCACATATATAGAATGTCAGTTGGTCTTACCTGAACTGCATTTCTCAAAGGTCCTGTGGGATGAGTCACTGATGGGTATTCTCACATCCAATCTGCTCAGAGACTGAGGTTAAATTTGAGGCCATTCCTCTCTACTTCCTCTTCCTGGCTCTTCAGATTAATTGAAGGTCAAAGTCCAAAATCAGGACCTGGGAAGGAAGGGGATAGAAAAGACAACACCAAACCCCCCCAGTCCCTGACTGACCAAAGCCACTAACCAAGCTCAGGACCCTCTGCGCTAACCAGCGCACTATCTGGGTGGGAAGTGACTCATCCCACAGGACCTTTGAGAAATGCAGTTCAGGTAAGACTAACTGACATTCTCCAAAGTGACCTGTGGGAGGAGTCACTGATGGGACATACCAAAGCTAGGTGTCCATGAGAGGAAATCATTTGGCCTGAGCCCCCCAAGTGTCCAGCACTCCCTGAAGTATCCCCCTACTGAAAGAGGCCTCAGTGGAAGCATAAGCATCCAGCCTGTAATGCCTGATGAAAGGCGAGGGCGAAGTCCAGATGGCAGCCCTACCGATATCCCCGATGGGTACCTGGCTAGACCAGGCTGCGGACGTGGTCGCATTCCTAGTGGAGTGCGCCATGATGCCAGCTGGCACCAATAGCCTGTGTGCCTCATATACCCTAGTGATGGCCAGCCAAATCCATCTGCCTATGGTAGCAGGCGACACATTTGCTCCTAGGGTAGAGGGCTGAAAGGAGACGAAGGGTAAAGGGCTGAAGGGAGCCTCCGACTTCCTGAATGGAGAAGTGCATTTCAGGTAGATAGGCAGTGCCTCCTCACGTCTAGACAATGTCAGGACCGTTCCCTTTCCCTGGATGGCGCCGGACAGAAGTCAGGCAGCACCACCTCCTGGGACCTATGGAAAAGAGTGTTAACCTTGGGCAAGAAGCCTGGGGACAACTCTGTTGTCGTAAAATGTGCATAGATCCGCCCTGGAAGACAGTGCGTTGAGTTTGGAAATACGTCTGGCAGAGGTAATCGCCACCAGAAATACAACCTTAAGGGTTAGGAACTGAAGACTCACTGTTCTCAAAGGCTCAAAGAGAGCCTCTATCAGTACCTAAAGTACTGTGGGATGGTCCAATGTGGGGAACCGGTATACCACAGGGGGCTTGAGATTAGCTACCGCTCTGAGAAACTGCTTAATGACTGGGTGGTGTGCTAGGGATCGAGAGGCTCCCCCCCAAGGACTGTGGCCAGGGCCGAAACCTGCATCTGAGGGTATTGTGGGTTGGCCTTTCTCCAGGCCATCTTGGAGAAACTCCAGTACCTGTGGCACCGAAGCTGACGCCGGATCCACCTGTGTGGACCGACACCAAGCCACAAAGGAGGCCCAGGTCGCATCATAAATGCGTGTGGTAGATTGCCTCCTGGAAACCTCAATGGTCTTGTTCACTTTGGCTGAAAAATGGGCCGCTCTCAGTTGCTCCCACTCAAACGCCAAACGGTCAACTGAAGCCACTCCCCTCCGGATGTACCAGGATCCCCTGGCGCAGAACCACCTACCCGTGGAATCCTCCAGTGGGGAAGTACTGATAGCCCCACCAGGACCAATAGAATCACCTCCGCCCTCTCTAGCACTAATTTCCTCAGAACCCTCTGAAGGAGGGAGAGAGGGGGAAAAGTGTAGGTGTGGCCCACTGGCCATCTGCAACACAGGGCGTCGATGTCCACTGGTCCTTGAGTTGGGAATCGAGAGATGAAGTCCCGGACATGGGCATTTGACGGGGTGGCAAAGAGGTCCATTGTCGGCCGACCGAACCTCCGACAAATCTGCTCAAAAACACTGGGATGAAGCTGCCATTCCCTGTGGTCTACTGTCTCTCTGATTTATATTGCAGCATCAACGAGTGAGTGCCCCCTTGCTTGTTTAAATGGACCTTGGCAACAACATTGTCCGTCAGGACCAGGACAGGTTGACCTCGGACTGTCTCTTGAAATGGCAAAGTGCCAGGTGCACCGCTCTGAGCTCCAGCCAGTTTATGTTCTTTCACAGATTTGAGGGCATCCACCGGCATTGACCTGGGAGTCCTCGACTTCAGTATCTTCAATATCTTTCTGTCCCTCCTCCTCCAAACCAGACCCCTCGCTAGCAGTTGAAGGGGAAACTGATCTGTGCTTTCTAGCACAGGGTTGGTCTGGATTATCTCGTGGGGTCCCACGAGAACTTCGTCTAGAAGACTGATATTTGTGTTGCAGCCCCATGGCAATCTCCTGAGCAATGACCTGAGCAGTTACATTCTGAAAACTCTCAGGAAGTTCTGGAAAAACTGGGGTGAGGCAAGGAGGCTCCAATTCAGGCCTGGAGGCTGCAGACTGAGGAGCCAGATGAGGTCTAGTGGAACCGGTTGCCAGACAGCCAAAAGGAACTCCAAGGGGACCTGCAGACTGTGCAGGAGAGAGAGGGGGAGACGAGGGGCTGTCTTCTCTAGGTGACCCACGAAGGGAGCCTGGAAAACGATGCTGGGCTTCAGCCAACGGAGAAGGCCTATGGGGGAAGGCGATCTGGATTGCAAGGGGTTGATGCTATCCCTAATTTGCCTGCCAGCACCCTGGTGATGCGTACCTCAGGTTCCTGCTGCTTGCTTTCTTGAAGACATGGAGGTACTCTTCTTGGAGGTGGACCTCCCCCTCATTAATGGGGCAGCTCCCCGGGAGGTCCCATCGCCCAGACTGAAATCACCTGGTGATCCAGGGACAGCTGCTTCCCTGCGCCTCGTGGCACCCGCCATTTTCCACCTTCTCCTCACAGCTACACATGGTAGAAGATCTTTGCCCTCCTCAGCCCCAGGCATCCTGGGGGCTTTGTGTGGGGTTTGGAGCCTCCTTTGAACTGGCACGCCCATGCAAATGCTGCCGTCGATCTGTGGCTCGAATCAGCAGCTCCCCGCCAAACAGCTGATATCCCTCCCCGATCTTCGGTGGAATACTGGCTAGCCGATACCTCCAAGCACCAGCAGTGGTCTCCGAGAACTAGGTGAGCTGAAGCAGGAGCGCTGAGTATCTTCTGCATCCACGTGTGTCTTGCAAAATGGCCGCTCACACAAAATGGCCACTAACCATGTGGTCCGACTGCTGAGCTGCTCTGATTGAGCCGCTCTGCCCAAAAAAACCTTCCAAGCTATCTGGCAACCCCCCCCCCCCCCGAAGCAAATTCAGGGTCACGGCTCACAGTGGCATGCAGCCAGGAGCACCACCACCCCCGGAATGGCAGGGGTTTGGAGGCTCCCACACTCACAGCAGCTAGCCCAGCTACTGCCTCAGCAGACAGATAACAAACAGAGATGCAGGGAGGGAAGGTGGGAAGAATCAAGGGAGGAAAAATCCAATATTTTCAAATCCAAATGAAGAGCCAGCAAAAACAGTTCTTATTGGGCCAAAAATGAGATTAATTCGCAGGAAGAGGAAGTAGAGAGGAGTGGCCTCAAATTTAACCTGTCTCTGGGCAGAATGGACGTGAGAATACCCAACAGTGACTCCTCCCACAAGTTATTTTGGAGAATAGGTGGTACTTGGCTCAATAGTTTCAACTATGAGAGGAATCTAGTAGACTACCACTTAAGTATGAGCCAGCAAGTGCTGCAGCTTCCAGACAAGCCAATAGATTTTTAGGCTGCATCAACAGAGGGCACGCCAAGATCATGATAAGTGATAGTACATTCTATACTGCACTAATGAGGTCGTACATGGAGTAGGTGTGTACAGTTTTATCACCATGATACAAAAAAGATGCCAAGGCCCTAGAAAAAGTGCAGAGAAGAGCAACAAAGATAATAAGAGAAGTAGATATTAAATCATATGATGAATGGTTAAGGAAACTAGGTTTGTCTAGGCCACTGAAGAGAGGTGACATGAGGGGAAGTCACAGAGACAAGGAGGTTGACTTATTCTGTAAAGCATCTGAGGGCAGGACAAGAAGTTAGTGTTGGAAGGCTGTTACAGAGATCATACCTGGCACTAAGGTGAACTAAAGAGAACTACTTTCCTGACAATGAAATATTTATTAAATGGAACAGCTTGCTTCCTAGTGTTCTGGGTGCTCTTGAAAACTGGAGGTTTAAAAAAAAAGGATGGCCATTTGTTTGGTACAGTATAAGGTGTCTTGCCTTGAGCATGGTTCCTGAGATCCCTTCCTGTCCTATGATTCTATGTTCTATATTCTGTAAATGAGATTGGAATTTCCATTGCTAAGTGATGCAGTTGTAAAGTGCAATGTCTCATTACTGCATCACTTAGTTATAGTAACTTCTGCAGACCCTGTTGCCTTTGTTAAGCAAAAATTGTGGATTATGAAGCAAGGACCTTATTTGAGTACAATTTATGTCTTCTTGCTGGTTTCAACAAGCAAAGTCAATGGGAAATCTGAGAGGAAGTTGCAATCATGAAAAGCCCGTCTTTAAATCTCTTGCAAGCGAGTTGGGTGAGCATGCTGGTTGGGCCTGATGGAGAGGAAGGAGTGCAAATCCTATAGCCTGAAATATGTATCAGTGAATAGGTGCTATAGCCCAGAACGCAGGTGAGGAATGGATGGTAATGGGCTGGTACAAATGTGGGTGGATAAGCAGCCACCTGCCTGGATCCTATACTCGCCCAACCATCTGGGGGCTCCTCAGGAGAAAAAGCAACAGGAGAAAGAACATCTTACAAGAGTGACTTGTGAACTACTTCCTCACTGACATTGTGGGAAGCCAACAAGGAAGACTGTAAATGCGGTAGGTAGCAGTTTGCGGCTGCCACAATTGTAACTTTCCCCATACCTTTTCCTTTTGTAAAACACTAAAAAACCAATAAAACTTGTTTAAAAAAAAAAAGGAAGACTGTAAATGGCAATCACATGATGCTATGAAATAAATTGACAGAATATCTTTCAAAAACAATGTTTTCCTTCTATTTTCTAGTTATAACCAGATATTTTCTCAAGAGAATAAAGGGTCATAAAGACACATACCACTGGATCATACTCCCAAAGCTGATTGCCTTTTAAGTGATGGCATTTGAGCATTGTGACTGGACCATGAAGTTTGGAGACATCTAAGCACAAATCATCTGTTCGGATCTCCTTGTTAGCTGTGTATGAGAAAACCTTGAGAGAAAACCACATTTGATTACAGCAATGATAGTTCATTATAAAATCCGACTACAAAACCTCCTCCTAATAAAATATTTGGAAAACACCAGCCAAACGAATCTCCTTTTTTGCCACTTAACAGGTTCCCTAACAATGGCATTTATGAAATTTCCAGTGGCAATAAAGTAATATTTTTCAAATTTCTCAAGTTTGTCTAGATTTACTTTTTCTTCTATTATATTTAAAAATTGTAATTCTATTAGCACAATTATGCTGTTGTAATGTATTGTATTATGTTTACTCACTCTAAACAAAAATAGGACATAACATTAACAAATTGTGTAAAGTGGGAATTTTTTTAGCAGTGTCTGTACTGACATCAGAGATGACAATTGCTATTAGAAATGATGGCTATTAATTGGGATTCCATATAGCTGAAATATGAACTGTGTTTATTTAATTGATATGGTAAATTTCCCCTGGCAGGTAAATTGATTTAAATATTAATGATGCAATAGTATATGGGGGCATGAGTGTATTTAAAATATAAAACATTGTTTCACACAAGTTGCAAGCTTACATGGGTTATCTTGCTGGAAGTGCCACAAAAATATTGGCTAAATGCAGTGTGTCCTTATTCGATAAATCACTCAGGGCTTCAAGAGAAGGCAACAATGCTGCCAAATTAACTCTGGAAACAATCTGAATTAATTTGTGATAAAATATTTAATCTAACCACCACCTGTGGAAATTCATACCAGTGACTAGCTTAAAGCTGATCAGATCCTGATTCTCCATAAAATGGAATTATGATTCTTCAGTATAAGCTCCATTATTGATTAATTATAAAGAGATAGGCCAATAAGAAGAGATTTTAAATATATCAGTTAAAATTATTTACTTCTCAAAAATAATAAAAACAAAATTATTACCTGATTACCACCCATTCCATGGCAATTAAAAATTCCAACTTTTTCATTTTCTTTTCGTGCCATATTATCTAGACACTGATTTGTTTCCGCATTTCTTATCTAAAGAAAGGTTTAAAAAAATCAGATAGATAGATGAGAAAGAGAAACAGAAATAGAGAGGGGGTGGGGGAAATATATACACACATACACACCAGATAGATATTAACTAACTTACACATTAGCCTTAGAAAGTGTGAAGAAGGCCAAATTTGCCCATCATCTCTTTAACTACTTGATGACAGGGTCATGTAGTCATTACGCTCATATTCTCACAGTGATTATCCCTTTTGCTTTCTCTGTAAGTTTTAGCCCCGTAAGTGAGTGCACATACAGGCAGGAAGTGGGTGAGTGCAACAACACAAAGATAGAACAAGTATAACTATCACATTGCTAAGATTTGAAATGTGGTTGTTTTCTGTTATTTATCTTGGTTTTGATCTTAAAGTTTACATAGTCTGAGACATGTTATACCAATATTTTGTTTAAAAATGTGGGTATGCTGTAAACTTTCCAGAAACTGAAATTAGATTCTATTAGAGCCATGATGGCGAACCTATGGCACACGTGCCACAAGTGGAACGTGGAGCCATTTGTCAAGGCACGCGAGACGTTGCCCTTTTAACTGGCCAGTACGCATGCGCTCTCTGGCCAGCTGACTTCAGCCTTCTTTTGAAGCCATTTTTCACCCTCCGGAGGCTTCAGGATCTTTCCTGAAGCCTCCAGAACGCGAAAAACCAGCCCTATGGGCAAACCTGAACATACTTCGGGAACGTACTTCCAATTTGCTTGTGGGGCCGGTTTTAGCCCTCCGGAGCTTTCAGGGGCCTTCAGGAGGCTTCCCTGAAGGTTTCAGAGGGCAAAAAACAACCCTACAAGCACACCAGAAGTCACTTCCGGTTTGTCCGTACGGCTGTTTTTCATCCTCCGGAGCCTCCAGAAGGCCCCTGAAGGGTCCGGAGGGCTAAAACAGGCCCTGCGAATAAACCGGAAGTCCATTCCTGAACTTTTTATAGTTTTTTATAGTTTTCTATTTATATTTAATCTTTTAAATGTTTTATATCTGTTTTTATTAATGTTATATATGTTTTAAATTGTATGTTAAATTATATTTGGAATATTAATTTTTGAAACTTCATTTAATGAAATTAAATTTGGGAATACAGACATTTTCTATTTTTGTTTATAATTTGTATTTAAAAATACAAATAATTTTGTATTATACAAAAAATACAATTTTGTTAAAGCAAAATAACTATCAATGGCATGATGTAAACTTTGACATCCTTAATGCTTGGAAAGAAATGCTTTGTTCTTTTTCTCTGTTCTCTAACACTTATTTTCTTTTGTATTTTTATCTTACGATAAAATTTAATATAAAGAAAGCTTACTTCAAAACTAATATAAAAATGGTTGTATAATCCTATATTCCTCTTTTACAGGTAGACTTTCACACTAAGGAAAAACTGTTGTAATCCCACTGTACCAAATGTTATAGATTTCCACATGAAAAAGTATAGGTGTTTAGTTATGACACGTTACAAACTATATCAGGTATGGGCAATTATTTTTTTTCAAAGGTGTCACAAGAAACAGACTATTGTGGAGGGCTTTTGCCCCACTACCCTACCATTGTTAGTGCCCTGTCCACCATAGATGCTGCTGACTGGACTAAGACAGCCTGTGGGGCAGATGTGGCTTAAGGGGAAAAAAATGACCAGGTCTGCACTATATAGTATCATACATAAAATTGTTACCTCTCCCAAAGAGAAATAGTGTCGTGGTATTTGGGAATCAGGATAAACATTCTCTAAATACCAGGAAAAAGGTTTGCACTGTAGCTTTTGTCTTAGTCCAAGTCGTGAAGAAATGTCTCCATAATCCACCTTTGTAACCCCTTTAAAGAAATACATATTACTGTTAAAGTCTGCAGAGAACCACAATATTACTTTTTCTTTTGTAAAGTTTTAGTGAAATATAAATACAGTAAATCATATTACTTCAAAACACCAATCTTTACACATAATCTTTAAAAAGGGCTCTGAAAAAATATAATAAATTTGATTTTAAACTATTAGGCATGGATACAAATGTGGCTTAAAAGTAATTCTATAATTCAGCTTATCAGCCCTGCCCCATCTGGTTCTCTAGGAAAGAAAAACACTTGACTCCATGTGAAGATTTCAACGATCTTTTACCAGACAACTGTATGCTGCGAAAGCAATAAAGAAAATCTGCACAAATTGCTACATTGTTCCAAACTTTTAGCCCTTCCCCTTTGACTAGTTCATCAGTGTCCAAGAGGATGGTAGTTGGATGTTTTGAGTATAGGACACTTTGAGAAGCAGTTAACATTCCATTCCCAGGTCCTGGCCGAAAGATCCTTGAAGTGTCCAGATGACACTGCCTCTTGTTCCCACTAGTCTCTCCCTTCCCCCCCTCCCCCCAATTTACAACAGGCCCTCTTACCACCCATCTCCCCCTCTGGGTTGTGGTAGACTGCAACACAAGTGACAGGGAAGGCAGCCTGACATGCTTCCCTTCATAGGGACATTAATCTTAGAAAGAGAAAGAGCAGAGAGTGATTAGAGGAGGTCTCATTGTTTATGTAAATATTAGTTATGGAATCTCTGTAGTCTGGGAGCATGCACATGCCATGCATACACACATTTGGTTTCAGAAGGGGGGAAATGTTTCCAAGCTACTAGGTATTGGACTTTTTATGTGCTTGCGGAAGTCAAGAATGTCTTTAATTTAAATGCTGTTCTCTTTCAAGGGTGGGGACTGGAGGGGCTCCCAGCTCCAGCCGTAAGGAAGAGGTTAGTGCCAGCTTCAGCAAACTGCAATGAAATACCGGATGGATTTCTCCAAGGTCTTTGGGAAATATAAATTGTGCTGTGACAGGGTTAATGATTTTACAAATGGGAAAAGAGCCAACATTTGGGACCCAGTTTTTTCGATGTTTGTCAACTGTTTTTCAGTATAAATCAGAATGTTATTATACTAGGATCCTCTTGTATAGAGGTTCATGCAGGAACTACATTTATAAATTGCATGAACATGGTGGGGGTACCATGGAGCCCAAAAGGGAGGATCCAGAACTGGGAACATCCCAATGGACAGTTAAATGCAGTTTTCCATTCATCCCCTTTTTAATTCTCACTCTGTAATAGGCTTCCCACAAGTCCAATTTAGTGAAAATCTCCCCTTTTGCCAGATGGCCTCACACTGTGATGGCGAACCTATGGCACGCATGCCAGAGGTGGTACACAGAGCCCTCTCTGTGGGCATGCGGGTTGCCCCAGCTCAGCCAGCCTCACCTCCCCTGGCCTCCTGAGTTTCAGAGATCTTTGAAAGATGAGGAAAAGTGTGAGTCTGGTGGGGTGGAAAGCAGGGACCCAGTGGATGGATGGGGTAAGAGAGAGGCAGGCGGCATTGTAATATCCCTGCAGTCAAGTAAGGGCAAACTATCATGGGAGTACTGCAGCAGCAGTAATTTTTGGACGAAGTCATAAGTAGTTTTTTGGGGGTCACTGTAACTTCGAATGGTTGCTAAGTGATCCATTGTAAGTTGAAGACTATCTGTGTTTTCACATATTATTATCTAGCTACATGCAGAATAGAACTATAGAGACCAGAGGTACAGAGGTATAAAAAAAAATGGGCAGAGAAGTACAGATATGTGTGCAGAGAAAATCTACTTAGGTTTCTATCCCATTGTGAAGAGAGAAGTAGGACAAAGACAGACTTTTGGGTTGTGGCTCCAATTATATTTGATTGTGGCTCCAATTAACAGCGGGGACAGAGAATTAATTGATAGAACATTTCTGTCCCCAACAATCTAAAATTAACAGGGTTATCAGTGCATGTAACATAGATGTTTGTGCGAGTAAGATTATCAGTCCTGCTGCCAAGCAAAACCAAGCATTTAATAGTGAGTGCCATACCATGTGCATGAAGCAAAAAAGTGGCAAGGAAGACCGTTGTCTTACCTGAACGGTCGTTCTCTGGGCGCTGCGGGACAGTCCAAGCATGGGTTAACACAGTCTAACTGCCCTAGGACTGAGTGAGTTTTTTGTTGACGACGCCTCCCTTTGCCTCGTGCAAGTCAGTTTTAAAAACGAAGACCTCCAACGTAGCCTTCCGACTGAAGATCACCAACCTCATAGTCCTTGCTTGTCAGCAAACCCTGGGCGGGGTTGGACTGTCCCGCAGCGCCCAGAGAACGACCGTTCAGGTAAGACAACGGTCTTTCTCCTGTGCGCTGCTTGGACAGTCCAAGCATGGGACATACCCAAGCTATTGTGTCCCAGGGCGGGTAGATTCTAAAGAGTCTGAAGCCTCAACCACCTTCTGTAGTACCCTTCGTCCAAAAGAGGCTTCTGCCGAGGCAAAGGTGTCTATTTTATAGTTTCTGATAAATGCTGTAGGAGAAGCCCACGTGGCCGCTCTGCAGATATCAAGGATGGAGGCCTGGGTCGCCCATGCCGCTGAGGCTGCGGCGCTCCTTGTTGAGTGCGCTGTCACGTTGCGAGGAGCTGCCTTGCCTTGGTGCTCATAAGCAAGCTTGATGCAAGCCCTCAACCAGCGTCCGATCGTGTGCGATGACACCTTACGACCGAGCGACCCAGGCAGGAATGAAACAAAGAAGGATTCGGAGTGGCGAAATTCCTTGGTCCTTTTAACGTAAATACGTACTGCCCTCCGTACATCCAATTTATGCCAAAGTTTTTCTGTTGGATGAACTGCTTTGGGGCAGAAATTAGGTAGGATCACTTCCTGCGATCTGTGGAAGTGTGTGTTCATTTTTGGTATAAATGTGGGATCAATTCTTAGAATGACCCTGTCAGTATGTATGATACAGAGGTCCTCCCTCACTGACAACGCAGCTAGCTCAGATATTCTGCGTGCCGACGTGATGGCTATAAGAAAAACCGTCTTAAGAGACAAATGACGGAGACTGGTCTTTCGTAAAGGTTCGAATGGAGCCCCCCTGAGGGCCTTCAATACTAAAGGTAAATTCCAGGAAGGATAACGATGAACCACCTGGGGACAGATGTTCACCGCACCTTTCAAGAAGCTTTTGACCTGAGGATGTTGGCTCAAGGATCGATGTGAATGGCAGGAGAGGATGGTGGACAAAGCCGCCACCTGTCTTTTGAGTGTGTTGGGCGCTAGTCCCCTGTCCAACCCCTCCTGGAGGAAGTCAAGTAGATGAGGCACTGAAGCCGAAGTGTCTTGGATACCGTTCTTGTTGCACCAGCCCGAAAAGGCGTTCCACGTGGCCTCATATATCCGGTTGGTAGAAGGTCGTCTGGACGCCTGAATAGTTTGAATGACCTTGTCAGAGAATTCTTGTTTCCTCCTCAAGTGCCAGACGGCTAGTTGTAGCCACTGGGGCTCCGGATGACTGATGTGGCCCTGGCTGAGGGAGATTTGCTCCTGAGGTATTCTCCACGGCTTTCGAGTTGAGAGACTGACAAGGTCGGCGTACCAGGACTTCCTGGGCCAGTAAGGTGCCACGAGAATCAGGTCTGCTCTTTCTGATAGTAGCTTTGCCACTACGTGTGGAATGAGCGGGAGGGGCGGAAAGGCATATAGAAGGCCTGGAGGCCAACTGCTCCTTAGGGCATCCGTTCCCTCCGCTAGTGGGGAGTGGTAGCAGGAGAAGAATCGGGGAAGGTGTGTATTGTCGTGTGTGGCAAAAAGGTCTACTTGCGGTTTGCCGAATTTCTCCACGATCTGACTGAAGATGTCTGGGTGCAGTCGCCATTCGGAGTGGTCGATCCTCTGCCGACTCAGCCAATCTGCTTCCCGATTGCTTGTCCCCGCTATGTGGTCCGATCTGATGGACGCTACATGCCTCTCCGCTCATCTGCTCAGGGTCTCTGCCTCCCGCATGAGGCTCTTGGAGTGCGTGCCGCCTTGTCTGTTTATGTGGGCCTTTGTAGCGACATTGTCTGTTAGTAACAGTACATGATGGCCCACAATGTGAGGAGCAAATTGACGTAGGGCGAGGCGGGCCGCCCTTAACTCCAGCCAGTTTATGCTGTGGCCCGCCTCCCTTTGTGTCCACGTGCCCTGGGCGAGCTGGCCCTGACAGTGTGCTCCCCAACCCAACAAACTTGCAACGGTTGTCCCGACCAGTCTTTCGGGTTCTTTGAAGAGACACCCTTTTCTCACTGCTGACGTCCCCCACCAAGCTAGGGAGCGGATCACCTTGGGTAGCAATTTCACACGTCGCAGTGAGTTGCTGTTCCTTGCCCTCTGCATTGGCAGGAGGAACCACTGTAGTTCCCTGGCATGAAGTCTGGCCCAGGGAACTACCTTTAGACAAGAAATCATGATTCCCAGGAGTTGGGAGAGATGCAAGATCGGCACTGACCTGGGTCTCTTGCACATCAAGAGTCTGTGTTGAAGATTCTTCATCCTGTCTGGTGACAAGAATACCTGGCAGGAGTCGGTGTCTATGATGGCGCCGAGATGTTGGATGCGGGTTGTCGGTTCCAGATGGCTTTTCTCCCTGTTCACCGAGAACCCGTGTCTCTCTAGAGTCCGAAAGGTTGTCTGAACATCCCTTCGCGCCTTGGAGTGGTTGCTGGAGTGTATGATGATGTCGTCCAGATAGCATTCTAGACGAATCGGTCTGTTCCTGAGGTGGGCTGCCACCACTGCCAAAATCTTTGTGAAGGTCCTGGGTGCGGACGAGAGGCCGAAGGGCAGTGCCCTGTACTGATAATGCCTCCCGTCGTAGTGGAATCTCAGGAACCTTCTGTGAGCAACGTGTATGGGGACATGCAGGTAGGCCTCTCTCAAATCTATTGACGTGAGCAGATCCCCCTGACGTGTGCATTCCAGGATGGAATGGAGGGACTGCATCTTGAATCTTTTGTATGCCAAGTGTTGATTTAGACGCTTTAGATCCAAGATGCCCCCCCCCCGAGTTCTTCGGGACCAGGAAAAGGATGGAATAAAATCCCTGCTTTTCCTGATCCTTTGGAATGGGTTCTATGGCCCTTATGTTGAGCAGATGGAGGATTTCCTTCTGCATTAGAGTCCTCTTTTGGGGGTTCTTTGGAGTCGGGCAACGGATGAATTTCCGTTGGGGAAAGGAGAGAAACTCCAACACCAGGCCCCTCCTGATTGTATTGAGGACCCAGGTGTCCGAGGTGATCTCCTCCCACCTGTCGGCGTACATCTGGAGCCGACCCCCTATGGGAGGCATCCCTTGATGGTCATTTCCCTCTACGGAACTGGCGGGAATTGGCACCACCACGAAAGGGCTTCCGAAAGGAATGTGGTGGTTGCTGCCTTCCCCTTGAACTATAGGAGTTCCTGTCTTGTCCCCTATCCCCTGCCTGTGGGTAAGGTCTCTGGTAGGAGCCTGAAGTAGAAGGCTGGTTAGTCTCTTGTGCTCTAAAGGACTGTTTCCTGAAGGAACTAGTTCCCTTGCGATCATTCTTCTTAAGGGTGGCCGGCAGGATTTTTCGTTTGTCCTTGGTCTCAATGACAAATTTATCCAGGGCCTCCCCAAACAGCTGTCCCCCTTTGAAGGGAGCGGAAGCAAGCTTCCACTTCGCCTTCATGTCAGCTTGCCAATGACGTAGCCATAGCAGGCGTCGGGAAGTGACATTGGATGCCAGGGCCCTGGACGCAAATTTGGCTGCGTTCAAGGAGGCATCCGCAGACCTGAGACTGTCTCGCTGGTCTGGTGACAAGAAGACCTTTCTTGCTGTGGTGTCTATCACTGTCCCCACGTGCAGGAGCTGAGTCGTGGGAATTAGATGACTTTTTTTGAAGTTCACAGAAAACCTGTGAGTCTGAAGAGTTTGAATGGTGAGAAGGTCTTGCCAGGCCTGTGATGGTGATGTTGCCTGGACCAAGATGTCGTTGAGGTAACACTGGATCCTCACTGGGACTGCCCAGAGATGGGTTGCTAAGGCTGCAAGAACCTTGGTGAAGGCTCTGGGGGCAGACGCTAGCCCGAATGGCAGCGCCTGATACTGGTAATGTACCCCTGTGTGTGAGAACCTGAGAAACCTCCGGTGTTCCGGGAGGATCATTATGTGTAGGTATGCCTCTGTGAGGTCTATGGAGGCCAGATGGTCTCCCTCCCTGAGAGCCTCGAGGACTGACTTCAGCGAGGACATTTTGAACCTCCGATATACTGTGAGTATTGAATAGCTTTAAATCTAGGATCACACTCCAGCCCCCCAAATTCTTCAGAACTACGAAGAGGTTGCAGGAGAACCCCAGGCCTTACCCTGTCTCTGGAACTATCCCTATAGCCTGAATGTCTAGCAGGTACTGAACTGTGGTCCTCATGAGGCCCTGCTTCACCTTGTTCTTGGAAACCAGGAAAGTGGTTTGGGAAAAAGGAGACGAACTCTAGTCTGAGGCCTACCCATACTGTGCTTAACACCCAGGAGTCAGAGGTGACGTTCTCCCACAGGTCCGCGAACAAGGCAAGGCGGCCGTCTATGGGAGGACTCGGTCCCGAGTCACTTGCCCCTGAGGAAGGGATAACCATCGGCCACTCGAAATGGCCTCTTGCCCTGAAACTGAAACCTGGGCCTATCCTATAAGAACGGGCCTGGAAATACCTATGGTGTTAGAAGTCCGACTCCGGAGGGCGGAAGGAAGACCTTCAAAAGTAAGGCGACGGACATTGGTCCTGTCGCTTGGTGGAAGTAGGCAGGGCCTTGAACCTGTCCTTGTTCTCCACTAAGATATGTTCTAATGACTCGCCAAACAAGGAATCCCCATGGATTGAGAGGAAGCTAATCTCCACTTGGATTTAGTGTCTGCCTGCCAGTTACGCAATCACAATAGTCTTCTAGATGTGACAGAAGCGGATAGTGCCCTGGATGCATACTTCACCGCGTTAAGGGTGGCATCCATAGAGAACTGTGTGGCTGCCATCACTTTGTTTACATCCTGTTGAAGACATGCATCCCCAGGAGGAAGCCGTTCTTGCAGTTGGCGTAACCACAAAAGGGTTGTACGATTAAAGAAGAAAGCCACGGCCACAGTCTTAATGGCCCAAGCATCTGACTGGTACATCTTACGTAATGTCAGCTCAGTTTTCTTGTCCTCAGCTTTTAGGTTGTCTGCTACATTTTCTGTCACTAGTATGCTGAGGAGGCCAAAGCCGCCACGGGCGCATCAATAGATGGGACCTGAAGAGCCTTGAAGCTTTGTTCCATGTTATAAAACCTACGGTCATTGCCTCCAGGGTTTGGGAATGCTCCCGGCCAGGCCTATTTCTTTTTTACCATGTCTAGAAATAGCTGTGGTGCCAGAATTTCCTTCTTTTCCACTAAAGGTTCTGAAAATAGACCTTCATCTAAATATTGATGACTAGTGGAGGCAGCAGGAGTCGAAGCTCCAGTTCCCAACTTGGTAGTGAAATAAGCCTTGTGGAGAAGAGATTTAAAGAGGGAAGGAGGAAAGAGACCTGTAAAGGCTGGGGGGTCTGGGACCAGGACCTTGCCAGGGTCGGACAGATCTAGGTCATGCTGAGTCTCCTCACCAAACAGGGAACCCTCACTGGCCAGAGAAGGGGAGACCAGCCTAAGGCCCTGAACAGCTGGCAGGGTCTGGGAAGGCTGGGAAGAGTGATAGGTCTTGCGGGACTCCCTGTGGGTAGGATGGGCCTCCCTGGGTCGTAGGCCTGAGGCAATGCCTGTGAAATGGCCTTGGTGATGAGCATATTATCTGGGATGCCCTGCATATAACTTTGGTCAGCCAGAGGTTGCACCTCCAGAGATGGAATGGCGGCCTGAGGAGCCCGTAAGGCGCGGGGTTGGTCATGGTCTAACTCAGGAGCTCACAATCAAAACGGTCTACTGACATCTCTAACATATCTTTGGTCGAAATGGGAAGGGATAGAGATATATCTGCTCTAGACGAACCCCTCGAAGAAGCCAGGGAAATAGGAGAAGAGATCGAGACTATGGACCTGCAGGGACACCGTGATCTGGCCGGAGATGGAGTGTGCCGAGTTTCATGAGCCTCTCTTTGCTGTTCAGTTCTGGCCACGCTCTTATCCATTTTGCCTTCTTTGTTCATCCCTAACAGTAGCCCTACACAGGCGCTGGGTAGCTGGAGCTTTGCTCCTGCTGCTTCTGATATTGACCTGGAAGAGGTAGTGCCCAAACTTGGGTCCCTGGAGGAGGCAGGAGGTCCCACTGCGCTATATTAGAACTACTATATTAGAACTACTACCGACTTCCGCTCCTTCCAACAAAAACTTAAGACTCACCTGTTTCAATTAGCCGGCCTGGCCCATCTATAGTTCCACTCT
The DNA here is from genome assembly GCF_964273705.1 of Natrix helvetica. Lineage (NCBI taxonomy): Eukaryota > Metazoa > Chordata > Lepidosauria > Squamata > Natricidae > Natrix > Natrix helvetica. The sequence goes on from NC_138554.1 coordinate 61,350,147, forward strand.
TACCTCCTGGCGGATATTTTTATCTGGGATAGTTTTTAGGGTTAATGTTTTTTAAATTTAAATGTTTTTTTAAATGTTTTTTAAATTTTTAAAATTTTAATCTAACTTAAACTAAATCTGTACAGTGAACTATTGCTACCTCCTCCAGTCCTATATTTATTTTATTTATCTTATATTTATACTATGTATATTTATTGTTCAATTGTTTTAATATGACTGTACACCGCCCCGAGTCTCTTCTGAGAGAGGGGCGGTCTAGAAATTGAATAAAGTTAAGTTAAAGTTAAGTTATCGCTTCTGGTATCCGCCATTTTGGGCCGCTCCACTTACTCACACTCCGCTGGAACCTCCAGCACTCTGAAACAGGTGGCAACGTTACATGGCCCCTATTATGGTCAAACAGTTTGTAAATAAAAGTTGAATGAAACTTTACAAATTTAGAATTGGCAATAATTGCAGAAAGGATTAGGAATGGAATCCAGTCAGGAGCCAAAGAAAGAATAACCTCTCTTGGACCAGACTGAGTTGAAACAGGGGACTAAGGAGAGAGAGTCAGAGGTGTGGTTTAAAAATTGTGATTCAGTCTCTGGACCAATCAGAACATGATAATCCCATTCCTGGACGCTTCTGCAATATCTAGGAGAATGTACAATACACACATACATACACACATGCACATATACATGCACATGTACATGTATATGCCAATAACTCATGAAGTCAATAGTACCATAATTTATGAATTTGACAGATGAAGAGGACTTAATGTAGTAACTATCAATTACCACATAAGTAGTACTACTGTATATACTCAATGTATATTTAGTATAAGCTGAAAAAAGATAAACTGGGTAATTAAACCGTACTTGAGAGAAACTACTTTGCCAAGTGTTATTGAAGAAAATGTTATATTTTATCCAAATAAGAACCAAAAATAACCAGAAGACCAAAGTAAAATTATATCATATCGGTATCAAGTTATATAACTCAGTTTGTATTATTGGGATTTTTATGCTAAGGTACCTTGCTCACCTGGAGAAATTATGTAAAAAAAATTTTTGAATTCATCCATCCAAACTTCTGCAAGTCGCCTATTATTTTTATTAATAATCTGTCCAGTGCCTCCCGGAAAAGTGTAAGGAGTGGCTTTTCGAAAAACATGTCCCACATGTGAACATGTCACTATTTCCAAAGTTCCTCCACATTGCCAAATCTGAAAATGCCAAAAAACAACAATTAAAAATCATTTGCAATAATATAGTACCTATAAAATTAAAAATAAATTATAGTTGTATATTAAAACCTGACCTGTTGAGACTGAATTTTCAGGTGCTCCCTTTGTATCACTTCATTCTGGTATATGAACAAGGCTTATGTATGCCTTTAATAACACTGCAGAAACATTTATGTGAAGGTCCTTCTGTTTCTACTGAAAAATATACCCAAACAAATGGAATTTAAAAGGATATTTCTTACTCTGAATGAAATCTCTAGGTTTTCTCCTCCCCATATATCCATTCCAGCATCATATGTTCCAATTTCTTGAAAATAATCTCTGTCTATGGAAAAGAGGCCTCCTGCCATTGTAGGTGTCCTAAAACAAGAATAAAATTTTCTGAACTGAAATGTGATATTTATCAATGTTTAACAGTGAACTCAAATGGTGAGTGCCAATCAAAATGGAGATAAAACTGGACCACTGAGAAACAAGGAGGCATTGGCCTACTCCAGAGCTTTGTGGATATTCACTACAGCATTCTATTATTGTACAGCAGTGCTTCACAAAAAATTTTCATTACCCAACTAGTTATCTGTAAGGCCTTCTTACCACTTATTAGAAAGTCCTTATTTAAAGTCCTGGTGGTCACTGGATAATTGGTTTGTGTGTTGTTATCAAAGAAAAGCCATTATTACCCAATTTGGGTAATTTACCTAGGTTCGGAAGCCCTACTGTACAGAGTAAAGAAAATAACTTTGATGGGGATTACTAAAGTAACAAAGTGAAACACTCCTTAAATTAAAATAATAGGGGAGCATTATGAAAATGACTCAAAACACTCCCCCCCCCCCGCCCTGGAATTCACATGAATGTAATACAGGGATGAAGGGAAGAATAATCAGTTTTGCAAAATCTAAATAACCAATCTAAATAAATATATTTTGGTCCACTGTGGAGTCTGCCTTGTAGGGTTGACAATTATCATCCAATCTGTATTACTCCAAAAGTAAAGCATATTTATAACTTTTATAACTAAAATAGTATGTATATATTAGATACATATAATTCTAATAGGATTAAGCTTTTTTCCCTCCTGGATCTATTAAATTTTGTGGGGATGATTTATGAAAAGAATAGGTAGATAATAGCTAGATTCTCAGCTATTGGTAAATTCCAATTACAGCCTCCCTCTTATTTTATTGATTGGACTATAATGACTATAATGATTCTGAAAATCAGGAAACAGCAATAATCCCTATTCTAAAAAAAGAAAAGAGATTTTCTAGATAATTATTGTCTAGTCATTTATTAAAGATCAGCAGCAATTTTAAATGTGCTTTGAGATTCTTTGCCATTTATTGCAAGGATTAGGAAGAATTTGAAAAAAATTGGAAAAAACAAGTTTTGAATTCTCACATTCAGAAAACCAAAATTATGAAATGTCTTGGAATATTTTTTCAAGCTTCCAGTGGGAAAACATGCTTATACTATATAAAAAATGCTTATACTATATAATTCATAAAATCAACCCCAGCAATGGAATTTTTTACTAATCATGAAGTATCTTATCTATCTAATGGTTACTATAGGCAGTCCTTGATTTATGACCATAATTGGGATCAGAATTTCCATTGCTAAGTTGTTATTTATTTATCTATTAAAATTTATATGCTGCCCATCTAACTATCCAAAGAGACTCTGAGTGGCTCAAGTTACCTTTGTTAAATGAAGTGTGTCCGATTTTATGATTTATTTATTTTTTACCATGGTTGCTTAGCAAATCATTGCAGTTGTTAATTTATGGTCACTGCAATGTGGCCATGATCACATGATAACAATTTGGGAATTAGGTGGTCCACCTGCTTTAAGACCAACCACAGGACTACTACAACTGTCCCTATCACGCTATCTCAGCAACCATCTTAGCACACACAAAGCCATTATAGCACTAGAGGCCCAAGCCTGCTCCAGGAGGCCTCAGTCAGTTATAGGCCCCAGCGGCATATATTGCTTCACTTACCTTTGGGTTTTATTGAACTGCTGACAAGCACACCCAGACAATGTGAGATGCAGCCTTTCTATATAAGCCACCTTACATCTGTCTTTAAACAAGTTCATTTTTACAATTGTTCAAAAGTTCCTCATGAAATTTGGAGGAGCCTTCCAAAAACTCCAAGAATTGGCACCAGTTTGCTGAAGTAAGAAGGCAGCCTCTGTAGGAAGGCCATGCCTCACATCAGCTGGGCACATCTGTCAGTAGCTGCAGAAAAACATAAAGGTAAGTGGAGTACTTCATTGATAACAGCAGAGTTAAATGCCCAGCAGTATATTTATAATTTTAGATAACAGAATATAATTGTTTAGGTTTTAGCTTTAAACCACACAATGATTCTTGGATTTAAAATTATTTTTAATTTTGGATTATTTTAGCTTTTTTTCGCGCTTTCATTCATATGCATCTAATTCTTTGAGACTGCTTGGACCCGTCCTTACAGTTTTCTTGGTATGATTTGGTTGCCATTGCCTCCTTCCTAAGGGTAGAGAAAGAGACTAGTCCAAAGTTATCCAACTGGTTATCCAACCATTATCCCAAACTGGCTTCTCCTTTTTAGCTTAATATTAAATAAATTAGGATAGCATATGCCAAGGCACAGAAAATGGATTGTGCTTTAAGGACATTTAGGACAAAATTCTTCTAAATACACCTTTAATAAATAGTGTAAAACAAATCAATAAAATGCTTATGTCAAAAAGTTAAAAATCCCCCTCCTTTCATTTTATAGTTGTGGGAACTATGTGTATGTTTAACAAACAAAAGGACTATATGTGAATTATAGAAGTCTTCCAATTCTTGAGGGCTGTCATAAAGAAGGGGTAAACCTATTATCCAAAACACCTGAGGGCAGGACAAGTAATAATAGGTAAAAGATTATTAAAGAGAGATCCAACCTGGAATTAAGGAGAAATTTCCTGACAGTGAGAACAATGGAACAACTCAGTGGAATGGCTTGCCTCCAGAGGTTGTGGGTGCTCCTTCATTGGATGATTTCAAGGAAGATGGACTCCTTGAAATTTGGCTGGAATGGTACAGGGTCTCCTGTTTGAGAAGGTGATTGGACTAGAAGATCCCTTTCAACCCTGTTATTCTATGTTCTAATTCAGTAAGAGGTTTCAGAGAACAAATCTCTTAGAACTTTCTTAAAAGTTACTAGTGATAGGGTGTTAATAAACTTCAATAATATCTAACTTTCATATGTGTCTTTCAGTGCCTTTCACATACTCTTTCTTTCATTCTGTTGGCAATGTATTTACTAATTCTTTTTTTATAGAGCTTGAACTTTCTATTCTTTCTATTCTCCCCCCCACCTATCTTCACCCCCACTCTCTACTAACTCCTCCTCCATCTCCCTCCATCTATCCCCTACCTTAACTGCCCCCACCTGACTTTCGCTGTCCTCTTTCTCCTGTTTTTAACAAATTGTGCCCAGCAGAGATGGCTGCTGATCCTTTGCAAGGAATTTGAGAGAAAAGCTGCAGTAAGATATGGCGAGGCTTATGGGGGGAGGCCACATGGAAGAGTAGCAGGAATAGGCAGCAGCAATGGAGTACAAGGTAGTCAAAACAGCAGAAATGGGGAGTAGATAGAAGAGGAGTAAACGTTATGGGTCAGAATGATAAGACAGAAGTCCTGGCCTAACAATCACAACTGGGACTATTGGAACTGCCACTGCTAAATAATGCAGTCGTGAAGTTTCACTAATGAACATTTTACTTAGCAATGGAAGTTTAGTTCTAATTAGAGTTACAACCCAAGGATTACTTGTTCCAAAAATATTTTAACTTCTTCATATATTTACAAATGATCTTTTAAAACAAACTCATAATGGTATTGATATCCAGTAATGCAAAACAAATAATTTATCATTTTAGCTCCCCATTATCCTCACTATATACAAAAACAAATGCATTAATTATTGCAAATATATTATTTGGCTTTAATACTGGAATTCTTGAGTATGTTGCATTTTCATATACATTTTATTAATAAATAAATTCTTAACTTGAAAATAAACCAATAGCATCCTTTTTTTTATATACTTGCTTCAAAATATTCTGAATCACATAGTGCTTGTCAACTTTTTTCAACCAGCTAGGTGAGAAATTGGCAGGAATAAATTTCCATAGGCATGATATGGAGATTATAAGGAAGCTGATATGGAAATCATAGAAAAGTTGTGAAACCATTACAAAACAATTTCAGCGACTTCTATGTATCAAATAAATAATTATGGTAAAATTATGGATCATTTTTTTACTTATTTGTCATATTCATATTGCCCATCTCATAAAACATGACATTGGTCTAAACAGTGTTAACAGCTTAAAGATTTTTATTTCTGGGTGGAGGAATGGTTTCCATCCTGCTCTGATTTTGGAAATGGACTTGTGGTTTCAGGTTGTTTGACTGTGACCTCCTGAGAAATATATTTCACATTAATTCATTAATCACAGAGCCTTGTAATTATTTCTAACCCTCAAAGGAATATCCATCAAACTGAATATCCATTAAAGTATTCAGTTTAATCAAGAATCAGTTTTCTTTACCTAACTGGAAGAGTCCGATCACCTTTCCTTCTATCCATTTCTCTCTGAGGAACAGGATACCATCGGAAATTTAACTTCCAGTTGAATCCTCCATAAGTCATATCAGAGCCTGCCATATATTCAAATGTATCATCACTGATTACATCAATGATAGGACAAACTACAGTTTTCCTAGAGAAATAAATGACAGGAATTGTTATAGACAAATGATAATAACATTGCTATGTGTTATTCACTATAGGGGAACAATTATGTAGCATATTATTAAATGATTTTGATTCTAATTTTTAAACATTGGAGACTAATTGTAATGATGACATATCATTAGGGACAAGACTATTAGAGACTTATATGTCACTAAATCATCTGGACCCCTGTTCAGATTCAGAACTAGAGGATGATATATTACAAAGATTATGTCCAGTTGACTTTAACAAAGCTAGTATTCCAGGCAAAACATGTGAGATTCTTTGAAACTCTACAGCTTTTAAAGTAAAATAGTAGCAAACTATAGCATTAACATTTGACGAACCCATATTAAAGTCTTCTTTGCTTTAAAAAAGCAACTGTATTAAAAAAAGGATTGGGGAAAAACAGAGATAGCTGAAATTATTGGAATTTCAATCCATTATACACACACAATCTATTTAAATATGGGTTTATTCTGCTGCTTATTTTTGTCAAAATATGCTCTACTGAACAACAAAGCCCTCAAAAGGAACTAATTTTAGTCGTTGTTTTGAAAGACTATTATTATAAACACAGTTAACTAAATTAGTAAATATTAATCTTTAACACATTTTAAAAAATAACTACCTATTAGCTTTAATCCGTGCTAGCAGAGGCTCAAGCCAACCTATAGTACATTCACAATGAGCATCTAAAAAGGTAATGACTTGGCCTTTAGAGGCAGCAGCTCCTTTCAATCTGGCTCTGATGAGTCCAGAACGCTGCTCCATTCGAATCACATACACTGGTATTTGTAATTTTTTCACATAGTTCTCCAATGGTCTCTTCAAGAAGTCTGAAAAACAATGTCAAACAAAAAGTGATTTAAATGTTTCTTGCATATATACCCTTACTAGCATTTGTCAAATGTGTAGATGGACGTCGGTCTAAATTACTTTTCAATTTGATCAGTGACAAGACAATTCAGCAGAATTATACTTCCTTTTTTTGGCAATTTTTCTGAAGAAACAGGAAGTTTGACTTACCATGAAATTTCTTTCTGTGTGCAGAATATGGCCATGACATAATTAACAAGAAGGCAGAGCCAATAGACAAAAGCTTACTATTCTACCCTCATATAAGAAATTCCCAGTGGCAGATTTTAACTTGATTTCAGCTATGAAAAAAACAACCACAAATCCAACAAGCTAGAGCAAATAATAAATTAGAAAATGGGAGACAGAAGTAATACAATGGATATGGAAAGAGGGATGGTTTCTGTTGGAAATTACAACTTGATGATATATCCCAGTTTTTGGTCTGATACCCATTCTTCATGGTTCTACATTTAGCATTGGTTTCTAACTCTGAAGAAACTTCCCTGGGGAAGGGAAGATTCTTGAAATTGGTTTTTTTGTTTGTTCCATGGATGGCTGGATGCTCTCCAAGAGCTTCTTGAAGAAATAATCAGGTAATCTCTGGCTGAGGGGAGGGGGGAGAACAGGTCAACCAAGAACCAAATTTACCATTGAAGAACCAACCATTTAGACCAGCGGTTCTCAACCTATGGGTCGCAACCCCTTTGGGGGTCGAATGACCCTTTCACAGGGGTCGCCTAAGACGTGGGCGCACACTGCCCTCTTCTCTCTGACAGCCGCCTGGTTAAAAAGCCATCCCCCGTGCATTTTTCCCTGGGGGGCTCCGCAAAACATCCCAAGACCAATGCCACCACATCTGCCCTCTTCGGAAACAGGTCCTCTTCTGAAGGACGAGGCACCGCTGGTTCCCTTTGCGTTCATTTTCCGGCTGCAGCCCCATGCTGTGGAAAACATAGGCGGGGGCATACCCGCACAATTACAGCCTGGAGCAGGACCAAAGTCCCTCTCCCAACTGGCCCTTCCTCCCTCAGGGGGGCTTTGGAGGGCTTTGGAGGGAAGCTTCTGCAGAAGCCCGGCTGAGTGAGAACAAGTTCCCGCCGTTACGAAGTCTCCGAGGCTATAATTGTGTGTGGGTGTGTGTGTGGGTGTGTGTGTGTGTGCATGCGCCTATGTTTTCCACAGCGTGGAGCCGCACTGAAGCTCTGCGTGGCTGGCAATGACTCCGGAGCCCATCCACGGGGGGCAGGGTCCCTCTTACATTCCTCGTCTTCCCAGATGGGCTCCGGAGTCATCGCCGTGCCGACGCTCTGGCCACGCATAGCGTCGGCGCGGCTCCACGCTGTGGAAAACATAGATGCGTG